>NC_051178.1:134639357-134785885 GCF_013339695.2 Rhipicephalus sanguineus
GGCATATCCGTCCGTAGTGTCATGGACGACGGACGGAATGCGTGAATACGCGGCGCGTTGTCAAATCATGTGCCGTTCATTGCGGAATACTTTGATGAACTCCGTTTGGATCCACTATAAATGACCACGCTCACGCCTCCTTTCTCCCGTTTACATGAACACTCTAAGAAAAGATCGAGTAAAAAGGGCGTCTTTTTGTCCCACAACAATAATCGTCATCTGGCTTGCTTGCGTTTCCTTTCTTGAAAACTCGGCGATGGCCACTTTCCTGCCAAGAATGCTATGTCACGCTGATAGCGCGCATGTCATTCGTGACCGGAAAGTGCCGGTAGCGCGGCGATAGTGCAAGGAAAGGAAGGCAAAATAAATTACGATTATTGTTGTGGGACAAAAAGACGCCCTTTTTACTCGATCTTTTCTTAGAGTGAACTTTGAGACTTAACTTATTTTGACGCCAATTGATTCTCAGAGCCGCATGCAATAAGTAACGCGATTCATTATTGGGGAATTTCGGCATCTAAGCCAATGGTATTGTTATATTTTACCTCTGTTTATCATCTCCTTGATATGTAACATGCATTATAAAGTACTAACAAAAGGAACTGAAATCCATATGCTACGAATACACTGCCTCTCTTTTTTATGCAGTAAATTCAGTCGGTTTGTACTGCCCCCATAGCAAAATAATGCAATGGTGGAACTAAACTTCAAAAATTTTTTTCTTGACTAAAACAAAAACTACTTCGATTAAACTTTCTGTGGACGAAGGTGTTGTAATTCTCAATCGTATGCGCTTTTCCACTTATTTTTTCTTGGACCACCTCAGGGTGCTACAGATGTCTGAACATAGGCGAATGTAGCGTTTTCTCCAAGTTCAGTATTTTATTTTAGAGCCTGTGCGCCGCACACAGGCAAAACAAAAACTTTAGAAGATAGTACGTTTTATGGAGAGTTCTATAAAAATAATTGATGTATTTGGTCTACAATCGTCTTTTGTAAAAAAATTCCCGAAAACGCAGCAACTTACTCAATTTTACCTACGCGCCAAGGAGTGAAAAATATAAAGCTACTCTAAGCAACTGTCCTATAATAAAAGTTCAATGCTCTAAAAACACAAAAAAGCAAGTTTCGAATGAATGCGTGAAACGGTTCATTTATAGCGAATTTTTCTTTCGTACCTGGTTTTCCACCATATAAAGAAGTTCAAATGGCGCTCACGTGCCCGAAAAATTTTTGCCGCTCAAAATATTTTTGGAAAATACTGTAGAACTAATGTCTATATGTGTGTAATTTTCTCAGATTTTTTCAGAGAAATCGATTTTTGTCGAGCGCCCAGACTGGGACAGTTGGCATGGAATGACCCATATATAATGTCGGAAAAATAAACCGGAAGAAAATAAGGTTCCAAAGCACGCCACCGGGATTTGAACCTGCGACCCCTTGCTCCGCAGCACACTGCGTTAGATAATTCGGCCATGCGCCATCCGTTCTTTAGAATACAAACGGCGAGCTATTTATATACACCATTTGCCGCTGGCGGTACGCAGAGCTCGGAGGTGCTTCAGAGTGTGCAGTATCACACGAGAGATTGCCCGAAGGGCGCACTTTAAAGGGCCCCTCACCAGGTTTGACAATTTTGAGCTGACGAGCGCAATCCATGCACTAGGCGTTCACCATTACGTCTGCCAAAATTTGCAACACTACGCGCCGCGTAAATGGGTCAAATTTCAAGCTGAACGCTGCTTGCCCTTCTTCTCGCGTCCACGCGCCCAGAGAATGAGGGGATGACGTGCATGAGAGAATGGCCCTACGTAGATGGTAGTGCTGTGACGTCGCTCCTCTACGTAGACGAGTGTGCTCTGACGTCGCCAACAGTAGCACGTGACATTGCGAAATTATTTGACACGACGCGTAGTTTTTGTAATTTGTTGCTTGAATGGATGAATAAAACTTGAGAGCAATAATAAAACACACAAACGGAATGTGTGCGTTTTTTTTTTAATTTTTACTGCGAATCGCAGCGAGATTCGAGACTAATCTACCTCCGTTTCGCACGCGTTCGTGTTCTCGCGCTTTGCGCATCATGCAGACGCCACCCTTTACAACGAAACTAATTTTCTACTGCGTTCCAGCGCTCATTAGGCTCATTTATCCTCCCGCGTCTAACTAGATGTTCATGCGGCACACCGCTAGTCTCGCGTCCGTACAAATGTTGCAGCTTTCGTGCTCAGTAATAGGCTGAAAGCCAAGTGATCGGCGAGGGCGCATTCGGCATAACTTGCAGAGATGAAGCGCAAAGAACGCCGCCACAACACCGCTCGCGTCTCGGGGGCTCGGGCTGGTTCGGGCGCGTCATGCGCTCGTGACATTCTGTGCGTATGACGTGTTCATGCGTATGCGTTATGTGATCCTTCCGCTTGCGTGCCGAAGAGGGCAGGGAAGGGATTTGGGTTGCGAAGGCTACGCGGGGCGAGCGGCGAGGGTTTGCAGCTCGCCTCCTCGCATCATGGTTTCACGCCGCTACAAATTATTGTTTTTCTCAGCTTCTAACCGACCGATTAGAAAAATTCTTGCGGCATAATGCTCTTTATTGGGCTTGCAACAACTTGCAATGTCTAACTAAAATTCGTTAGGTCACCTGGTGAGGGGCCCTTTAATGCAACGCTCCAAGATTTTGCTTCAGTTTGAAAACCACCCTTGAGATGCACACTAGAAGTGGCCCATTTCTGTACCAACTCTCGATGTGGAACGCTGGGTAAAAAATGCCTCGAACACCACCGTGCAGCAAGAGACGCGGAGGGGTCACTCCATGCGCTGCACTTTTCAAGAAAAAAGAAATATCTAAAGAGTGTTGGGTTGAAGCGCACTCTTAGAAGTAACAACTGTGACAGTTGTTTGTTCACGCTCAGCCTGTGTGTACCTGTGCGTTCATTTCGAGTGTCCTTCCTGTGTTTTGAGCAGCGTGCTGCCATTGTCGAGCTGTGACCGTTGTTAGTTCGCACTCCTCCTGTGTGCACTCTTTTCGTGCGTCCTTTGCGCTTGAGCAGCGCGCTGCAAATATCGAGCTGCTTGCCGTTCTTCGTCTGACATTCTAATTTGTTGCTATCGCATTCATTGCTTCACCCTTGCGCGAAACTGACTTTTTTTCCATGTTTTGGCAACACTGTCTCATTAAACTTCCCGAAACTTATTATGTGAGGCTCCCCGACTCCCTTAGAAGCTAATGTAATTCACTTGACAAATAAGTAATTACTGTATACAGCCAAGTCTAATGCCCCCATCGAATTTTCGTCACGAAAAAGACCTGTTTATTCCTTCACTGCCACTCTTTACCAATGTTGGACCACAACATTTCACCTTCCGTTCTGTCCAGGACATTGGAAATTCCACATTTCTTGCATGACTTCATGACCATGCTTGCTAGGATTCAGAGCCAGGCTCCAACCACCTACCTTGCGATTTCATCAACAGATGCAAGCTTCAGCCTATTGCTGGCTGTGAAGGTGTGGCATTCGCTCGTTAGCCACTCACTATAGACTGTTCACACGTGGTCCTTCACAGGCTTAATGATCACAGTCATGTGCTCCACTCGGAGCTGCCTCACAATATCAGCCAGGTCATTTTCGTGGTTTTTTGCCAGTTGCGAACGCATGTTTCTGACACGCCGCAATGTCAGGCTGCCTCACTGCTGCTGCTCTCTTCCGCACAGAGAATGACTTCATGCTTAAGGCTATTCTCATAGCAAGCAACAACACACCTTCAAGGCCACTGTATCCATTCAACAATATATCCTCTGGGGCAAAATACTGTGTGGGTTTAATTGCACAAAGAGAATGAAAAAAAGGCAGTGCAGCACCCCTGCAACACAATCAAATGAAACAAATCGTGGTACCATGTTTGCCAGCAACAAGTGAACTGCTACCCCCACATAATGGCAATGACGATGGGCTGTGATGGGGCCAGATTCGGTTTGTACCATGTTCTAGCATTTGTGCCGCTGACCTTAGCAGTTGTTCAAAGCACTCCTTTTACATGTACACATTTTCACGGAGGCCTCCTTCTACTCGCATGTAGCCTTCACTTTTATTTTTCATGTTGTTTCCAAAACTATGCAACCTGTATTGTATTTGCCATTTCGTTGATAAACTGCCCATCTTATACTAAAATGCATGTTGATGCCTATTTCTGAATGCTTTTGCTATTATTTACCGGTACTGAAGCCGTCCTTGCCCATGCATATTCTTTTCACAAGTGCAACCCCCCTCACACCATTATGCCCATGTAGAGCCTGCGAGGTATTCTAAATAAAAATGTGGCCAACTTACGAGGGCAGTGTAGAATGCAGCCTGTGCAGTAGTCAATTGCGACAGCATCTCAGCGGCCTCATCCAGACAGCCCGCATTCATAGCACGTACAGCCAGGAACATCTTGGCCTCCTGCTTGAGGGCTCTTGTCTCCTGTGGGCCACTCAACGTCACAGCGCCGGCTGGCACACAAAACAGCCGGCGCGATGCCGACAATGGGCTGCTGGGGCTGCCAGACTTTTCCAGCATAGAGATGACAACTTCCCAATAGTGTGCCGCCCGGTCTTCGAGAGCCTTAGACTCCTCCTCCAGGCCATCAGCACGCATGGATGAGGACTGCATATCAGAGCCACCACCACCACACCGTTATGATGAAATGTGTGCCCTAGTTCCAAGATTTTAATTTGAACACACACAGAAGCTGGGGCATGATCTCATAATGGTTAGAAAAAGTGAACTGTCAGCCAGCCAATTATCCTACCAAGTGAAGTTTGGCTAGTTGTCTTGTTTCTAATAGCAACATTCATGACAAAGCACAAGCCCCCCAAAATTTGATATACTGCAAGGCACCTGAATTCAGTAGCAGTGATATACAAAGGCTACATGTTATGTTCCATTACGAGACTTGTGATGTACAATGCATTTATTAATCAGATCTTAATGCGAACATAAAATCTGCAACGCTTCCAATTGTTCATGACAAACCTTCTGCATTTACAAACAAATTAAACATTGCCATGCCACATAGAGCCAGCGTTACACAGTGCATTCCAGATTGCCGGAACACAATGCTTTGATACATACCCTGTTTGCAAATGTCCTAGCCAAACGAACAACCAGGGTAAGGTCCATGCCATGGTTTCCAATTCCACGGATTACTTCAAGTCCTCTCTGTAGAAGGCGCCTGTAGTCGGCCATTTTGTCCCTGGGCAAAAAGATAGAAAAAAGAAAAAAGAAACAGGCCATTATTTTTACTTTCATAAGTGAGATTCCACAGCAAACATATAGTAACTGCAAACACTGCCAAAATAACACTGAAACTGTGAAAGGTATACATGAAGGACGTCATTGATTCCAAAGCAAATATTATTAGAAAAGAAAAAAATTGCGTGCAGTTTGCACTAAGTTGCGCAAAGTTTGGCACAGCGAAGCACGGACCCGTCGCCACTCGTACCCCCCTCGTCAACCGACACGTCTAGCTTCAAGATGCGCAACTTCCTCCTCGGGAGTACGTAGCCAGGCTATGCACTAAAGAGCGGAGGTTACGCACGATAGTCTCCGTCGGTGGGCGTGGCTTAGCTACTGCACATGCGCGGCTTGGTCAGGTGGTGCGGTATCTGGTTGCTAGATGCAGCGATGCTTGCTACCTCTTTCTTTCTTTTTCTCTCTCTCTACTTCTTTCTCTTTTACTGATGTTCTTTCTGTCTCTCTTTTTCTTTCTGCCCTTCTTCCTGTTTCTCTCTTTCTCATTCTTTCTGTGCTACGCTTTACTCTCTACCCTTCTCCTTTCCCTCCTCCTCACCATCACACTTCTCCTCCTCATGCTCACTTCTCTGTCCCACCCTTTTGCTACACTATACTATACAAGGCTATGCTATGCTCTGCTAGCGTGCCTGGATAGCCGAGTGGTTAGGACGCTCCGCTTCAGATCGAGGGTACGCGGGTTCGAATCCCACCTCGTGAAGATTTTTTTTTCGGCAAGAATTGTTCTCTTTTTCTTTCTTTACAGCTTTCTTTCCATCTCTCCGTTTGTTTGTTTCTTCCTTTCTCTCTCTGTACCCGTTCTCAGGTAGCCGCACAGTGGCACATACCCGTTAAGATGATGATAGTTTTCTGCGATCGACTCGCAAGGAACAATTTGCTAAACAGCTTCGCTGTTAAAATATAAACAAGGGGCCATGCTTTAAGATTAGACAGAGACATGCTTTTTTTATACCAACAGGTACCCTGTACAGCCTTAATGCCGAAATACCAGCCATACTACACAATGCATAACATTTTCACATAACAGGCAGCCTTGATTAAATATTCAGGGCTAGTTAAACCTGAATAATGCATGAAGAGTAACATGTATGCACACAGGCATAAAATTGAAGTTTCGGTGCCTTTACTAAATTTGGGATAGTACATGTAAGCATTGCCTCTGGCGTGCGTGTATTGACTTAAAGGTACACTAAATGCAAACATTAGGTCAACGTGGATTGTTGAAATAATGTTTCAGACACCTCGTAGCGGTTGTTTGCTGCCATGGAAATAGTATGAAAGAAAATCAGGTTTTAGTGGCCCACATATCGTTAGCCAATTCAAGCTGTCCGCCTCCGAGAATGACCTTGTTGGTAGCATTGTTGGTAGCATTCGGTATGTCCGCCCTTTACTGACCGACACTCGGCCCAGCGAAGACAGCCCAGCCAAAACGGAACCTGTGTTGTTCTCAAGGGTAACGTCAACAAGTTTTTTTTGCCATGAATCAAACTGAAATGCACAGACGCATTTTATTCCATCTTGTATTCACTGCAATGTTCTTTTCTATCGTGAATCGTTTGAGTGCTAGAAATTACACGTCAGCAGTCTCTTGTTCCTGAATGTCCTGCTGACATAAATTGTGCCCTACACTTGCCTTAATTTTTCTATTAAAATCCCACTGTCCACGCCACAAAGTTTGACAGGTCATAAGCAGGAAGTTGAACAGAAGCTTAAACCGCACATCAGCAGAGCATATTTACTAGAGCTGTGCGAATAGCAAAATTTTGGGTGCGAAGCGAATTCGAATAATAAAGATTGAGTGCGAATCGAATCGAATAATTTTCGAATAATTTTCGAATATTTCTCAAACATTTTTCGAATAATTCGAAGTGAAATTACAGAAAAAGTGGCAGAGAATCCCTAAGCATGTTCTTGTGATATGAAAGTGTTTCTTTTTGCTAGGTTGATGAAGCACTGGTGGGGTGGTGTTTCATAGTTGTCTTATCAAGAATGAGGCAATGTAGAGGCCAAATCCTATTTATGTACATGATTTGGTGCAACCAAGGTGTTGCCGACAACACTTTACACGTGTTAGGCAAAGATGCCATTTCCTCAGCCTCTCCTCCTCTTTCAACTTCTGTGGAAGCCCAACTGATGTGGCGGACAAGGGTGTGCTCCCTTCAAGTCCGGAGTTCCAAATCTGCCTCGTAGACGTCGATATATAAGAACATCTGAAATTTTGGATGTTAAAAAGCTTCGGCTTCCGATTTTTCTGACTTCCTGCCCAAATTTCAGGTTCGAAACAGCATTAATTGAGCCCCCACCTCTGCCACATCTTTCATCTCCATGTTGGAACCAGCGTTTTCTTGAGTTAATACATTTGCGACCGTAGCAGAGCTTGAAAGGCAGCTTTGCTGCAATACCGGGGTGTGATGAGGTGAAGCATACTGAAAATCTAGGGACCACTTCCAATTGGACGTTGACTGTGTCTTGGCAAAGTTCGACCATAACGGAGCTTGAAAGGCAGCTTTGCCGCAATACGAGAGTGTAATGAGGTGAAGCATATTGAAATTCTGAAGGGTCACTTTCAATCGGACATTGACTGTATTTGTTTTTGGGAAGTTCGAATAGGTCGAATAGTAAAATTCCAGTGCGAATCGAATCAAATAGCAAACACTATTTGAAAAATATTCGGAATTTCAAATATTCGCACACCCCTAATATTTACCCATTTCTGATGGGCACATTTTTTCTGCAAGAACTGCGACAGAATTCTGATGTTGCGACATTTCTTTGAAATGCCAAAGCCTGGTGTAGGGGACATTAAAAAGAGATGCACAACCCTCAACATAAATACGATTTGACGCAGTGCACGTCTCGGACATCAGCTGACACTAAACGCTGACAGAAGAGCGAAAAGTATCAAGATGACGTTAAAGGGACACTAAAGTGACAACGCATCAATTTAGAAGGACCAATTATTTTTTGGAAACTCTACTGCCCTTAATTTCACCGTCACAGGTTTATTATTAGGAAGAGAAAACAAAAGTCAAAGTCTGATTTTGAAATCTCGCGTTGAAATCTACACATGAACGTCGACATGATGTCACAAATTTCAAAGTATCTTTGTATTTTGACCTCATTGGCTCAACAAAATTTGCTGAAACTTCGTACTTGAAGTCTCTGGCCACTCCACGTGACAATATACTTTATTCTCACCAACTAAGAACTATATGGAAGCAATAGTAGACATCCTTACAAATCTATAACGTCATGGCAAATGGTGTGGGAACTGGTGGTGTCATCACCTGCAAATACTTTTTCTGCATTTTTTCACTTACAAAGCACCTCCTTGCGGTAAGGTATTTGCTTTTCGTATAGTGAAGGCTTAAAGGGGCCCTGCAACATTTTTCCAAGTAGCCATGGAATAAGCTCACCTAAAGGAGCTTATCACCTCACAAATTAACCTCCGCAAAAATTTTGAGAATCCGCCCAGTACAAGCGGAGTTACAAAGATCTGTCGCACGCTGTAATTGCTTTCTCTCTTCTCGACGAAAGCGCCGGAAGCTAAGCAGGGAGGGATGGCATGGGAGAAGAAGGTACGTCACGCGCGCCTCATGACCTTGAGAGCTTTTTCTTTTTTTCCTTCAAACGCGTGCTGTACTTTCAGTGTGATCATGCACGCGCGCAGGCAAGTCGCGGCCTCCCGCAGCAGCCGCAGTAACTACCGAGTACACCATGTTCAAATCCGCCAATGGCATGGAAATTTAGTCAATTACGCAGTGATTTTGAGTAAATAGCATCATTTGCTGAGAGAAGAGGAAGTGATTTTTAGCCAACTTTCAGAATTTATTGTAAGTAAGTCCAATATGATTCTAAACAAATGATGGTGCAGGTCCCGATAATAAAAACAAGAAACTGCATACATACAGAGTGAAATTATGACGGATGCAAAAGAAGAGGCGTGTGCCTGAGAGGTTCTACTTTTAACACTAGATATAGACCACACAGGGTTAGCACATGTAACACGACAGGGTAATACAACTCTGGCTCCAACCGTGCTTTCTTCACGCTCACCTGGCAGTGCTGGTGTGTAGTCGGTAGGCAGCATTCCACCACTCGGCTTGAGGACCCGTGCATAGCTGCACACCCACGTGAGGAGGAAGTGCCAAGGGCCCCTGTGAGGGACGCATAGCCTTCCGGCCCAGCGATTGAGCTGCACAGTACCGCGTTGCCTCCAGGAACGCCAACGTATCCATTTGGCTCAATGTCTCCGCTGCCCCGGAGTTAAATGCGTGAGGCTCTCGCTGTAGCCTTTCAAACACTCGCACCTGGACAGACAAAAGGCAGTGCAACATGGTGGCGGTCAAAGGCATGTTCCAAACCATCCTGATGCTTTTGCAAAAATTGGTTAACTTTAGGAGACTCACCTCGAAGAAGTGCTCAGTGCCCTTAGACTTTTTGTCTTGTATTGAACTCCAGTGCAAGGCCAGCCAGACCAGATGGTTAAGAGATGAAGGATGCAGCCATTGCGACTCTGCACAATGATTTATTACAAACTTAAAACATAACAGTACCCAACAAAACAACAGGAATGCAAACACATACCTGTGCCCAACTCCAACCACCATGTACTTTTGTTTGTTGCAACCACGGTTTTGCAAGTAATGCAACAAATTTGGAGACCAACCAACCCTAGCCTCAAAAACAGACACAGGCATGCGTAGAAGAGAGAGGGGAGAAACCATCCCATTTGTGGGCATTATTCGCACTCAAACGCACATGCATTTACAAGCGGAACAACAAACCCTTCACCCTTGCTCAAAACTAAACCCCATTCTTTTATCAGTACAAAATTCCTACGCACTTGGTAAGCAGATAAGTGCATACACATCAAATCATGTGGTTTCATTGACCTCAAGTCCACGGAGCTCGCTGCTCATTAATTTACACCCTGTGGACAATGAAAAGTGCTTAAATAGAGAATGTGTGTGTTGGTGGAAAAGGGGAATAGGCTCAGGAAAGAAAGAACTAGGCACACGCATACATCACCTTTACTCTCTGAAACAGCCATCAATTTATAACTGCTTGATCTTGCAATCGCCAGAACACAGTGTAGTGTACGTTGCTAGATAGCCTCAAACAGCATTTTGGAATCACCACTGTTCAGCTTTGGCCAGAGCTGCATATTTCGTTTCTACTAATGTTGCTCAGCACTTACAACAAGGAATACACTTTGTTGGTATTTTCAGTGCAATCATTAGACTGTTATGGCACAAGCACTGCACAGCTCTACAGGCTTATGTACTTGCAGGTGCTTAATTAACTCTCTGAGGGTCGAATTTCTTCACGTTGTGCAGTTCAAAAATGTTGAATTTTTTATTGCTGAAATAAATTGTGCAGGCGATTCTGTTTAGGAAAGAAATTCTGAAATTTTTTTGTGACCGTAAAGTCACAAAAAAAAATCATTTTTTCGTTTTTGAGCATATCGTTATGAAACTTCCACAGCTTATGCATTTTAATGAGCTGATTTTAAACATGCAATCATTTTTCTAATACAATATACAGTTTTGAAACTATTAAATAGCTTTTGTATAGTTAGGAACAAGATTTATTTGCAAACTGTGAGAGTTATAAAGCAAATCAGCATATCACAATAACCTGAAATGAACACTGTCTGCAGTAAAACAAGAATGGATGTTCTACACCCATTTGAACAAAAGTTATGATACATTGAACATTTGCAAGTGAGCAATGTCAAGCTGCGGGCCAAACTGGGATCAAGCTGGGAATGTTCAGTATACCATAACGTTTGCTCAAATGTGTCTAGAACATCTATTCTTGTTGTACTGCATACAGTATTCATACCAGATTATTGTGATATGCTGATTTGCTTTATAACTCTCACCTTTTAAAAATAAATCTTGCTCCTAACAATATAAATGAAACAACTGGTATTTTAAAAACAGCAAATTGTACGAGAAAAATAATTGCACATTTGAAATCAGGACAAAAAATAGATAAGCTGCAAAAGTTTCATCAAAATCTACTCAAAATAAAGAAATGTGTGTCTGAAGCAACAGCGCCACCGATACCAGCAAAGCACGGAATAGATGACTGCTCTCTCACAAGGAGCATTTGGAAATGATAACGCGGAACACAAAGGCTGTGGCGGAAGAGCAGACGACCCGTCCAGCTTTCTTCGATGCGTGTGCACACGTAAACAATGCGCACATGCATCACCGAATCTCCACCGATACGCAGCCACCATGTACTTTTGAACGATGAACCCAATCGTTCCTAGTTGTGTGCAGCACATTGCATACTAAGCTGACACAGTCATAGACGGGGTGCTTGCTGTACTGTATGCATGCATTTGCCATGAAAGTGTTCGTGATGCCCGCTCCATTCCCGACCGCTCACGGGCACAGCAATGGCGATCTGCTTTCGTTCGTGAAGGCAATGCATCTGTGCGGCGCATTTAGCGGTTTCGCACAAAGAGGCAGCACGAACCGCGGCACAGCGCATTTGGGTTTTCGCATACCACCACGCTAGGCCACAAGCACTACTGAGCAGTTAGCTGAAGGTGCTTATCAGAAGGGTTGTCAGCGTTTAAGGGGAGATGCGGGTCGAAGACACTTTTTTTTTATTATTCAACCTAGAGCAATGAAACTTGGGGTACTTATAGAGATTTTTATGCTGCTTTCAAATATATATTTCGTTTTCTCGTAAGTTGCACACTTTTTGTTCTGCACCATGACAAATGTGTAAAACATAGGCCTTTTAGCCCCCCTATTGCGATCCTTAAACTTCTATACATTTTGCCAATTAATGCCTCATATTGTTCCATTTGAACTGTAGAGTGCCAAAAACTATCCAGAAAGTGCATAGAAAATATTTGCTAGACGTGAAAAATTCAAACATGGGAAATCCATTATTATGCCGACCCTGGCAAATGTTTACTTGCGAATTTTCTAATATGCATAAATAATATTGAGATTTGGGGGAGATAACTGCACTTCTTGCACCTTAGAGAAAATTCGCGCTAAATTTCATGCAGATCCGAACACCAAAAGTACCAAAAACAAGAGGGGCACGCTGAAAAAGTTGCCGAAAAGTGTGTTTGGAGAAAAACGAATTTTAAAGTTAAAATTGGATGTTTATTTATGAAACAGGTAACAAAATCCGATCAAAATTGCACACAAAAGAGGTAAATTGTTCTTCTAGTAGCCACTGCCACTAAAATGAGCCAGCGCCAAAAGTTTCTCCTTCACAGCTCTATCGAGCAGCGTAGCTATTGCGCGAGCTCCCGCTGCCGTAGGTTCTGCTTGCGATCGGTCCGTCACTCGCTGCCCCTACGCTGGCCTCCTCGCTCGAAGCAACTCGCCGCAACGTATACGTCATCGAAAGAATACTTTTGGGGCGCTCGCTGTTCTCGCATTGTAGTTCCAGAAATGACGCCTTTGCGTTTGTAAGCTGGTTCCCGGACGCATATTCCTGAACGGTGACACGTTGGACACACTGCACCGATCACGGGGATGTTCAATGCTGTTATGTTAGCGATCAAGGAAGACTCTTTCTACTGTGATTTTTCTTCGTCATCGAAGAGTCCGATCTTCTCTTTGAGAGGCGCTGACATACTTGAACGCCGCGGCAAACTCGTCGGAAGCATCTCCGTCACCGTCGCTAGGCCTCGCAGCAGCAGACGCACTTGCCGTTCGGCGAGTGTTCGGCTTCAATTTGCGCCGGCGTCCTCAAAGTTTGTTCACCGAGCGATACTTCACTGGCCGGTGACTGCGCTTGCTACGGTTCTCTTCGTCCATGATGAAAATAAATACGTGAGAGAAACGTTCAGCTGCGCAGCTCGATGAAACACGGACCCTGCAAGCAGGCTTCACAACACGCAAGGCGTGCAGCGGCCAATGGCGGTCCCCGATCCGTACCACGTGATTCAAAAGCCAGTCGCAGCGCTCGAAAAGCGCGGCAAAAGCATGGTTTCTTCATGATTTCTTGCGCTTTTGTAGCGCGGGAAACCATGGTTACTTGAAGATCTCCTCATGCGATCCCCAATGGCGAGCGGCCGCGCGTTATTGGCCATGAGGCGCTAGAAGACGTCACACTTTCGGTCAAGATTAACAGCCACCTTGTGCTCTTTAGAAGCAAATTTAACGCATTTTCAGCTGAGTTTCGACTTTGATTTTTATTTTCGAAACAGTAGAGACATTAATCTTAACAAAACAGGTGAAAACAAAAAAATCGATAATTTTTTAAAAAACTGGCGTTTTTCGACCCGCATCTCCCCTTAAGGGGGGACGTGCCTTTCGGAACGAACTTTCTTGTTTCTGGTTAGATCTTGATGAAAATTGGCACAAAGACTAAAAATGACCTCATAATGCTTACATAAAAATTTCAAGATGATATCACGAAAACTTTCTGAGAAACAAATAATTTCATTACTGGACCTCGTGGAGCGGCTGGAGAGTTTAACAAATGACATAAAAAGTTGATAAACACTGTGTGCAGAGGCAAATGTATGCTGAAGGGGGCTGCGTTTTCAAAATAATTTTTTTGCAACACTAAAAATTGTAGTTCATGTTTTCTCCACTGATACTTCAATGAGCACATTTGCACTACAAACAAGAAACCCTACCAAAAATTTTTAAAAGACTAAATTAAAAAAATAAGAACGCAGCCCCCTGAAGCAGAGTCCAAGGAGCATTACAAAAAAAACAGAATCAAAATCTGTCAAGTAGTTGCGAAGGTACCTGCTCCACGGGCTGAGCAACATGCCAAAAAAAACAGTATTGAGAAACGAGGTTCAAAGTTTTGCGTCACGTTTACATGCCTAATAGGCACCAGGGTTGTAGTCCTTAGTGTCCTTTGCAGTGCGGTGTCACTTGGACATCTGACCTTTAGCCTGATGAGCTTTCGCAGCCTTTTTTTTCCGCATGGCATCTTTTTCGGCTGCTCTACGAAGTGCATGGCGTCCAGGTTGGAGACCAAGAGATGCAAATTGGGTGTAGGCATGGAGGTCTTGTGGTGAATTCCCCTATGTGATACATTCATCACAGACCAAAAATCGCTGAGCGCAGCTGATCCCTTTCCAATCGTTTTTATAGCTTGCATGGCCCGAATATTGACTTCAAATAACTTGCTGTTTTCCATTCGCGGCGACGACCACGCATTTTTCGCGTCCGCGCCGCAAGTAGTGCAGGTGAGCATCATCTTTACCGCTAACCTGTGCTTAGTTCCGTGCTTAGTCCCGGCTCTTTGCACTGCGGGCACAGGGCACTGCCAAACTGACCATTCAGGTCCGCGCGTTGTACGAGCAAAAACTTATCTTCGTCTTCCGAGTGACATCTCGCGCTCCGTCGCAGACACTGCTCTTAGGGACTCCTGAACAGCCGCGGCGCGTTCACGAGATGTCTCCGCTGACACGAAACGAGGCTGTAATCGGGCCCGAATCGTGCTACTGGTGGTGCTGGTAGACGGCCTCGCAACCTCGCGCGAAGTACTTGGCTGAGCATCCGCGATGTCTACATCCTTGGCGAAGTGCTTGGCTGAGCATCCGCGATGTCTACATCCTCGCGCGAAATGCTTGGCTGAGCATCCGCGATGTCTACATCCTCGCGCGAAATGCTTGGCTGAGCATCCGCGATGTCTACATCTTCGCGCGAAGTGCTTGGCTGAGCATCCGCGATGTCTACATCCTCGCGCGAAGTGCTAGGCTTAGCATCCGCGATGTCTGCAGCCTGCGCGGAACGACGAACGGATGTTTCCTCCGACGGCACAAAGCACTGTTTCGTCGATACTCGCGGACGATGCTCCGTGCGTGCTTGTGCTCAGCTGCGAGTCCTCGTCGTGCCGCACGCCGTCGTCGCTGCTCGCAGAAGTCGCCGGACTGAATTTCTTTTTCACGATCGGCGGCTTCGGCTTACGCGCACCAAATCGCTGCGCAGTCTTGCGTTTCTTCTTGAACGATCGCCGGTCCATGATCGCATGCAGGAACCGCGTTGCGCCAAACTGGACAACTTTTTCTCCTTTCACGAGCGCCGGTCTTATCACAGCGCGATGCGATCTCGAAACCACGCCGCGGCGAGTTGAAAACACACGCAGTAAGCGGCCCGTCAGCGCTGTCGGCGCATAGAGCAGACGACCTTTGCGCCGATTGCTACAAGCGACCGCACGGGCAACCAATGCGGAGCCGCCGTACAGTCACGTGACGCGCGTCGCCAATCGGAAACTGTCGTGATACCTTTAAACTTTGGCTTGCTGTGCGCTTGCTCTTGTCTGGTTCAGCCGGCCGAGGCGGCAAATTTGAAACGGAAGAATCGCGCTATCCGTAGAGACAAAGATGGCGGCGCTAGGTTACGTGGATGCGGAGATATCGCGGCTCGAAAACGCCGTTTTTTCGCAATTTCCGTGAAATTCATCGCCACCCTAGCTTCGATAAACATTTTTTACGTCATTTCTACGCCGTTTTCAGGGACGAAACTTCGAAATTAGATAGAAAAGGGGTCACAGAATGTGAAAATGAGATTTTCAAAAAATCGATTTTTTGGCCAAATTTCGCGATGCCAAAGCCGCGTCCCCCCTTAAGCCATACTGGTGCATTTGCTGCCTGCCGCCATCACGCCTCCAGTGCTTATCCGTAAAGACATCGCTGCACTGCGCCGTGACAGTGGCCCCTTCAAATTTTCGATATGCTTCACCCCATGACACTTAACATTGCGCAAAGCTGCCTTTCGGACCCTGCTATGGCCGCAAACAGATTGAGTCGCAAAAGCGCTGGTTCGAACCTACGAGATGACAGACGCGGCAGAGCTGGGGGCTTTAACTGCTGCCGTTTCGGGCCTGAAATTTGGGCACGAAGTCCAAAAATATCAGACGCCGAAGAGCTTCAACATCTGAAATTTCAGATGTTCTTATAGATTGATGTCTATGGAGGCAGATTAGGAACTCCCGACTCGAAGGGAGCACACCCTTGTCCGCCACATCAGTTAGGCCTCCACAGAAGTTGAAGGAGGAGGAGAAAGCTGAGGAAACAGCATCATTTCCTTTCATGTGTAAAACGTTGTCGACACCACATTGGTTGCACCAAATCATGTAAATAAATACAGTTCGGCCTCTGCATTGCCTCATTCTTGATAAGACAACTAGGGAACACCACCCCTTCAGCGCTTCGCCTACCTAGCCAAAAGAAATGCTTTCATGTTCCTATTTTAAGAATAAGCTTAGAGATCCTGTGCAATTTTTTTCTGTAATTTCCCTTCGAAGTATTCAAAAAATATTAGATTTGATTTGCACTCAAACTTTATTATTCGAATTCGCTTCGCACCCAGAATTTTGCTATTTGTACAGCTCTAAAATAAACCATAAGCTCAAAAATTCTATCATTCTAAGTTTTTTTGGTGAACAGATTTAAAATGCACATACGATATTCTGTATATGACTCCCTTCTTTAGGGTGCTGGCCTCTCTCACAACTTCCTGAAGGCTTTTGGTGCAAACATTCGAAAGTACAACACACAATGCTTATTTTCGAAGTCCTCTCAGCCAACCCACCACAATGGAATCTACAAAATTTGATTCTCACCTTGATCATGCTCCTGAAGAGCCGCAATGGTCGGAAACTCAAAGGCACATTTGACAAGGGTTGGGTCATGGAGAAACCACGACGCGGTGCCTTCTCCATCAAAAAGGCTCCTGTAGATTTTCTTTCGCACCTAACAACAGAACAAACAACGGCATTGGGCACGTGTTAAACGACACACTTTCCCATACGTCAGTTGCCTTAGACAAAAGTGTGAATGCTGAAAATCCAAATGACATAACCCTGCTACAACCTTCAATCTTGAAAAAACCATGCAAACCCGTCACGCGATTTCTCTGTATTTTCCCACATATTAAGGAGCATGCATATAGAAATCATGCAAGATGACAAGTGTGGCAAACATTAATAGCGTTTTTGTTCAGTGCCATGTGTTCAACTTGCAAGAGACCACCGACAACTGAAAAACTCAGTAGAATACACTTGACTCTGCCCTTCGTGCTTGACGTGATCACTCTTATCTGATTAGCCACAAGTGCTTGTGAATTCACTGAAACGAACTGTTCACAAGTACTCAGTTCAATGTAGAAACCTTTGTATGACGACACATGCTTCAATGCCACAGACCTTTTGGCAATTTTCTATGGTTTTTCTGGAGAATTTGAAAGCAACCCATCACTAATGTAATTTGAACAAAGCTAGTTTCGGCACAGAGGTACAACATAATAACGAAGTGACTGTAATAGCGCTTTTCGTAGAAAAGTGCACCAGGAATTTAGTTCTGGGGCACTGGTTCTGGAAATCTTGAATTTCCAGATAACTGGAAATTCAAGATTTCCAGTACCCCAAAATTTGAATTCACAAGCTCTCACAGCTGTGCTTCAGCTTTTCATACTCGTTATGATGAAGTGCATAGGCATTAAAACACACAATTAGTGTAATGAGAGACACGGCCCACAGATAAGCATTAATCAACAAAGGATGACCAACCTCAGGTGTGCATGCTTCCTGCTTGAGATCAGACAGCCAACGAGACTTGCTTTCGACTTCACAGAGAACATGCACAATGTGACCTGTGCATAAAAGAAAAAGTAGATGAAAGTGTTTCCAAATCCGCAATGTTAAAGGGGCCCCGCAACACTTTTTTTTAGCATGGTCAGAAAATGCTGCCGATCGGTAGTCGAAGCTACTGAGAACACGTGAGCCAAATATTATAGCGCAGCATGCGGCCTGGAATTTACAATTAATTCTCAGTCAGCTAGAAATCGCTCCCTCTTCTCTCGACAAATGATGCTACAAACCCAAAGTCAATGGCCATTGGCTGATTTGAGAATTGCAAGCTACATAGTTTCCGCCGCAGCCGTGGGATGCTGCCACGTGCTTACGATCACACTGAAAGTAAGCCGCGTGCTTGAAGACAAAAAGAAGAGAAAAGAATGTGCTCAATGTCAAGTGCTACTAAAACGTGACTTTCATTCAAAATAAGCATTTCCTTGGCACGAAACAAGCACTATGAGGTTTCTGGAACGGTATTTCAACAATACACACGATATAACATTTGCCTTTAGTGTCCCTTTAAAGGCCAGCAGGGCCTGTGCATTGAAGTTCATGACGAGAGTTTTGCTTAACAGTGACGGGTGAGGACGTCAGCCAAGAGGCTTAAGTTTTCGTTACAGAATGCACTCACAGGTTTGTTTGTTTGTTGTTTATGTGTTATATAGTGGGGTCTAACTACATTCGCATTAACTTACAATCATGCAAAATATAGTACATTGGCCTAACATTTTTCAGAAAAGCTGAAAGTTAGAATCTGCAAGTCAGAATTGAGTGGATACACAAATACCAGCAGCAGCTAACTCCACTGGCCTAAGAACAAGCGATTCTGCTAAGTAAGCATTTCAGCTTCCCACCAATGGCAGTGAACCAACCACGGTTTCTCGATAAAAAAAAAAGGCACCAACCAGAAACTGAGAGCCGGTGGTGAGCTCGTAGAAAGACGTGACGATAAAGCCTCTGCCTGGCAGAGTCCAGTGCCAAGAACCACGATTCCTGGGACAAACCAGTTGGAGGACGTAACGAGTACGCACTCAGCAGCATAGCCGCAGCCCAACTACGAGCTTCTTGCCAGTTGTAGTTCTCCTGCAAGTCAACGGGATCAGGTATTCTAGATGCATGAAGGTCAATTATCAGACATCTGTAGCATACCACAAGAGGATTTTGGTACAGCAGACTCCCTTTGGCAAAATTCTGACAAAGCAAGCCAGTAGCAGCTGTGACCTTTGCTTAGCCAGCTACACATCAACTAAACAAAATTGATTCTGGAGCTCGACACGGCAAAACCAGAATACGATAATGAGGGGGGACTCCAGATAAACACAAGCATTCTTTAACTTCGCCCTACATTGCCACACAGACGCCGCGGCTGAGAATAGAACTTGTGCCCTTGTCCTGGCCACTGGTGCATTCAGATGACAGATCGAATCCAGATTTGGAAGGCGGACGGCGTGTCACGTGACCTCACATCAGTGATTCCTCTCGACCGCACGGCTCGCGCACTGATGACCCCAACATATTTTTCACATCGGGATTCTGGCGGCGGAATGCCACAGCTTAGGTGGACAAACAGGCTGGCAACCAGTACGCTATTCTTCTGCTCGAGCCGTACGGCTGTCCTCGCAGTTGATTTCAGCTCTGCTGGCGCTTAGTTCAGTTTATTTCTGGGGTCGTATTCTATGACAATCACCTCTGAGATATCTATCACTTTTAATGAGTGCTGATTGGCAGGTTGGAGAGTATTGGGCAAGTTGTAGCTTTAATCACTGCACACGCAGCATTCTGCGGCCGGCAAAGTGGCGTTGTCGCCGAACGCGGTTGTCTCAGAACACGGCCCGTGTTTGAACACCAATTTTAAGGTCAAGATGCGAACCAAGAGAAAGAAACATAATGTGCAGCAGTGCATTGTGCACTGTCGGTACCTGTTATCTGCAGAAGAAAAAAACAAAGCTGCCGATATCGGCGCATCACTGTATCTTCCCTTCGTACGAGACGCCCCACGCGCAACAGCAGCGAGGTCAATCTTCAGCAGCTCACTGTAACGCAGATTTTTCTTCCCATCCAGCCATTCCGCCAACAACACTGTTCTCACCGAAACAAATTACAGTCCTCAACAATACTCGACAAAGCTAGGCGAGCTACGCGTTCTGTCGGCCTCCATATTTTTAAAGACTTTCAAACCGGTCTGCTGGCAGTGGGCGCAGTTGAGCGCAGAGGCTGCAGTCGAGGGTAATCCGGCACACTAATGCTAGGACACCGTCCGTCGTGTGGATGTGCCTGCTGGCGGATGATCCGCGGATTAGCCGCCCGCGTCCACGACAAATCCGGATTCAGTCCGTCGTCTAAATGCACCATAAGCGACTACAGCAGGTAGCACCTACCTAAGAAACCGTTTGAAAGGGTACTGACAAAATTTCGTGGCCAAGATAGCCTGTGGGATCGATTCCCGTGAACATGCGTGTATCATCTGCAAAATATCAACAGCGAATATAGCGTGGAAGGTATTTTATATGAATTTCGAAGTTCGTGTACACAATCCAGCGCTATACGCCGCACCTTGCGACATTGACGCCCTTGAAAGTGACTTGACAGTGACCCCCTACTTCCCCCACACGTCACCATGCTGCAGGCGATACAACAAGTTATGATGACGTCATAGTGGCCATTTCTCCTTTGCCGTGCTTGCGCCAGCAGACTATTTTTACGCGTTGAAAGTTTTGTGTTTGGCAACAATGCTTTCCAGTTTCCTGTTCGAAAGGACTTCTTGATTGCCCTGTGCTGGCTTGGCTGCGGACCGCGCGGAAGTGCATCACAGTTCTGTGTGCTGATGTGGTTGAGCGTTGCACATGTTAGGTAGTGATAGTTGCAAACGGCGGCTTGTCGTTTTTGGAGATCTCTCAAACCGAAACTTACACTCGTCGGTAATGAAGAGCCTGGAATTAATTATCTGTCCCGCACTGCACCAAACGATGTGTCGTGTTATGACTAACAGGCCCCCAGCAACACATTGTAGCAAAAAAACACGAGGCCAAAATTTTTGTGTCAGTACCCTTTAATAAAACCATGTCAGGGATGTCAGCGGAGCAGGACTAGGAGCAGCAAAATGAATGTTTCAAAGCAGCAAATATGGTATTTTGGAGCAGAAAATAACGATTTAGGAGCAGCAACAAAGCAACAAATTTGTAGTTTTGTAGCAGAGAAAACGAATTTTGGAGCAGTCGCTACAACAACTTTTGCCACCATTGAAACTTCTGTTCTTCACTGAATGAGGAAGCAAATCAACCCGATTCTCTCTAGCACACTTGCATACCTGCCATCTCACCCGGTTTTCCAGGAAGACCGAGTTCTGACCAATCCTCCAGACTGTACAGGTACCACCATAAATCTCCCAAAAAACACCATTAACTCCACGGTGACAAAGAGTATGATAATAACAAAGGACAGCAGTTCTAAAGCTTTCTGGCCTTGAGGAACCCCAACAGCTTTCCAGAGGAGCATAGGGACCCTTCCATCTCCCCACAAACATAAAGGGAGGGGAGAGGGCCCTTCTGGTTCTGCCTTTAGTCGGAGCAGTTGTACTTCCAAACATTCTTAACACCCCCCCCCAAATTAATTTTGAAACAAACATTCCCAAATTACCAATATCCGAAATATGCTCTTTGAAGTCACCACACTAAATAAACAAAAGGGATGCATTCGAAACAGTATTCTTTCTAGGTGAACAAGAAGAACAATTTAGTAGTTTGGTATAGGAAAAAAGTTGGTTTCAGCACATAGCTTGCTGTCAGTTTGCAGTACGGTAGTGGAACATATCAGTTATGGTGTAGTAGCACCCTCTGTCCATGAAAGAGAGCTGTATGCATGGGCTGGCTCACATTGTCCTTTATAAGAAAAAGTCGCCCGCATCTTCCCATGGGGGGAACTCGAGTAAATGCGTCGCAGAGTGGTGGGGGTATCGTGTGAATGTTGCGTAATTGGGTATGGTTTGGGAATGCTTAATTGTTACACGATGCGCACACCAAGTACAACTTGAACGGCTCCAGCGTGCACGAAGTTCTGGGTCCACAGCTCGCTTCAAACGCTTGCGTTCAGCGTCGTATGCTCGTCTCTTCGCAGCTTTGTCTTCTGCGTTGCTTGCTGTTGTTGAGGCCGACGACGGTGAGGGTGGGGTAACGTTACCTTCAACGAGTGGTGGGACACTGATTGAAGGTACTGTTGCCTACTCGAGTCAAGCAAAGCATCAAGTCAAGCGAAAGCCAAGTAAAGACGCCCTTGACTGAATTCCAAACGCGCGCTCTGCCGCTTATTTACACACCGCCCACGTTCGAGGGAGAGGAGGGAGGGACAGAGAGGAGGGAGGGAGAAGGAGAGGGAGGAAGGGAGGGAGAGGAGAGGATTGCTGCCGGCACGAGACGAGCCGAACATGCGCAGTGGGGGTGTGGACGGCACCGCCGACGCCGCAGGTGCGACTAAGAAATGCTCCGCATTTAAAACAGGTGCATTTTGCCCATGACCTCAGCTAGTCCGTGGTAGTTGATGCAAGAAGTGTGTGGAAGTGCTGATCCCATTTAGCGGAGGCAAAGGCCTTTTTAGTGTACAGCATATACCAATTTCACAACCAGATGCCACACACCTTCCAGGCCCTCTTGAGCAGCAATGTGGCCATGTGCAAGTACAGCTGGCCTGTGACATGATGTAGCACGAAGTCCCAGGCCCCACCACGCGTCCACTTCTTCTTATGGGCCTTATCCAGCAAACCATCCAGCCTGGGCACAAGACAAATTAACACCTTTTAGTATCATGTGCCCACTGAAACACACACTCAAATGATGATGAGAGCAAACAAGTACAGTAGAGTTGTGTTATTTTAAGGGGTGACGCGGCAATGGGAATATTAAATTTGGTCAACATGTTCAATTTTTCAATTTATTATTTTTTTGTGCAATCCAGACACCACCTTTTATGTCATTGTGAAATATTAGATCAAACTAAGCAGTAGAATGCTTTGTTGGGCGCGTTGGTTCATTCTGTAATAGATTGAGCGCAAACGGACGGTAGTCGTCTTGTCTTCTTGTGTCCGAACCGTTTGCACTGAATCTATTAAGCAGTAGAAGTTGAGAAAAAAGCATTTTACTACTGTTGTGATCAAAGACGAGAAAATTGGGTTTTACAAAATACAAATCTTGCAGCTTTTTCTTGGCACAGTGCCACTGTTTTGACATCATCATAAAGAGGACAAATCAGAGCTCAAGCCAGCCGCAATGCTGCATTTCTCCAATAAAAATACAACCAGCTCCCTTCCGAGTTCAGTTTTCTTAGTTTGAGCTCGATTTTTCTTTGAGCTCCATTTTCTCAGCTTTAATTTTTTGTGCAGTTTCTGTCAGTCATCCCTGTGCCATTTCACAGCAAATAAAGATATAACCATTCCGTCTTTTTAACTTAGATCCCGAAACATTGGTGAGTGCCATAAAGCTGTCCATATTTGTCTGTACATCATATACATATTTTTAAAATTGGCTTTTTGTAAAAGTTGTAAAACAATATGTAGACTGAATATTAAAAAAAAATAAACCAATAGTTTTACTGTACAGAATGGGCCCTTGTGAATACCCTTATGCAAAAATTTTCATGAACTAATGCCTAATTCATTAATTAATTTTGGGATGAAAATAAAAGTCCATCAAGTGTTGTAAACTCAACTAAAACAAATAGCTCAAAATCAATTTCAGTTATGATGGCATAACAAATCACATCTGCATGCCAAATTTCATTGCTTTATCCCCACAAATAGCAAAAATAGTTTTCATTGCCAAATCACCCCTTAACTACGGTTAATTCAAACTCTATTCAAGGTCCCAGCCGACGTCCGATATGTTTTGTCGGACCACACTTAGGTCACTTCCATCCTAAAATTAGCCTGTGCAGAATAAAGATCGCCGATCATCAAGCACATACCCGTTCACAATGGTGACTGCAGTAATTGCTCCAATAGCAACAGCGTCCGACTTCACGGCACTTAGAAAGCAGTGAACCCATCAAACACAGGTCATATCCCATTGAAACTGCCTATTTTCAACCTTTCCCAGGAAGATTTTAATGAGAAAGTGGTAGCTCAAAATGAATTAGTAAAGTGTTTGCCTAGTTCTAATGCCCGCTTTTTTATTACTTTTTCTTAGAAGGTTTGTCAGAAAATTTCTCTGGCGACACAAAAGCAAAACCAAAGCTGTGTTTACAACAAGCTAACGGCACAGTCACTGCCATCACAAGATGGCAACCACGAATGGAGATTTCATGATGAAGCACCGCTTTCAGTTGGATTACGAAAGCACTTTCAAACAACAAGTTATTTAAGCAGTTCAGCAGGAGGTAATGAAACATGTCGTGTGTTCCCGGCGTACGTAGAGTTGCAAGCACCACAGGACAAACTGGTGATGTGGTTAGTCCAACACGGGCCATAGGGACGACAACACATTTTTCTTCATAGAAGTAGAGTGCTGCCTAAGAGTGATGATGACGGACATCTGCTGGTTTTAGCTTCTTACTGCCACAACTGGAGATACGCTTGTCTTCCTTGCTAAGAAATTGGGTGTGCATTAAATTTCTACATTGTTTAGGACCTTGTGGAGATTGGTTTGCACTAGGCTTACCTACGAGCGCGACCGTGTAGGGACGCGACGTTCTCCACTGCCGCTGCGTGCGACGACGCTGCAGCCGGGTTCGTCGTTTTCTCCGACACAGCGCAGAAACCACGCACGAGGCAGGGTAACAACAACAACGGGTTTATTAACCCAAGATGCAGCACAGTACGACACTCACAGGCTTGCAGGCCGTAAGGGGAACTCCGCAAGACCGATCGAGTACGCTTGCCAGCGGCGCTAAGACTACCACACAAAGGGCAGCGGTCGAGCACACGAACGAGAAGCCGCCTGCTAGAGCAGCGCGTCAACCTCTCGTGCTAGCCTGAGAGCATCTGCCGCCGCGAGCGAATCGTCGGGCGCATCTTAGCTCGTAGGAGAGGAGGATGTCACCAGCGGCCCAATGGGGAATGGCGCTGCGTTGTGACGTAGGCCCGCGCAGCACGCCAGCGTAGCGTGCCCGGACATGCCAGCGCGGGACGGAGCCGACGCTTGCCCAGACAAAGAGGCGCCCTGGCCGCCATCTTGCCGATTGCCGGTGCCTAAGTGCGCCCGGGCTACGCGGCCGGCACGCGCGCGGCAGCTGGGGAACGAGGCGCCAGGTAGGAGGACGCTCTCGATCCCCACAACCTCCAGAGTCAATGTCACGTTAATAGTCTACTTTGAACCCAGAAAACATAACTATGTGTTCAAGATGCCTTAAATCACGTAAAACACTGCCAAATGAGTCAGCAAAGAGATTTTTGTGCCTTTTGCATAATTCCATCCACTGAATGATTAGATCTATTTTTTCACTCCCTTCAGGGTCGAATTAACAAAAATCGACTGCGCTGTGTACACACTAAAGAATTTGCTTAAAATAAAAATTGTGCTTTAATGTTTGCCATACTTTGTCATCGAATGTTTCAAGCATTAGCCTAACTGGTATGTACTAAAGAACTGCACGACTGTGTGTCATGTGCTGCCACCGTGAACAGTCTAAAGACCACAGCCCTGACAAAAGCTCCAGATTTTTCTAATTACCCTGTACACTAGAAAAGCTATCACCAGCCCAAGTATAAAAATAGTGAAGGCTCTTCAAGAATTGTGGACCCAAAAGTTATGCTCGAATATCATGACAACGTGCAATAATATTGTTTCCCCAACAAGGCTTTTCTAGACTATCGATGTCCAATAGCTGTGCAATAAACAGACAAAGTGACTATGCACACTCCCCTGAAGGAGCAAAAATGCAGGCAGGTATAACCAAAGAGACCCCCATGGTGCTTAAATGCAAGCCCTTTGTCTTGGCATGTTTTTGAACAACAACCTTAAGGACGTCAAGATGGTAGGGATAATTCTATTATGGATACTGTGGCACAGTTACACATAAGCATAGCAGCACTGTAACTTACCGCCAGTCACCATACAAGCATTCAGCCCCAGAGATTACACTTTTTTTTTTGCGACATAGACTTGCCCTTAAGGCATAATATTTGTTTGTATATTTATGTTAAAGTGCGCCGTTAGGCCGGCGTATGAAGTGAAGAAGTGTCTTGTGGAATGTGTTATGTATCCATCGGTCATAACTGCTTGTGTCACTGTAGCGAAAGCCAGCTTGCAGGAGATGATGGGAGCATTCCGACTGCAACCCTTGGCATGTCACTGAAACCTCGACATAATGAACATGGATATAGCGAATTATTGATTATAATGAAGCAAATGAAGAATAGTCTTCTCATAGATACTATGTTACGAATATATGCTTATAACGAATTTTCTGATATAATGAAGTTATTTTCATGTCAGATGTGCCTTCGTTATAGTGAGGTTTGAGCGTATAGTGATTAGACAATGGACAACTTTGAAAGCAATATAGGTGTGAGTCATGAAAATTCCCGACACATGGATCTGCCTAGGACACTGGCTAGACCATGGCGCATGTGCTGAGGTATTGTGTTAATTGCCAGGAAAGCACATTGTCCATTAATTTCTACCATATGTCCCATTTCCCTACATCTAATGCTGAAAAACAAAAAAGTTCCATTTTGACTGAACTCTTCACCAACCCTAGCTATGGCACTCCTAAGCAACAACATTCACTTGATTCTGAGTGAGGCCACTCACGACTCAATGGCACTGATGGCATCCTCCACAGCAGCCCGCTCCCCCTGCTTGGCCGACTCTCCATTGAGGGGACCAGGTATGGCAGCGAGTGCAGAGCTGCTTGGGTTGGTCAGTGCCAAAGAGGCTAGCTGGTCTAGCGTCAGGAGGTACTTGGCAAGAAAGGATTCATCCACTGGGCCAGCCTGGTTCTCTTGGTACGCCTGGGCAGGCCAGAAAACAAACTACGCTCACACAACCTTGCAGACAGAAGGTAACACTGCCTCTCCTGTGGCACTAAATCTATTATACTATGTTGGCCTAATTCGGATGCGACCTCTATTTCAAGGAAATTTGACTGACATTAGCGCAGAAATAACAAACGAAACCCGCTCCCAACTTTCCAGAATTATGCACTTCCTGCACACTTCTTCGCTCAAAGAGCCGCTGTGCATGCTGGCTCCGTATTCATTAAAAAGCAGCCCAACTGCAAATGACATATGCATTGAATTGGTTATCCAAGCTAATCAGGCATGGGCTTGAAACAATTTAATCAACAAGAAAACGCTCTTGTTTTTTATGCAGGAGACAAGTACAGATTTTTGTGCTGGTTGGTTCTTTGTTGTAAACGACGCCATATCGCTGGAAAAACGGGACATGCACGAATGTCCTTTCTTTCCGGCGCTATGCCATCATTTAAAGCATTTGTACACCCAGCCTAAGAAAAAGACTTGGTGGTAGCCGACCATAGAGATTTGCAAGCCCTTTTTATTGTTCCAAAATGTGCACGTGCCTCAAATACGTCAGCCAGGCAGCGCTGCCATGGAAGTGAGTAGAAGGCTTCGGCACCAAACTGGGGCTCCTCCTCTGCCTGCAGTGCATGCTTGTAGGCATCCAGAACACGACCCGAGTTCAGCAGCAACCTCAACAGCTTCACGCGCAGCGCCACATCCAGCGGACGGGTCACCTACAAATCGAGAAAGAAAGTGTGAACTCCCATTGATAAAGCGCACCTACATTCAGAACTACACAGACTAAGCCAGCAAACTGTGTTCTAGGATCTCTGCTGTAATAATTGAACCAGTAGAGTTAAAAAAATCTAATTTCGCGGCTTTACATGCAAAACCAAGATATGGTTATGAGGCACACCGTGTTGGGGGACTCTAGATCACTTTTGACTGCCTGGGGTTCTTTAATGTGCCGCTAAATTTATGTACACAAGTGTTTTTTCAT
Source organism: Rhipicephalus sanguineus (assembly GCF_013339695.2). Classification (NCBI taxonomy): domain Eukaryota; kingdom Metazoa; phylum Arthropoda; class Arachnida; order Ixodida; family Ixodidae; genus Rhipicephalus; species Rhipicephalus sanguineus. Next base: position 134,667,178 of record NC_051178.1, read on the forward strand.
TATGTCCCCATTGACATGCAGCTTCCGTGGCCAAGACACAAGTTTTGAGGCGCAGCATCTTAGGCGCTAGGTTATCACGGCAGATGTAACCAGTAGAGCATAAACACATTTCATGCAAAAGCTTGAATGAAAACAAACAGAAAGCTAGCCTCACAGTGTGCAAAAATTCTGTATCAGTGACCATCAAGAAACATTTTGCCAGGGAGTTCCTGCACAAGTTCACAAGCAGTCCCACACAAAAATTGGAGATACCTGTTTGTTCATAAAGAAATTCAAAAAAAGGAACACAGCAAGGGTGCTTACAATTTTTCAAACATAAACAAAGACAAAACAACAAACAGCGGTCACCAGTTCTGACGTGATGAGGTTTTCCATGTCCTTCACATCTGGTTCTCCTCTAGCTCTCGTCAGACTTTCCTGTCAAGGAAATATAAATATACGTGTAAAACAGGAATAAACTCCTTTTTTTTATTGCAGCACAAGAAAATGAATGTGTGCCACAGAGAACAGCCATGCAAGACAGCGTAGGGAAAAACATTCAAATGGCAAAGAGAAAAGGAAGATTACAAAGGTGCAACTGTAATAGAATTGCATTGTGGAAGGCTGTGCTCCACAAACCTACATGTGTGATATATGGGATGGCGCAGGTGATGGCTATGATCATTTTCGTCCATACGATTTCTTTACATACAGAAACATACAAACATACACGAGACCGAAAACACTGTCATATGGAATGAAAAGTTCTGATCAAGGCACTGAAAACTAAAACCTCAGCTATCATGAAATACTAATCACATAAGGAGTGTTTTCAATGGCTGCACGTTAAATATAACCACTGGAAATGGCTGGGGCACACAGGAGTTTTTACATTCCACAAAATTCTGGAAATGAAAACACAATGACCTTACACATAACAAATAAACATGCATACGTTGCCATAAGGTCAGTACAAGATGCAGTGACTATTCTGCCTAAAAATATAGTTAACATAGGGTTTAAAGGAAAAACACCAACCTTGAGCTTAAAAATAATCCTGTGGCCAGGAAAAAGGCTCTCGGCTCGCTCCAGCCAATACTGAAAGGACAGGAAAGCACACATAATATGATGTAGAAGTAGGATAACTGCAGAGAAGTTTAGGGGTAGCTATCGATTGCCAACCTCTATATTCGAAAGCAATGCGTTCAAGTCGACACATCAAGTGATGCTTATCAGCAGAGGTGAGCTTATCAGTAGCTATATGTAAACAGTACACCTCATGAACAAGAGCCTATTCAGGGCGCAACAGCATGTCTTACAAAATTAGTTGCAATTTAGTGACAGTGCAAAAGGGTTTCTCCCAGGAGCATACCACAATTAAAATACCGAAGCATTCAAGCATTTAAATGAACAGTGGCCTCTAATGAATAGTACAACCTTCACTGCATATTTTAATTGTAAGATGGATAAAATAGAAAAGAAAAAAAAAGTCTTCCTTCATAGGAGGGGATATGACAGGGGAAGCTAATTCAGGGTGAACAACTGGACACTCTTTCAGAACACATTGCTTGTGAAGGTGCTGGGAATATCCTAACGAAGCATCAGGATAATTTTTTATTGGTTTTGCAAGTGCTTATTTGGCAAAATATCCCTAAATACACAGTGTATTTCAAGAACAAGTTTCCTTGGGCTGGCTGGCACATCAAGAAAAAACTGTGGGAAGACAACAGGAGATATCTATACGAGATAAGCAGGCCATTCGCTTCATACCGACAAGCAGCATAAATACGATTATTTTTTACATACCTTAGTTGTCTCTTGGTCAGCAGGCAATTCACAGTGGATTTCACAAACTGCAACAAATAATATAGTTTTACCGCTTCTGAAAATGCATCAAGCTTCAACTAGAGAAGACAACACAAAGGAAATGATTCCTCACTTTTCAGGACGACATCTTTCTGGTTTTCCTCAAGAGCCAGGGAGCTGTAAAACAATTCAAAAATACTAGTTTCTTACACGTTCTATACAAGACGACTAAATGATGCATACTATAAACCAGCTCACCTAACACTAAGCATAAAACACATACTTCAAAATGGTTAACAAGAAATACCTACAGATCTAAATTCAGAAATACAAGACCATTTACTTCAGTGTATTCTAACTGCTGAAAGTTCTGCTTCAGATATGCAGAGCGCATAAAATTTTCTTAGGTCTTTTACAGAAACTTAAAGAATCCAATCAGTGCAAATTTTACATGCACACAATAAGCTAGTTATAAGAAATTCTCAGTGATCAAGTTCAAGAAAATGGCGTTTCCTTCATTTTATTATTAAAGTGGCAATCAAGACACAAGTTGGCCTAATCGGTGCAGCAAGCATTGATGTATATTGCCATGAGCATAAGATTAGCTAGTATCGTTACTGGCAGGCTTGTACGTGCCGCTGCAGGAAAGAGAATGAGGACAAGCACACGAAAAAGACAATGAGGCCGTATTGCCAGTGATCAGACCAGCCTGACGAGTACAACTCGTTACAGGTTTCTGGTACAATATTGTCACGAGGTCGTGACGTAGACGAAGGCAGCAGCCTGCGTGTTCAAGATGAAACTCTTTATTTGGCCGAACTTCTGGCCGGGAAACTGAAAGTCAAACTACAGCAATACACACGTGCACTGATAGCGGCGAACAGAGTGTCGACCATCGAAAGAACTGATCATCTCTTAGGGTTGGGACGCGCCGGCTTTTATACATCATGCATCGAACTTCCCAGCCTTATCACTGGTGGTCGTGCAAGCTCTGGAATAATCTTGACTGTTTGCGTCCTGCACGCAATGTTAACAATCGTGAAGCTTCTCGAACACTGCAGTGCAGTCAGTGTTGAGCGCTGCTCACTGTCCTTGCGGGTCAAACCCGAATACATCAAAATAAAACAAGAAGCGGGCATGGCAATATAACGTGACAATATACTCAATTCGAATATGGCTTACTGCTTATGTTGCACTAATTTGTGGGTGGCACCTTGCATCACAGCCAACAAAAGTGCTTGCCTAACACAGGTCCAATCAATCAGCACTTCTTGAAGTCCCATTCGCTTCTTGACTGATGCGTATGTCAGTACTTTGTTGTTCATCTACCACATTTGTGCACCACTGAGGCCACACAATACTACAAGCACTACCACTATGCATATAACTCGCGTCCGGGTTTCCCGAGAAATGCCACACCCATCCTACCACCACACTGACACCATGGCAACGCTGACCGTGTCTCACGGTTGTGTCTTATTAAAATATCTCTTTTTCACTCTGCAATCAGCTCCACCTACTCACGTATGCTGGCCAGTGAACTCGAAGTGGAATCGAAGACAACAGTTAGCTCGTCGATTTCGTAAAGCCTGCTATATAAAATGCTCCCCCTCCCCCCACACTTCCCATTTACCCTCAAATCAATTCTCCACTGCCAATAAAGTGCCAAAACATCTTTAGTCATAAAACAACAGAGAATAAAATAAAATTATTCAATATCAGGTCCAAAAACAACTAACATGCTGTGAAAATAACTGCTTGTGCATTTTGCTTCAATCAGAAATGCAACTGTCATAGCCAATAAATCAACCAACAAACTCGTGAACCAAAGAAATATGAGCCACTGGGCACACAGCAATCAAGATTGCACTTGTTACAAAACGTCATTATCAAGGAAGTGATTGCATGTTCCAAAATATGCAATTCTATAATAATGAATTACATATACAAAATATCTTACTGCTTGTAGGACTGCAAAGCTTGCTTAAGCCTTCCTGCAGCTTCATGAATCTCTCCCATAAGTTTGTGTGCAGAAGCCTGTTTGTCATTGACAGCCAAGTATTCAGCCAGGTACCTACAATATAGGATGTATCAAATATAAGGAATGTATACCACAGGTTACTGCATGAGCAGGACAATAAATATCAACAGGCTCCTCCACCTACAACTGTGACAAAGAAAAAATATTCTGAACTCTTGCAGTGACCTGAATTCAGTCATTACTGTCTCTTTAATTATGTAGTATTTGTCAGAAGCTTTGAAGAATATACAAGGAATATATGAGATTGAGACTTAAGTTCAAAATGCTAAGCAAAAATTGTTTCCCATAAGTTCTTTCACAGAGCTTCACCCAGCAGAACTTTGTAGAGAAATAACCTGCAATGGTTATCATAAACTACTATGTACAGAATCACCTAACAATCAAACACTGCCTTAGCAAAGCATTAGAAGTGCAGCTTTTATGGTGAGAAGGTGCAATCTTGCCTCAAGAACACACAAGAAAGCCTAGCAACAACATATAGAACATACCTTGTGGCTGATTCATAGTCTTTAACTGAAAAGTAAAGCTTGGCAAAGTTGAAACCTCTGATCTTTTTCTGAAACAAGTAAATGTGCAAGTTATAAAGATGTCAGTAAGGAGTGCAATAATACAAATGTACAAAATATGGGCACGTGGACAGGAATATGTGGATGCATGATCAAAGCATAACAAAGTTCACAGAGTTTCAATTCGTAAGTGAGAAAAGAATTAAGGACACCAAGAAAAACTGTCCTCACTATCTTCATCATCATCATTTATTATCTCTTAAAAATCATTTTTTTGGTATTACATCAGGGGGGGGGGGGGCATGAGCATAAATAATAGCATGGTCATTATTTTACAATGGTATAAATAAAGTTTAAAAATACAGTATACATGTCTTCAAAAAGCAAAACACAAAGGCAGTGCAACTGGTAGTACAAATGCTATTACAAAAGAGTAGTAAGTAGACATGAAACAACAGTGCAGTGGTGGCAGATTAAGGGTTTAAAAAACATGAGTAGGCGTAGGTTTGCAAACTCATGAGTCTACTCACTCCGACTGACTCAGACTCAGATCGAGCTGTGAGTCTGAGTCTGAGTGAGTCCGTGTGAGAAATATTTTGGTTAATCTGAGTCCGAGTGAGCCCTAAACACAAAACATATTTCTTCAGTGAGTCTGAGTGAGCCCCAAATATTTCTGGCGACCTACGGCGATAACTACTCAACTGCAGCATTACTATCAGCCTTATGATGGCTCACGTTGATACTCACTTCTACTCACAGATATTTCAATGCACTAGCGTTCATACACCAGCTCAATATTTACTGATCAGAGGCGTGTCTTGACCCCCTCGCCCTCCTCTGCAAAACTTTTCAAGGAAAGTTCTTGATAAAAATATCTCGTGTGAGTCATATCCTTCAATAAAAATGTCCTTACTGGATCGCAAGCACTGATAACTCATGTGTGAAGATACGGGATCAAAATCTGTATCGTAGAGCCCTGATTATGTAAGATATTGGCGTTTAAGTGCGTTGACACCCTTATCGAAAAAGCTAGTTATACGCTAACGGACTCAGTCAGACTCTGATCGAGCCGTGAGTCTGAGAGTCCAGTTCAGGAAAATTTTGGCGGGTCTGAGTCCGAGTGAGCCCTAAGGGCAAAATATATTGCATGAGTGAGTTTGAGTGAGCTTCACATTTTTTGCCGACCTATGAGAATAGGTGCCTAAATTTACTGGAATCCTGTTCATTTACTATATCCTCAAGTAGCACATTCCATAGTTCAATAGCAGTTGGTAAGAAGGATTTGTTCAAGGCTTTAGAGGTGCCATGCAAGCGCTTGTACACTGAGGTTACTAAGCAGGTGGTGTGAAGTGCGGTTGGGTGGAAGTAAAACAGTCTTTCTGAGGTGAGGGAAGTTTGTGGAAAAGAAAAAGTTGTGAAATCTTACGGCGGAGTGTTAGACTAGGTATGCTTGGGGATGAATTAAAGGGATACTAAAGAGCAAAACGATTTTTCTTGTATTAGTAAACTACTCTCGCACGATAGCAAAAACACCACGCTTGCTGCAAGAAGACGCTTAGTAAGCGAGAAAACGTGCAAAAAGAAAATGTGGGTGGCGACACCATCATGAAGTTTCCGCACCAATCGCCATGACGTCACATATTTTCACAGTGCCTACTAGGGCCTACGTAGTTCCTAATCGGTAAAAATGAAGCACATTGTCATCTGAGGGGGACGCAGACTTAACATACCAAGTTTAGGAAATTTCGTTGGGCCAATGGTGCGAAAATATAAGTACACTGAAATTCGTAACGTCACACACGGAGACTTTGACATGAAATTTAAAAATGAAAATTTGAACTTCATTTTTTTCCTATATTAATAAACCTATGATGGCTAGATTAACGACATTAGAGTTCTCAGAGTACAATTGATCAATCTAAACTGATTCATTGTTTCTCTTTAGTGTCCCTTTAATGTAAGTTATACTTGTGCACCAGTCATAGTTTGAAGAGATAAAAGGGCGCTCTGCGATTCTGCACTGATTCAAGTGAGTTAATAAGTCTGGTGAGGGTTCCAAATTGCTGAGACATACTCAAGTTTTGTCTGAATGAACATTTCGTACGCGAGCTTGCATACAGGGATTGGAGACAGAAAAAGCGATCGTTTGAGGAGGCCAAGTGATTCAGAGCAGTCCTTTAGAAGATTTGTTATGTGTGCAGACTAGATGAGATGATTAGTGTTTGTAATTCTGAGGTAACGGTAAGAGTCGACTTGTGTGAGGGCTGTATAATTAAGAGAGTACTGGTAGTTAAAAATTTCACGCTTGCGAGTAACACACATGTACTTGAATTTAGAAATGTTGAGGGGCATTAGCCAAAGAGAGCACCAATTTATAATTTTGCGTAAGTCTTAACAGAGTATTAGTTGGTCATTATGGGAGGATACGCGCCGATACAGGACGCAGTCATCAGCGAATAACCAGATTGACAAAGAAATGTTGTTAGGGATGTCATTTATAAAGATTAGAAACAGAAGAGGCCCCAGCACAGAGCCTTGAGGTATACAGGTTAAAGAAATAGGGCGGTAGTTACATAGATTGGATTTTCTTTAGACAAGCTGAATGTTTACAACTGTAACAGGTAATGAGTAGTTGATGGCTTGCATTGTACTTGCAGTTACGCGAAGCAGCATAGGAGCGATAAATGCGGTAGAGATGTAAAAAAAAAAAAAACGTGCTATAGCAGTGTCTTCTCTCTTGGCTACCCTATAATACTTATGTGTCAGAGAAGCTAGACAACAAACAACAAATCAGGCAGTTATCTCATGTGTATGAAACTGTGTTACCACATTAAAGGGGCCCTGCACTGGAAGTGGGGCAATGGTTTTTAATACAGCTTACAGTCCACATGAAAATTTTAGTGAGCTTGCGATGCCAACAGCATACACTGCAGCTCCATTTATATATATCTCGATAGGTGCAATATTCATTAACAAAAATTATTTACTTAATTCAACATGTGCTCCTATAGTTCATACTTGTTAATTTACGATCAACAAACAAATTATTTTGTAGAAAAGCAAAGAATGATTTAGTTTTTAAGTATTCATAAATAAAATCACTTCTGATAGTGTTTCCTATAAATTATTTTTAATGTCAGCAGTCAGATGCCTCAACAAGCAGCTATACACTTATGTAAGCATGCTGTTTAGCACAAGCATTTAATTCAAATACTACCTTGCACTGTCTTGAATTCAATTAAGTATAGTGGCCACCTGCCAAGCTGATTTTGCTTTGCAGCTCTCGTCGACTAAAAAACAGCAAGCGCGCTTTCCAGCAAAGGCATTTGCTGCACGCAACCTTAAATGCTTGTCGCAAACCTCTACAGATGAACCACTGACATGCGCAGAAACTCAGGTGAAAAGCCCTACGTACGGTCACCACTGCCCGTGATGAAACCTACATGCCGACAGAGCAATAATACATCCAGTGGCCACACCACATACACACTCATAGCGCTCGTATCCAACTGATCTCAAACCCAGCGGCTACTGCTAGGCGACGCTAGCGTGGTCCGCAGCTGGCTGCTCGACTGCTCTTGAGAAGTGCAATTCCATCTGTACAGGACAAGTGTCATGATACCCAACATAAAGTTCTACTTTCTACGATACCCGCCACGCCCCCATAAAACTTGTCGCTTCACCACTGTATTGCCCTCTTGATAGAATGTATAGTACTCAAAACAGAATGGGTACAGAGTGCCTGGTGCTGCTTCACATGAACGTAGGAGAGAAAACATTAAGCAGACATTAAGTCTATTGAAGCAGGAAGTACAAAGATATGATATTATCCCTATGTTTTTGAAGATAGAGGCCTTTTTTTTGGTTTATTAACTCAATAAACAATAGGAGTAATACTGACGATGTTTTCGTGATAACGAAATTTGCCAACGAATGTGTCCACACCTTCTACAACATAGTCAGTACCTTCAACTATGTAGCTCGGCAAGAGGAGAGTGAGATATTCTTCCCTGTCTTAGAAACAAAATTGTGAATTCCCTCCGGCATGCAGTGCTATAATATTTGGCTATGAGAGCCTGGGCTACTGATCAGCAGCTTTTACAGACTGTTTAAAAATGCTGCAGGAACCCTTAAAAGAAACAAACTACACACACAGTGTGAACGAGTGATGTCATGTACCATCGCTAAGCGATGCCTGTGTTACGAAGGATGCTGGAGTGGATGAATTATTTCGGGCACCAAGGATACCGAGGTGCTCCTAAATAAAACAAGTTTTATCTCCTGCCTTTATCTGAACGTAGCCACTGTGGTCAACTATCAAATTCATGACCCCATACTTAGCAATAGTGTGTCACAGCAATTCAATGCAGCAGGCCAACACAAACATAATGCAGAGCCGTGTATCCTCTCTCAAACATCTGTACGGTCTCTTGTCTTGCCAATAATGGAGGCAAATATGCATCTAAGCACACCAGCCAGTTCACGACATGCAGGTGGAGTTTTTACGGAAACAAGGCTGTGAAAGTTGTTGAACATTGAACAGCATTACCCAGTGACTCAGAAACCCAACGAACGACCCACCCAATAGGCAATGGTTCACTTTCTCCACAACTTTCTGGCATCGACAGTTTGCAGAACAGTTGTATAACTGTGTACTTCATGAAAACCTCCAGAATCTCCCATGACACGAAAAATTGGCAAAGCTTCGCTAGTATTGCAAGATTTTCCCTTCATCGGACTACGCTGCCAAACGTCTGCCTAGTGGCTGCTTACTTGCTGCTTATAACCTCTGCAAACACTTGTATGCGAAGAACATAGAAGGGAAACGGTTTTAAGGACCAAATCTACGACGTGATTACCAGAGACGCGTAGTGGAGGCCTCCGAAAATTTCGACCACCTGAGGTTCGTTCACCTGCACCTAAATCTAAGTACGCGGGCCTCTGGCATTTTGCCTCCGCCGAAATGCGGCCGCGATTCGATCTTGCGACTTTCGGGTCAGCAGTCCCGAACCACTAGACCACCGCGGCGGATGAGATTCACGCGACCCCCCTTCCCCCAACGTTGTGTCTCGATACCCAACATAAAATTATACTTTCTACGATACCCGCCACGCCCCCATAAGACTTGTCGCTTCACCACTGTATTGCCCTCTTGATAGCTCATATCCATTATGGGGAATTTGTTCTCCCTCAGAGAGAATTTCAACTATTCGACATACCACTCTTGATTAGTATAAACGCTACTTCTAAAATGTTTTTTTTTTCGCATATGCGAACAGGCGACAGAATAAGAAACTATCGACTATTTTTGCAGAATGGATACAGTGGACAGGGTGCCAGAGCAGCCCTGTACTAATAACTGTTTAAGGATGATGCTCAACAACGCTCCCGAGTGATTTTTCTTGTTAAACATTTCAGCGCCAAGCAGTTCTGCTCTGACAGCTTCAAGTAGCACACACGCTTTCAGGAGACTAAACAAAGCGCGTACTGGCAAACTGAAATGTCATACATTGAGGAACTATAATCACAAACGCTGAGTTAAGAATTTTTGCAATTACCGCTACACTGGCTAATTTTCTCGCACAGGCCAAATCTGACGTCTAGAATGAATGGGCAAATTGCATGAACAAGTCGTTAAACCATGCGCAGGCGCAGAACGAAGCTGCAATGTCAAGGTTGCACTCAATATAAGTATATAGGCAACTGATACAACTGATACTCTGTAGGCAACTGATACATTTTATTCGCCGGTGTTCACAGCCGATACACCGATATGCCGACACGGAATGCATGAACGCCGGTTGCCATCCCAAACTGAAGCTATGAACGAAAACTTGCCCTGATGATGCAAGCTCGCGCAAGATGCTACATTCGGAACAGCAAAGCGCCACTGCGCCGCTGACGAACCATTTAATTTTAAAGCAGAGGTACGTAAAATAGCTGCCAAGGAGTTTAGAAAAAAGCCTTACTAAGCCTAACGTCGGCGAACCGCCAAAACGCTGAATGTGAGTACAGTGCGAACGACGAGTCACCACCGAAGAACGAAGTATTTTATAGACTACTACAATACGCCGCTGAAATAATACGAGCACAAATCTCAAGTTCGTGATAACGTGTGACCGATGTGATTGTGACGGAGGCACGACCTTACCTCGTTCTCATCTTTAATTCTCGCAAGAATGCCGGCGATGTGCCTGTCAACGTCCTTTTTCGTGCGAAACATTGTTCTGTCGCTCTTACGCTCCTCTGCGCAACAAGTTTCACATAGGAGGCACCATAAAGCACATCACGATGTCCCACGCACGAGCACCGGTCAACACACACACAGCGGTGAAACGACCACCCGCGCAGACCGGCAAAAACGAGCACGCGGTGTGCAAACTTCTCTGCGTTTTGTACCTTTGCACGCCTTTGCTGTCCTGCGCGAGGAAAGAAGCGCAGTAATTTATAAAAATGTAGTGCACCATTATACGGTAACCAAGATAAAGAATCGACACGAAAGCGTATTAGTAACGTATCGCTCACACATTATGACAGTTCATTAAAATTGTACGAATTTATTTGAGGAGTAGAGATCATTACAAGTGCTGTTTCGCACTTCTCATTGCGCTCGCTGCTGCACACGCCGAAATTTGGACAGTGGTACAATTTATCACGCAGCTGGTGGCTGCTTATGGTGAGTTCTAGTTCGCCGCTGCAGAGCGCGGACGACACGAAGCGAACGGTTCCGGCGAGCTTGCGCCGACTTACAGAATGTTAGATTTTGCCATATTCGCAGTGTGTTTCGTCGTGTTTCTGGTGGCACTTGTACTGTACCTTTACCCGGTAAGTGGTCATGTCCGGCTGTGCTCACAGTTTACCTTTGAACGCTTCTATTAGCGCGTCAAAAATGACGGCACGCTTGATTGTTTTCGCTCGCTGCTGCTAAGAGATAAAGATGATCGATCAGAAAGAGCAGTACGCTTGTACGTTTATGGACGACGCCACAGGCACTCCAATCTAATGGAAATTAAAAAAAAAAACTTTTTTTTTCAGAGTTCCGCGAAACAAACGACTATCCCTGGACTCGAGCCGTCGGATAAAAAGTAAAATACTGCCCTGTTCTCCCTGCCATTTTTGTTGCAATGCTGCGCGCGAGCATGTTTAGCGAACGTGTACGGACTATTCAGTAACTATAAATTTGCAGGGAGGGCAATGTTGGCGACATCGTCCAAGCAGGAGGACTGCAGAATTTTCTCATCTCCTTGCACAAGGACCATGGACCTATTGCATCTTTCTGGATCGGCACGAAACTGGTTGTCAGCATCGGCAAAGTTGATTTGTTCAAGACGCAATCGCATGTATTTGACAAACCAGGTGAAGTTATCGTTTGAATTTCTTACTACAAAACAAATACAGAACAGTTCTGCACAGCCGCTGTCTCAGTGCACATGGGAAATGAGAACAAATGACGCACATTGCTTAATTTGTGTGTGTTCTACCCCAGTGGTACAGTGGTTACGGTGCGCGGCTGTTGACCCGAAAGTCGCCGGTTCGATTCCGGCCCTGGCGGTCGCATTTCGATGGCGGCAAAATGCTAGAGGCCCGTGTATGTCAGGACACGTTAAATTAAGAACACCAGATAGCCGAAATTTCCGGAGCCTGCCACTACGGCGTGCCTCGTAATCACGTCGTTGTTTTGGCACGTTACCACTGCTATTATTGTTAATTTGTGTGGCTATGTACGGTGTGTGTGTGTGTGTGTTTGTGTGTATACATACTTTATTATACACACTTATGAACGTTAACGTGCAGGAGCTGGGAAATTGTTGGTGACGCAGCTAGTGAGATGCTGGCATACATGGAGCTGAGAGATGTCGATGTCTTTTTGTTTGATAAGAGCTGTCATTTGCGAATTTTTTTTCCCACTAAATAGCTTGTTACCAGTGTTGTAGGCGTTACCAAAAAAAAGTAACTAAATACATTACTTGTTACGCTAACAAGAAAGGAACGCATTACTGCCCTACGTTACCTCTTAAAAAAGGTAACGCATTACCATTACAGTTACCCTAAAAAAGTAACGGACGTTACTTCTGCAGTTACTCTACGGTCTGAAATTTTATTCACCGCATTTCCACTGTAGGAACCCCAAATAACACTTTTACAAAGCTGATATTTATAATTCACACAAAACTTCTACCACAAACAACAATTTTTGCGCAAAGCACCGATTTAACGAGAACAGGTTGCACAAATGTGTCGTACCATGGCAACAGTAGCGTAGCCAGAAATTTATTTGGTGGTGGGGCGGGGTGCGTTTAGCCAAATTTTATGTATGTATGGTTGGGCGTGCATTTGTATGCGTGCCTGTATGTACATATACACATGGAAAATTGAAAGATTTTTTTTGGGGGGGGGGGGGTTGAACCCTCCAACCTCACCCCCCCTGGCAACGCCAGTGCTTGGCAATAGTGGAGTGACCTAAAGTCGCCTGTACAGTTACATGTGATGGCTGCTAACTCTGTGGCACATGGTAAATCCATTTTCTCAGTGTGATATTAAGCGCAAAATTAGATTTTATCATCAATGCTCTCCTTAAAGAAAACACCACAACTCTCAACAAATTTACAGTAATTCTGACGGTGCACTTCTACTAACAAGACAGATGATCAAATAGTCATAAAGAAATGCTTGAACGGTTTAGTTTTGGGGAAAAGAGATTTGCACACATATGCATTTTCCCCCTTGCAAAATCTGTATACTTGCCTCAAAAATTGCAAGCGTTTATGTGAAGGTGCTCAAGGTTAGCCTCGTTCGCTTAAAAATTAGTTAACCATAGAAATGTGTACCTGCAGTTGCTGATAGAAAGAAGCAAATTTCATTTTGATAACAAAGTTGATAATCATCGCTAGATTATTGCAAGGAGAATTTTCTAATAACTACAGCTTCTTGTAGAAATGAAGCAACGGCTGCATTTCAAAGCTGTGATCGGACAGATTGCCTCTCTGCTTAATGAATACGTCCGCACATACACTAAATAGGCACTCGAAGGACGCATTGGATAATACTCTTAGCGCCTTATGAATGAAAATAGCGCGAAAAAACGTAGGATGAGACAAAGAAGGCTACAGCACAAGCGCATGTGCTGTAGCCTTCTTCGTCCCATCCTACGTTTCTTCGCGCTATTTTCATTCGTCATGAATTACCAACTCGCTCAACAGTCTATTCTTAATGCCTGGCGAGCCGGCATGAGTACGCCGCTGCAACAGTAAAACATTGGGGCGAGCTCTGCAATAGTGGCGCCTATGAAATGAGGGAATTTTGTGTAAAACTTCCGGGATAATTGAAAAAAAAGGTTAACGAGAACGTGGCACCTCACGTTACTGAAAAATGTTAACGTAAGTACGTTACCCGCTACAGTTCCTAAATAGTAACGAGTACGTTACTAAGTTACCGAAAAAAGTAACGCGTTAGCTGTAACGCCGTTACTTGTAGCGCGTTACCGCAAACACTGCTTGTTACTGGTTATATCAAAGGTCATGTCTAGTGTTCCGTCCAGATGGAACACACAAAACAGTCAGGCAAGAACGATTTGCAGGAGAACTTGGTGCATGTGAGGAGGCACACTAGACGAAATGAGAGGGAACACTAGACATTTCATTTTGATTCTGTAGATGGAATGCTGGAGACTTCCTATTTCAAACTGCCGGTGCTACTCGCTCATGTTAAAGTGATCTCACGTTGACAGATTAAAAGAAGTACATTGTGTCATAAGAAGTCATGAAGTTGAATATAACCAGCCTGCCCTGTCGCATTAACCATTCCTACATCAGCGAAAAATTTCATTACCTATTCCGATTCTTTCTTTTCAGCTGAATTGTTTGTGCTGTACCGTGACGTGATGGGTGCAGGCAGCATCTTCTTTGCAAATGGAGCAGAGGCACGGAAAAGGCGCAGGCTCATTGATGAGGTGCTGACAGGAAAGTCTCTTGACAAGTTCCTAGGACCAATAGAGAAGGCAAGTAATTTTCAGTAGCGTTGTCCTGCTTAAAAATTCTTCTATGACAGGCAGACTTTCACATAAAAATTACAAAAGGTTTTGTTCTGTAGCATCATGGGTGCCATTGCATTTCTTCTTAACTTTCTGTCTATCTCATTGTGTTTTGTGGCATCAGAAACTTCACAGGGGGCAATATGGCGTCTTAAGATTGCTGCTTAATGCAAAGCATTCATTTGGGCTATATCTGGTGCATAAGTATATTTCCACAGCTGTTGAAAAATGTTTTCTTAAGTGACTGTTTTGCACTAGTTATCCTGCACAGGAAGAAAACTGGCTTTGTTGAGCAATAAGCATTCAGCTTCGTGTCGGTGTCACTGTTCGGCCGTATACCACTCTCGTGTCAAGAACTACTTTATCTTGCATGCACATAGTGTTTAATGTTTTCATTGCTGGTAGCAGCATGTGTTAATGCAGTCACTTCACTCCTATCTTCTTTTCTGGATTTTTATCCTTACAGCTGTGCAGTGAAGTGGTGATGCACTTGAAGGATACTCCAGATGACGAACATGTGCCTGTGTACCAGTACATGTATGCCCTCTGCATGAAGATCTCTACCCGCCTGCTGTTCGGAGAGTATTTCTACAATGACATGGAAGTGCTCAAATTTAGCAGAAACTTTGAGCTGGTAAGAAGCTCATCCTTTCTGTTTTCTTTTCTTTAAAATTCTTGTTTTGCTCTTGTTGACAATGACAGCAGCCCACAAAGCTTCACAGGGAGCGTTTTTGTGGTTATTCAGGCTTGCCAAGTGGGACTGTGCTGACCTGTAGTTGTCTGTGGATATCACTTCTGTACAGATAGCTGTTTTTTTGTGTGTTTGTTTGTTTAACATGCCCGCAGGGCCCAGTGCATGAGAGAAGGGGGTGGGTTACATGAGAAACATAATACTAGTGGACAACATGAGTGTTGCCACTCATGAAGGCACAAAGGTGAACTCTGTAGCATGTGGCATTCTAAGAGACTATTCTGGTTACTGTCCTTTGGTCACTGCTTTTCGCCCTGTGTTTTGACCTTGTTGCAACACTGGTGGAAGCGCTGGAGTCTGCGGCCTCTTGCTGGGAAATCCATTTAGGAACTGTACACCTATTGCGGAGACTCAAGCTAACAACAAAAATGAGCAAACAGACAAAATTCTATTTATACAATGTTAGCTAAGGCGTTCTTCTTGAGCAAATGATGACGTGTGATGGAAGTTACTTGCAAAGGAACGTGATTGCACTCTTCCGATGTCCACGTTAAGAATGACTGAAAAAAAGGTGTCAGTTTTGCATAAAGAAATTGTAATTTTTGTACATGACCTGTTTTTGTGCTATTGTGTGAATGTGCTGTAAATGCTGTATGTAGCAATGCTGGCTTTAACATTTGCCTTGAAATGGAAGGACTGGTCTTTTGAGGATTGTTATGTGGAATTGCCATGGTAGGGCGGCATTCATAACATTAACTATCCTTTTTCAAAAAGAAAACAAATATGACTGCCTTTGCTGCTGCAATTTACTGCTATGTAGCGGAGTTTTATGACATGTTTAGTTGTTTGATCATCACAAGGTCCATGCTGCGCCGTGAAGGTAGCTGCTGGGCGAAAGCTTTAAAAAATGTGTGGTGCCCTTGGGGAGTGTTGATTTACTTTGATCTCTTTTCCGTTCTCACACCTTTCTCATAACTTTAAATCAGCATCGCCCATCCTTGAATTCGCAAGTTTTCAAAGACTTTGCCCTTGGTTCCTTGCAGTGTTCTCTATACTGAACTGTTTTTCTTGAAACTGCGTGACAATGCGTGCCAAGTCGGCAGTTTTAGTGAGTATTAAGGTTCTGCTGAAAATGTGTGCATGTGCTAGTGAATAACATCATCTGGTTCTTTATCCACTTGCTTTTTCCTGCTCACCAACACTGCCTGTACAATGGGAAGGCAATATACTGACACGCACCTCCTAATCGTAGAGTGGAGAGCACCAGGGGGTGGGGGGGTGACATGAGGTTTCTGAGGCACAAACACTACCCATGTTTGTGGAAAAATTAACTGTGCCTTCTGCAGTGCACATTTTTTATTTACATACCTTGCTGCAGTTATGCTCCCATGGTGATCTCACGCTTACGAGGAGGTTCTTTGGATGCAAGGTTGAGATAATCTGCTCTCTTAATCCCTCTTCAATGTCAGCTAGCTATATTCCTGTGCTTGTGCTGTCTTATTCATTACCACACGTGTAAATCTTGACTGCTCATACGTGCATGTAATGCAGAAGTGCATTGTTGATGAACTGCTGCAACACCTCTTTGAGTCCACGAGGTCTACGAAGAAAACTTTTTTCTGGGCATTTGAGGAGCACTTAGACATTCTTGAAGTATCAGTAACTACACTGTGCAAAACCGTGCCAGAATTGTCTACCTGCCTAGGCTACGTGCATAACTAAAGCAGCATTGAAGTGCTGTTTGAACGTGCTAGACAGAATCCTTCAGCTATGAGGTAATGCAGTCACTGAAGTCTTGAGTCAATTCTTATTTTGTTACATGCAGCAGGGCACTTTTAGTGTTGCTTTCTGAAAGTTCACTGGCCGTTACCTTTGTGCGTGTCCTATGTACCATGCAGTGCATAAAAGAACTTGAAGAGATTGCCAATGGTGTGGTGCTAGACTCAAACAGTCCTAGGACAAAGAAGTATGAGGAAGGTAAGCCTACAGTAATATTACTTCATTTATCAATGCCTCCTCAAGCTTTTATTTTTTAGAGAATTCTGCAAGTGTCAGAAAAATTAGTTGTAAGAGGTTATGTAATGCCCTAGCTGCAAAGAAAGTGCCTGCTTAGTTTGTAACAGTTTCACAAAAAATGCTTTAAAAGAATACTGTTAAACTTGTGAACATTATCTTACAGCACCCTTTGATAATCCAAAGGCAATTTGTCTTGATTTTGAATCGGATATCCTGTTTGAGAAACTTGCACCACTTATAGAATACTGTCTGCATACATACATGTCTTGGATTTGAATATGTGTTGCAAATTAAAGTTTGGCTAAATATTCAGCTGTTTGACCATCCGTCCATGCAGCTTTGAGGTAGGGCTAGTTGCTTTTGCAAACAGTCCTGTTAGTCTGCCTTGTCCAATCATCATCTGCACCATTTGTCGCGGTATGTCGTGTGCCTGGCCTTCTTACTCCTTTTGTGAGGCAATCTCGAACAGAACCATTAGCTACATGTCCTTGTTGCCAGCTGTTCCCAGCATAAACCATGCCCTGCAGTGCTATGCACGTCACTACAACTGTTTTTTCTTTTTATTGGGATTTTGTCTACACACATTTGAGATGGCTTGTATCACTTACACACAGCCGCAAAGGAGATGAGGGCCCTGCTTGCAAAGGCATTGCAGAAGTGCAAGGCAGGAGGTGACAACGCACTTCTGGCAAATGTGTTGAATGATGCCTCTGTGCCTGAGGAGCAGGCCGTGGATGACTGCGTCACATTTGCAATCAAAGGCTACTCTCTTGTTTCTGGTGAGTGAGTGGAAAACTCAGCCTTTGTTAAATTCACTACATGGGGGAGGGGGGCGGGGAATAGGTTGTACAAAGTGTCAGCTAACGTTGCCATTTGCAAGACCTTTTCCATATCTCATATATGGATCAATTCTGAGGGGGATATGGCGGCAGGATTCCAACAACATATCAAAACATATCCCCAAAATGACTCAAATCTGGACACCAATTCTGAAGTGTAGAGTTTTGCTTCCTGGTTACATATCCACACAAGGTGACCGCAGGGCGTGCCTCAGGAATAAAATTCTTTAGACCAGTCATGCTTGTGTAGCTCAAGAACATACTTAGGTATTAAGAAAAAAAAATAAATGAGATGAAGACAGTCATGCCACACGTTTGAGGTCCCTGGTATATAGCATTAAGTTCATTCACTAACTGCTGCAAATTATTGCTTAAGAATAGCAGACCCTGTGCAGAATGGCAAGTGGGAACCTTTTCAAATTTCAGGCACTGTTGTGACACAGATCTTGTTTTTCTTTTTTTTCTTTTTCTTTCTTGTTTCAGCCATGACCTGGATGCTGTACTTCCTTGCCACGCACCCTGAACTCCAAGACACCATTGCTAAGGAAGTAAAGGAGACCGTCGATAAAACCAAAGGCCTATCCTGTCAAGCTCTCTTGAGCATGAAGTGAGTATCGCATTCACTTTATCACAGTTGTATGAAACAGCCTGCACTCTGAATTTTGTCTGGACGTTTTCTGCTTTTCGAAAGTACCATCACTTCTGTGAGAAAATTGTACGTGAAAAGGCTGAATGTGGTGAAAACACGCCAGAGACTATCTTGACCTCATGCGCTTTGATAAACAACATTTTTTTTGTCTTTATTGTTCTCGCCATACGACAGTGAATGAAATAGTGTACCGCATTTTCTACTGTACATAATATTCAACAGTGTTTACATGGGGCCCCCCCTTTCATTACAAAAAAAAGCCGAATCCTGTTTTTGGAGAGCACATTTTGTTGATTAATAGCCTAACTTATCTGCCAGCAGCCTTCTCACTTTTCCTCAATATGCACACACCAGGCGCGTTGATGCGATTCGCCTTTGTAATGCATTTACCGTGTGCTTGTATTGCAATGCTCTAGAAATTCGTTGTGATGTGCCACTTCTGGCATTCGTGTAAACGGCACTGCCTGTTTTTTAGTGGAGGTGTAAAACGAAACAAGGATGAAGTAAAATTGACTTGTTAGTGTCGTCAAGTACCGACAGCCGCAGCAGTGTTACTTAGGAAGGCAGTGCCGGTAAAAAAAATTTGCATAAACATTGGAGAGGGCGGTCTTGTCATTTGAGCAGTGTAGTGTCAGCTTTTACTGCAGTCCACCCCTTGGCCACAATTGCTAATGATCGATAATAGAAAATTACCACTGTATTTCACAAATATAATGTGGCCATCAGGTTAAAAGAAAGGGAGTATATTATATATACTTACTTTCTCCCCACAATGGGTGGTGGTGGAAATGCTGCCCACCATTCCGCTTCACCGCCTACAGCTCTGGTTCACCGCCCACCGCTCCGATTGACCCCTTTGAAATGCACTCCTGAGGAACCAATAAGCAACTGTGCGCATGCAATGCCACCCGAACTGTGCCTCACGGCACCTGGTTATGTACAAAGGCATCTGAACTGGTGGCCTTGTGGTTTCGAGGATCGCCAACTCCAGTTCCAGCATACAAACGCTCTTGCTTCCATGGTCTATGTACGTCATAGATGTCAAAAATGCACTACCAGAAATGAAATGTGGATGTGTGTCAAAAGCGAAAAGTTTAGAAAGTTGAAATTATGAAATATCTCACCGCCCACCGTTCTGCCAGTTTTCAAAATGTCCACCCCTAAAAAATTTCTGGGGAGGACCCCGACTTATATACATAATTTGACTTGTGCAGCTTCGTACAGTGCAGCAATTATATTAGTGATACTTACCGCGTGTACCTGCCAGTTTGCTTTGTCATATTTTCTGGCATTTATCAGTTGTTTAATGAAGTGTTTTTTTTTAATGAGCATACATAGGTCTCTAAGAACTCATGCCGGCACTTACTTCCGACTTCGTACAAATTACCTACATGAAGAAGAACGTGCAGTGCTTATGAATTTTTCCATAAATTCTGGAAAATTCTTGAGAGCAACATTGTTTAATTGATGTGCTCCTAATGAGAGCCATGATGACCTGAGGCACTTTTTGGATGTGATGCTCCCCCTAAAATCAGTGAGCCAAAATCTAGCACTGAATCTCATATGCATGTGCATCAACTTTTCTAATGCAACAGGTCACTGCAAAACAGCATCAAGGAGACCCTGCGTACTGCAACCGTTGAGCCGTGGGCAGCTCGCTGCCAAGATGTGGACATTGATATTGCTGGGCACATCATTCCCAAAAAGGTGAGCTGCCAAGGCACCAGTCATCTGTGCTATACGAGTTAATTATCGTTAGTGCAAATCGGGAGATTCTAAAAGGGCTTGCGATACGAGAGCTTGTTTACAATTAAACTTTTATTGTGTACACCACATTGATTTTTCTTTATTATTAGCAATCACAGTTGAAAAGTGAAGTACTGTAAGTACTTTTACTCCTGTAAGACCATTCCTTTAAAAATTTGCAAGGTTCATGGAGCTTACCACAGTGGTACCAATTCTTATGCAGATTACGAAAGCTACAGCTTATATTCATTGGAACTCCTAAGGAAAGTGTTCTTGTGAATGTCATGTTTGTTGCCACATACTGTAGTGTTCTTTTTGCACTTCTCCTAACTCTTATCAAAGGTTTCATAATACTGAAGGCTATCATTTCTTATATCCACAGACACCTGTGATTCAAGCATTAGGAGTAGTTCTGCATGAGCAAGAGAACTGGAAGGTGCCACAGAGGTAAAGTAAAAGAATTTTTTTTCATTGCTGCAAGGTATTTGTCTATTACGCGCATGAAAGCAAGGTCCAGCCAGATGTACTACATTTTATTTATCGCTCTCGAACACGGACACAATAATGGAAATCTTCAGTATGTCTAGATTTGCAAATCCAGGCAAGAAAGCGTGTGCTTGCTGCCATGTGCAAATGTGTCGTCGTACCTGTTTTTACACACCTCCTTGAAGACATTGGAATAAGTACCTCTATTTTGAGGTAAATTGACAATTTCAGACTAGTGAATGTATTACTCAAGCTTGAAGCCATTAAACTATTCTTTATGGTGACACAGAGGAAGTCGGTGTTGAAATCGCCTGTGCGCCATGCTAGAGCGTAACTATATTTTCACAAATATTGCAAACCATGTGCTTTTCTTTTTCTGGGAAAAGAACATCATTATATTTGAAACCACGGCTCCAAACATGTGTGACGTAACATATGTATACATATTTCCTTTGTGCAAAAGTAATTTCAACTATATAGAGGAGATACTCTTTTACCATCGTGAATTGCATTTAAGACTACACAGCCCACTTCTCTGCGCAATCATTTGCTTCACAATAGCTGCCTGCTTGTTGCCACAGTGTTTGTTTTAATGGGATGAAGTGAACGCTGAAGTGACAAACGTAACGCTGAGAGGTGACTAACTAGTAGTCTTGACAGACGTGGAAACGAATAGTTTGTCCATACTTGTGTACAACAGGTGCAGCCAATTTTCAACAGATGGCCAACCTTTCAACTGCACCTCCACCATTTCCTGAACTTCAGTCTCCTACAGACTGTACGTGGCATATGTAGCATAGCAACGAATTTTCAGTAGAAGCCTATGTTTCCTTAAAACATTTTCCTGTCATAATTTCATTGGCTGCACCTTTACAAACATTTCAGTGAGTCATGTTGTTAATGTAGAATTTTCATGAACTTATGTTCTTTCCCGGTAAGATGTAGTTGTGCTGTAGTTGCACGCAAAAATTTGATGTTACTGGTGACTGGTCCTAGACCGCTTTCTAGCCTTTATTCCTGCTCTGTGAGGATGGACATTCGATTTGAAAAGGCAGCTGTTGCTCACAAATTACCCTGTCTGCACCTGTCTATGTTCATTCTTCCTGTGTCCCTGTCTTGTTTATTTGCGCTTACCAGTTTTACTACCATAATTACACTAATTAGCATGATACTCGTTTGCTCTAGAGCATGCATTGCAACACTATAATTGAAGCTGGCCATTGCTTGAGGCATGTGGAAATGTTGAACCACACTAAAGTGGTCAGAATGGCTGATTGGGCGAGTTGGTGATTCATGATACTTTGAAACACAGATGCGTAACTACACAGGGAAACAAGGAGACGGGGACACGTCCCTGTGTTCTTCTGTTCCTGTGTAGCCACGTGCTCGTGTTTCATGTACTAAGGTGGTGTTTGGAAATAAGAATAAGAACATTTTGATGGGTTGTGTACACCAAGAAATTAAAAAAAAAAGGCCCGAGTTCTGTAAATCTGACGATTGTGCCAAATGTACAGAGTTCTATGAGAAACATTATCAGCAGTGTGCTTTGAAAAGAGGGTACACTGTTCCGTCTTTCAAGGTTCGACACTTCAAGGTTTGAGGATGCTCCGGAGGACCAGCTGGCCTTCTGCCCATTTGGCTTTGCTGGCAAAAGACAGTGCCCGGGGCAGGACCTGAGCATTCTGGTGATGGGTAGTCTTTCTGGCCACGCTGTGCCCAGTGCTGAAGCTCACTTTGTATCGGACCAAGTCGTCACCCCCATGTCAGCACTGATAACTCGACCGCAAGACGAGGTCTGGGTTACGCTCAAGAAAAGATAGTCTGGCTCGCCTTCAAGACAAAGCACGATACCTTGGCCTATGCAGTTTCAGTCAACTGCGAAAAAAAAAAAAAAAGACTGTCGTTGGTGCCTGGCCTGAATAACTTATTGTGGGCCGTGACGAAAATTATGAATCACTCGCAAGAAACCCATGGCTGTGGCAAGGTGCGACGGTGGTGGTAGCATAAGTGTTTGATTTTGATGGTTAAAAGAAAATTAACAGAACCCTTAATTTAAGCTGCTATTTTGCACTTGAAAAAGGGAGAGCTAGGAAAAAGGTACATGTATCATAAATTTGTAACCGAAAGACAAACAGCGAACTAGATGAGCAAGTTCCTGTGTAGAGTTGTTCTCAACCTTGTACGACTCTGGCAGGAGAACCTGCATTGATAAGAGCAAAGCATTCAACATGTTGATATGCACATTGTAAGCAGTTCATGCTTGTTGGGCCACCAACTGCTAGTGTCCCCAAAATTACGGGCTGACAGCATCTTGGGCCATTTACAAAATAATTATGATCTGAATGCCAACTTATATTCCTGCGATTTCTTTGAGAGTTTGTGTGACACAGTCATGCATGCTATAGATGCCATCAGGACAAGTATTTCTGGGAAACAGTGTTTGAGCGTCTGGTCATTGAGCTTGCAGGCACGTTCCCAAGTTCAGTGCATTACTTGTTGATTTGCTTCAAGTTCCTTCTTAAGGCACGTTTTGCTAGCATTGCCTATGCATTAGTGGTGTCATAAAACTTGATGCACAAAAGCTAAACTGTAGTTTTTGTGCAGTCACCACGTTCCGTAAGCCACCACGACTATGCTTTCTCACAACTATTAGAAACGTGAATTTTTGTTGTAAAATTTTGCTAGACAAATTGTACCTTTTGACAAGGTTTGTAGCAAGAGTGCCATTAGCTCTGAAAACATTAGTGAGTGGTTAGAGCAATAACTAAGATCAGTGACTAAATCTAGGTTGTTGGTGTGTGTGTGTTAAGCCGGAATTCCCCATTTGATAACATTACGATGTTAACATTGCATGTGTGTGCTGATGAGTCAACTCCTTCACTGGAAACATTCACATTTAAATGCACAAAAACCAAATGCACGTATGGGCAACGAGACTTTGGAGGCCTATTACTGAGTGAAAGCGTGGGTGTCTGAAATGAATGTTAATCATGTTTACTTAAGCTGCAGTAACTTTCCTACAGATTACGCACAGGTGATGGGAAGTATCACCACAACAAGGCTTCTTTTTATATTTGTGGTTCCTTTGGTTACAATAAAATGGTCATTTTGGCAACTTTCAACCAATTTCTGAACTACATAATTTCATTTTATAGAAAAACCTATTTATGTAGTACATTTGGTACCTAGATTCTGAATATTTTTCACAGTGGCTGCAAGACTTATGTCTTTAATAAATACTTACATTGGTGGTATGCCCGTAACCAACTTGGGAAAAGTGAAAATGTCGTAAACAGTTCTGAATTTGTACTTGTGCCCTCTTTTTTTAATGGAGGCGGGACTGCTGCAGAAATGTTGCATACAAACAATAGTGCGGGCCGCTAAGGTGATTTTCATATGCCTGCCCATGGATGTGGAAACATTCTCCCGACTTTTCAGATACAGAACCTAGTAAATTTTTTATACCGCTAATGCGTCATTAGACGATGCATCCCAATTGTTCCGCAAGATTCTTCAAGCTTCTAAATACAAAATGTGCTTGCATGCTACTGTGCATGTTCGTGCGCACCTTGAAAACACTGTGCAGGGAAAACATTAAAAATTACTTGCATAACTTTAAATCACCTGCTTGTTCGGAAAGTTTTGGCAGTTCCGTTCAAGAAAGCGTGCATTCCAGAACTCGTTTGACTTTAATACAATGGAAAATTGAGCTTGTTCTTAAGGCTTGCGATGAAGTGGTGCCAAATAACAAAACATACAAACAAAGCTCTTCCTGTCTTTCGTTCTTTAGTGCTTTTTATACCATGCTTAATAACTCTTTTGGCTCAAAGTGCAAGTATGAATTTAGAGAAACACAGAAAGGACACAGCTTTTTTTTTAGCTGCATCATTAAATTACCATTTTACAGACCTTCAAAAAGTTGACTTGTACTACTAGAAGAGGCTTAGGAGCCCCCAAAAGTTGTTAAGGTGAATGATGCTGCCTTTGAATTCCCGCACCAGCAAGCCGGGATATTGTGGATTTTAGCAGCGTCTGCATGAGCACGGTTATTTTTTTTATTTCTACAGATTGACTGCCTTGTATTCTGACATAACCAGAAATGCAAGAAAAGAAAAAAAACATGCGTAGTTCAAACAACTTTCTCCTTACTTACAGTGATAAACCTATCATATTGAAATAATTAAAAAAAAAAGTTTTGAAAGAAAACTTAGTCTAAACTGATCTAGTGCTTCTTTACCTTTTTCTGCAATGACAGTACCCACAGAAAGATTTGCAAGCCTGCAAAAGCAGAACAAAAACCTTGACAGGATCCGTGTCTTCCACACAGTAAAAGTTAAAATGCCGACGCTAGGTCATCAGTTGAAAAAAAAAAAAATCATGGAATTAGGAATTTTTCAGGACCATAGATATAATACTTTGCAAAGTATTATTACATAATAACAATTTCTAATAGGGAGTTCATTTAGCCTATCCTGTACATGTGCGGTATAGACAAACTAAATACACTGGAGTGCATCTCTTACTACAGCAACCACAGGCTGGTACTCATAGCACTCAGCATCATAGCACAGCCAATGCTTCATGCCATGATAATTTTCCCAAATTTTGGGCCACATTCCTGTTTTCACGATAATGTTTTCACTAGCCAGCACCAACAGTTAACAAGAGCTGCTTGCCTATTTGGCTGTAGCATGATCACGGTGTAAGATATACTCTTCAGGTGGTGACACCTCTCGGCTTGCATGCAGAGCACGTTCGACCAGATAAGCTACCAACGCCACGCATCTGTTGGTCCAGTGATGGCAGCGGGTACCTATCAGCGGGAAGACGTAACTTAGAGAAAATGCTTTCTGCATCATTGCTATGACAACCAGCGTGGTCGGCGGCAACGCTGGCGTCCACCGCTTGTCTAATTTTTCGCTCGCGAAAAATGTGGCATGTGTTTCCAACTGTAGTTGCTGGCATGCCATAGCCGCGTTCGCTGACTAGGAAGTTCAGATTTCCCACGAAGCACCAGTTGCTACGGGAACGCGTTTTTGTGTTGAAGTTGCATAATCCCACCCAGACCCGTGGCTAGGAATTTTTTTCGGGGGGGGGCACTTGCTGAAAACCTTGACTATTTGAGAAAAGCACCTATTTTCATTATTTTTGGTAAAAACACGTACTTCACCGAAATTTCGAGGGGTGGGGGGGGCTAGACACCCCCCCCCCTGCCCCGGCTACGGGCCTGAACCTGCCGATAGGTATCCGCTGCCGTCAGCGGACCAATGGGCGCTCGGCACTGTTACTTTATCTGGTCGATCGCGTCTCGCGAGTGTCCTCACCTGAAGAGTATATACCTTACACCATGAGCATGATGTACCTGCCATGCAAATGACAACTTCACTAGCAATAACAACTTAGTTTTAAGTACCTCTTTTGTTTTTTTTTTTTTTTGCAGTGTAAACTAGCACAGCTGTATAAACCGAAGCAATGCACAAAAATTAACAGGTGTGACGAACATCGTTGACCAATAAATCACACTTTATTATTGCATAAAAAGTAGCCTCGTGGAGCATTAAATGCCTAGGTTGAGAAGAGACTTGGAAACAAGTACAGCAAGACTTGCTGTTTTGTCAATGTCCGCAGACGGCGACACGGTTAAGTAAAAGTGGGCTAGTGGAAGCATTCAGTGCTCTGCACGCTTCTGCAAGTGTGATGTCTGTTTCTATGTATGACGCTTAATCAGACGTCCTTTTTGGACATGTCCTCCAATCAGCTTTTTTTTTTAACCGGAAATGCTTGACAGCGTAATCGACCTTTTGAGTTCACTGCACAGCACACGTGGCGAGCAGTTGAGAATTATGCCTGTGAGCCTTTATTTAACAAAAGAGAGATCCCAAGAATAACAGCAAGAGGTCTCATAGGAAGACTGGGTAAAAGACCTCATTTGCTTGTGTTGAATGGATTAAGAACGCCTTCGCATCCTTCAGGTCTTGAGCAAAAAGTGTTATTATAGCAACAGCAAGAAGAAACCAGCATGGAACCGAAGGGAAGCTAGAACAAGGAGGCCGTAGGAACAACAGTCAAAACTATGTCATCGTTTGCCTGCTGGTCTCGTAACAGTGACCGTTGGCACAGTTGGGATTACTGTCATTTTTTTTTTCTTTCTCTCTCCCTCTCTCACAAGCAACAGCCTCACAATAAAGTGTCCCTCTTTCTCTCATTTTTTTTTAAAGCACTACACTGGAAACTCGGGGAGAAAGAAAAACTGAAGGTGGCTCTGCACCAATGCACATTTTGTACACACATACACAAACACATGCCCCGGCATTATAAAGGTACACGGTCTACACACATCCCAGAAACCGCGTTCACACGCAGAAATCAGCAAGTTTTAACAGCAAATTTCTGGAACACATCTTTCAAATGATATGTTTTGCTCTCGTCCAGCCAAAAGGTGCTCCCTGCGAGACAGTTTGCTGTCGTGAATGAAATGCCACACGTTGTGGGTGCCCACCTTATTGGGGCTTGTACGGAGCTTGGGAAGTGTGGCTGTGAGTGTGCTGTGAGCAGCAGCATTGAAGCGCGAAAAACATGAAAGCCTGACGGGATGCAAGAGCCAGCAGCAATTACGTGAAACGCACGCTGCTCCAAGTTAATTATGTACTCGCGTAAAAGGCCAGCAGCCACTGAAGAACCTCAAGAAAATACCCACCTCATAAACACAAACATGCGACTTACAAACATGCGATTTGACAAAAAATTCTGGAACACAGTATCGCTGGAGCCAACGTTTCGACATGCAGACTTGTCTTCTTCAATGCTGTAACTCGAAGAAGGCAAGTCCGCATGTCAAAATGTTGGCTCCGGCAACACTGTGTTCAAGAATTTTTCATCTCCTCAAGCTTTGCTCTTTCCCTAAACATGCAATGTGCAACAAATGACTGTCACCAAAACTGCTCTCATTCAGTCAGGAGCCGCTGCAAAGCAGAAAAATATTGGCAAGTTTTGATTTGTTTACTGCATCCTCGGGTAATCCTGCATAGCTTAAATATACCCGAAGACACATATTTATTTTAGTTAAGTTTTTGTGAATACGGTGAAAACCTATTGACCATAATTTTTAAAAACTTAACCGTCTTAGGTAATGACCATAATATATAGTCTTCAGCGCTCTATGAAGTGGATGACAAAAGTTCAAGCGCACCACAACACACAGCCACAGGGATCTCATTAATTCTATTGCACTAGTAAAATGGCAAGGACAGTAAAGAATAAAAATTCGGTCTTTCTTTCACTAATGTGCCAAATGAGCTATAAAAAATTCGGCAATTCATTTTACTAAGTTTTTTACACTGTTATAGAAGAGCAAAAGTTCGAGCAATATAGCACAGCAACAGCTTCTGCAGGAACGAACAAACGAGACATAAAGAGTCCCACACACCCCCTCACAACAGCTTCAGCTACTTTCACAGGCTCTACCACTCCTACCATCCACACCAGTATACATACATTGCACATTGCATAATGGCTGCTGCCCGCTGTCGTAGTTTTCTTGACCAAATAAAGATTACATGCGTCATAAATTTTTCTGTATCATCTTCACGTCGCGACAAAACCCTACAGAGAACTATAGTGATGCACTTCTGCATCTAGTCACAGTTTCATAGCTTTCTGTATTACTCATACGAAAATGACGCAGATTCCATGTCAACTCTGCATAATTTCTATACAAACATGGAAAACGCAAGGAATCACAACACTGCATACAGAACTTTCAACACATCCAAGACAAGTATCACCATGGAGACAAAAACAAACAAACAAGCAAGCAAGCAAGCACTGTCACATCTAGAAGCTTGTGCAGGAGCAAAAAAAAAAAAAAAAATGCGCATCAATCTTTCTTGGTGGTGCAAGTAATGAGAAGGCTGCAATGGACAGTTCGATGTGCGTCGGGGACAGTTGACCAACGTATTACCACTGTCACGTCACGTGTTGCCAACGTAACAGGGCTAATTTGTGCGTGAAATTTTTTTTTTGAAACCCATGCAATCACGAGGAACACAGGCACCCTTTTATCTTCCTCAATTTTTGTACCAATTGCACTTGCTGCAAGTTCCCAAGCACACCAGCAAGCTGTCATGTCATCAGAGATTTTCGCACGGAGTTTGACGCAGTAATCACATCTCATAACGACACTGCGCTTTCTGAAAAGTTCCGTAACTGCTGTTGCACAGAAGTGCACAACATCCAACGCCTACTTCTGATTTAAAGTGTTCCGATACATTTTCACTAGTACAAATTTACACCACATACACAGAGATGGCATTTGGCTAGCAGAGTAGTGAGCACGTTGCAAAAATATCAGTGAAGCAATTATGCTTAGCAGAAAGGGATGTTGATGCAGCCAATAATCACTTTTGGATAGTTTTATTAGACAGTAAAATTGGCTCAGAAGGAAGTATTTCTGATATGCTAATATATGCATATATTTTAAAGACTGCCTTTGTAACAAATAGGTATGTATATATGACAGAGTTAGGAGGAGAGTGGCAGCTAGTTAAATCCACTTGTGAGGATTTTTCCACACACCAATTTTTTTCTGTGTGCAGGTAAATTAACCCACTATGCCAGCTCATGACATCAGTATGCTATATGGTAAGCTGTACAGGCTAAGAAACCGTAATTTTGTAACCGTTGGCCTTACAACTCAATATGATAATTTGGCAGTTTCCATAAATGCTTTCTGGCAGACGCAACATTCATTTCCACTTTTCAAAAGCTTGCTAATTCTAAGGTTTACAATCCCTGCTTCGCCTCTTTTAATGTTGAAGAAAAGGCAAAGTTTAACTAATGTAAAAATTAGATGGAAGCAGATAGTACTACTGATCTTCGTGTGTGCTTTAAGTGAATCGATATTTGCCTTTAACATCCAGTCTCTGATGGTAGCCACTGCAAGAACATTTGAAGACTGACATTTACAAACCACATGCGTACCCATTATTTGTAGTCGCTGCTAATGGTGGGAAAACAGTTTGCAACTAAGCATTACATCTACATTACAGCCAGATGGTATATCTATATTAGTTTTGTTCCAGCATCATATCTACATAAAAAACAAATGCCTTCATAACTGTATAGAAAATAACGATAAGCATTGTCAAAAATGCTGGGCCCACATTACATGAAAAAAAAAGGGGGGGGGGGGGGAGGCGGTGTAGTTCGCAATAATGAGTAGCAGTGCCACCATCTGTGTGCCCGATTTTATAAGCCGCTACATTTTTCCTCATGGACTTCAACGGCAAAGACCCTCCAATATGGCCAGAAAACTGTGGGCACTTTTTTACACGACTTACACACAAGTCATGTAAAATGCAGCGTCATTCCGTAGGGAATCGCAAAATTTTCACTCCTGCTTCCCAATGCCTTTGTAAAGGGCACAGGCTGTGTTTGCGTCAGTTTCCCACAGTGGTCTCAAGACCGAACTGAAATCTTTACAGAACACACGGAGCTCTGGCACAGCTCTGGAACAAGCTCTGGCACAAAAATTGACCAAAGCTTGGCGTGGATACGTTTCGCTCAAAACAAAGTACGCTAGTCCTGCGCTATGTGCCACTCTGACCGCGCTATGTACAAGCAGCTCAGCATGAGAGGCGCTAGACAGCAGAGTAGAAAAGTAATGGCAGGACTTTGCAGACACCTTGCACATAAAGGGCATTGCTCACTTCATCGTCTGCCCAGCACAACCGAATGCATCAGACCATGACAAGTCCTACAACAAGGGGGCTCAGCGCCCAAACGTTTCCAAGTGCACACTAAGTGGGATCGCTCCTCGGATATACACTACATTTTTTGTGGCCGGCAAAATGGCCAACACTGCCATCGAGGCTTCGTTCACGAAAACAACTATCGTCATTTTGCACAACCCTGAAATTACTGCGTGGTACAAAAAGGGAGAGAGAGACCGATAGACTAGTACTGTAAGCAACAACCATGGTGTCACTTCAATGGACTCAACCAGAGCGTCCTACTAATGTTAGGAAATTGGTGACCGTGCTACCAGAAGTATGTACACAATTAGCATGGTCAATTAATTACAAGCCTGCATTCGCAGCGCAGAGGTGATGTCAGTGTCGAAAGGTCTACGTCTAGTGGCTCCTCATTGTTGCGACAGGTCACTGAGAACCTTCATGCCAAAGGGGGAATGTGTAAAGTAAAGGAGTCGCAAAAGGAAAATGCCAATAAACACTCTAGTGCTGTAGCACAGTTGCACAGGCACACAGGTCACAGAGAGAGCTGTCCATCTATTCCCAATTGCACCCGCAGGTGCCAACAGCTCCATGTAAGTGGTTGTGAGGCGAAAAGTGTCCAAACAGATGGATGTCTCAATAACCACTGACCTCGTCCTTGAAGCATATGTCTAAACCGCAGACATAAAGGGGCTGTAGTCGTAACATCATCTGTTTTCGGAGGGAAAAAAAAACTTCCTGTTAGTTCAAATCAACCGATGCTAATTTCATCTGCCACATCTAAAAACCATAGCTTCAAAGCTGACACAATGTGAATATCAAACAGAATGATGACAAGATGGTTGCCAAACAAGTTGTCGCTTTGCATTAAGGCAGCACAGTTGCACAAGTGTTAGAATAAGATGAAGTACATAGCACCGACGATCAACGAACATCAATGTAAATAATAAAAAGAAAAGTGACACAAGAAAGTAATCGATAGCAAGCTGGATGACAAGGGATACGTAAGTGTCCTTTCAAATTTCTTCTGTGCCTGCAGAAAAGCAGCCCGGGGTGATGCCTTCGCTGGTCGCTGACGTCCGTGGCAGTGGTTGCTCTGTTTTCGTGACGGTGGTGGTGGTGCTGGTGCTGGTGGTGGCGGCGGTGAGAAGCCGTGTACTCCGTGGGCTCTCCTTGCTTTCACACTGCCCTGGCACAGCTACAGCACAATTTCACCCTCAATCACTGCAATCCCACAAAGAGCGTCTTGTGGCTGCCTCGGGGCAAAGTCTGTGTAGTCATCACACCACCCTACCCTTCAGTCTTTCAAGGAGCCATTGATTGTCACCACCACTTTTCTGGAGCCTGAAAAAAAAAAGCAGCGCCACAGCTCAGTTTTGAGAGGGAATGAAAATTACCTAGAAATCGTCGAAGATGATTCTAGACGCAAGCAACACTTCTCATATTACTATCTTGGCCACTCGTCACCTCTTGTTGTGTGCTGCGAGACTGAATGACCATAGTCTGTTACAGCCTTAGAATAAATATAAGCTTCGCCCACAGCCGTCGCTGTACTACCCAAAGAAAATTTGCACAGGCCTCCCATCCAATTGCATTTGCTCATTTCCGCGACGTCAAGCACCTTCCACGTAGTTCAGGTAGGTGATCTTCATATACAGACACATGTTCGTGTTGCTGGTTTTTGGTCGAAAACTTAAACTTGAAGGCATAAATCTTTGTAGGTATGTACGGAATGATACAAGCAGTAATCTACAGAGCACTCCATGTTATTTATTGCAATTCTACACTTGTACACAGAGTAAATTTTTCCAACTTGCTTTAACAATACTCTATTGAAGCAGCTGCTTTACTACACAGGCACAGAAAATTAACCTTTTGAGGTCCGTTGTTGGGCTCCTCCCAACAACACAACACGGCCGCAGTGGTCCGTGGTCGGGCACTGCTCAACAAGTTCTTTCGTGGTTGATCCACACGCGCATTTTCTCACTGCATTATGTGCCATCTCTAGAAGAGTGAGTAAACTTCTTTTACTTGAGCTCTGCTTTCTTTAGTTTCAGACCGGCACAGACGGAAGGTGGGTAAGGGTTTCAGACCACAAAGGGTTAAAAAGACAATACAAAACATATACGTGCAAATGAAGGGGAGGGGAATATATGAGTCTAAGGTGTGCTTCACCAAGAAGGTCCACTGACCTGCCCTGTTTCTATGCTCACAGAGCCAGATGCCCTGCCAGGTGCCCAGGTTGAGCTTGCCATCCGTGATCGGAATGGACAGGCTCGACCCAAACAGAATAGCCTTGATATGGGCAGGCTGCAACGAGAGAAAAGATCAGAAGCAGAAGAGCGGCTTTTCAGCAGCAGTATCAAACACCTTGCATTGCCAAGCAGTGGGATCGCTGTTTTCTATGCGAATGTGAGGAAACACCGACAACAGTACTGAACTACGGGCTTTCAGCCCCATCACTACCAAATTTATTATAAACCCTGCACGCCCCTCCATACCAACTACTGCATTTGCTCGAATGTAACGCGAGTTTCTTTCCAGATTTTTGCTACCTAAAGTCGACCCTCGCGTTACAATAGTGAAATAACTATTTCTTTCTACCGGGACACAATGAAAAGTCACCCCCCGCGTTAAAATCGTGGTCGTGTTACAATCGTGTAAATACAGTATTTATGCTCTGAAAGTGTGCTATGAAAAAATTTCACTGTCACGCTTGTTACATAATAATGTTCTACAGAAATATACACTGGAAAATGAAGACAAATAATTTTTATTTAATATATAAAGAAGCACTTTTCAGTTCAGAACCTTAATTACCAGTCAACAGGTTCATTTTTGTATGGAAAAGCTCCAAACACACTGCAATCTAAACATCAGCAACATATTTGCACACTCTCACTTGTTAGTGCTTTATTTTTTGCTTTTTGCACTGCACACTTAGCACTACACTTGTGAATTTTGTTTGCCCATGTTTCCGAGTGATGTGACATGGCCAATGAGCTCACTGCACTAATTTATGACGCGTAGGTGTGAGAATGATCGTTACATGCACACCAGCATTCTACAGGTATACACAAAAAACTTTGATTAAATTAACCTGCAGTTGACACCTAGTGCCATCTATCGACCACATTTATATAAACATGTCAAGTGTAAGTTTGCTGCAGCACCATCTACAAATAGGTTTTCTTTAAACTAGTGTTAGTTCTCACCCACTGAATCACCAGCTTCAGAAATTTGGCCTTTGTTTTTATGCTTAGCCATTCACTGCATCTGGTATCTGATGGGTTAAAATCCTGAAATTGCACAGTGTGTTAGGAAGGTCAATGTATACTAGAACTCCTGCTTTGCTAAGGCAACCTCCTCTGATGACTGTATAATAACAGTAGATCTGCCTGACATCATGCTCCTTCCCAAACATTATTTTCATACAAGGAAATCCATACAGATGTGTTGTAGCTTTGTGCTACAGATGGGTAGTTGTCAATTTTCCCTCTCATTATTTTCCTCTATGACCTGTATGATGGTTTGGGTTTTTACGCAGAGCATTTAAATTTCTAACCATGACCGCACTTTATGGTGCTGATCATTCAATATAACTCTTCAAGGTTAGCACTGTTACTTGCCGGGACTTTTATGAAAAGCACATGCAAACACATGCGAAATTTCCTCTATCAGAATCCATCGCCATAAGTGTTATCAAACCAATGGCGTGGTACCACCAGTCCTTTCAAACACCTGCGCCACTTTTGGCAACGTATGGTGATGGATTCTTGGTTTCTGTTGTTTGAGCGAGCTATCACTAGGGGTGTGATGTAGGCACCACAAAGAGCCCCCAGACAAAGACATCACTCTCTCTCTCTCTCTCTGTCTTGATTAACAAACCGGCACAGCAACACTTCCATTGTGTTTTACATTGAACAAGGTGGGTCATAATATGTGAGGTTGGTGAGAAAACTAAGCAAGAGCATAGGGAAAAACTTTTCTCAAGTCGTTATGACAAAAACACAGTACGGTTTCACACAAGTGTTTGAAACTTAAGCACTTTTTGTTGGAAACGATCGGTACATGTTCCTCTTTTTAAATTCCGAAAATGCACTTTGTACATATTAGGTTCAAAACACCGACTAACCGACTAGTAGCTAGCTGCACAATGTACTGACACTGCACTACCTGCTTCAGACAAACACAAGAAGCCACATGTTTACAACGATCAACGTTTACTCATAACATCCACAGACACCATGTCATCTATGCAAGTTTTGCGAACTTCCATGAAAAAGCAAACATACGGTAAGTACACAGGCTCGATCATTGAAGAGTATCTCACCATGTCATCAGGACCTTCACAGGAGTGCTGGTAAGGTAGGTTCTGTAAATGCATAAAAAGAAAATATTCGCTCATGCAGGTCAACATAATAAAGGTTGCTTCGTGAATTTTGAAGCTGTCACTGTGCTTACCTCCGGTACTAATTTATTCATGAAGTTCTCTACATCATCTCTGAAAGTGCATAAGAGTTGGACAACATTGAAACAGTTGATGCATCAGCAAACTCTTAGAACGAGCAAGTCCGATTAATATGGAGAGATTGCATATTCCTTTTCCAATAATGAAAAAGTGTGTGCAAACAACAATAATGCCAAAAAACTTGTGCGTTAGTAATGTATCAGATGTCAGTACACTGAAAAAAGAGCGACTGTTTTAAAATTAGGCAAAAGAATACAGTGAAGTTACACAAAAAGATTCAGAAGCAGGCAAAACATTCAAGATCAGTAAGCAATACGTGTCTGATGCTTCCAGACTACCTGCATTGCATACAAATGCACATCAGACAAAGTACCATGAGAACAAGTTGCATTCACAGCACAGATTCAAGCTGCTGCTGATTGATAAAGAAAGCAAGGTACAAGCCTTACTATATTATAGCTATACATACCTTAGCACACCTTGCAATTACTAAGCTTCTTAGTACACAACGCGCACAAAACGTACACAGTGCTACATATTCTGCGTATGTCACATGCAAAAAGTATAATTAATAATAAACTCACCGAACGTCTGGATCCCAGTTCTAGGGAAAAAAAAAGCAAAAGGAAAAATAGAAAATGACAGTGTTAGCACGACAAGAAATGGTGCCTATAAAAATAACAGAGAGCTGAGCTAGTTGGTAAGTATTCATTCTAAAAAGACAGGGCGTGCAAACACGGACACAAGAAAGAAGTCAGGACAGCACAAACGCCAGCGTTTGTGGTGTCCTGACTTCTTTCTTGTGTCCGTGTTTGCACGCCCTGTCTTTTTAGAATGAATATGTGCCTATAAAAATATGATGTTGGAGATAAGCTTACCTCATTCAATGCCAAACTTGCAGATGTGTGCATAACTGAAACCAAGTGAAAGATGTGCGTTAAGAACAACTTTTTCAACTTGGAGATAAGAAAAAGTAAATCCAGTACACGTAAAAAGCACCAGAATTAAAAAGAGATCAAGCAGGTCAACAGAGGAAAGACATGTCATCTGCCAATTTAAAATAACTGCAAGAGGTCTGAAAAATGTAAACGCATTGGCATGCAACATTACAGCAAGTGTCATTACAAGCAAGCAACTGTTAATTTGGCTGAAACACTGGATTAAAAATGGTGTTACATCACAACAAAGGTACCAGCCTTGGAAGAAGCATAACACACTCTAAGATTTAGTCCGGGCTTTACACAGGTAACGATATAACTTAATTCGCAAGTAAAATGGTAACTTTTGCATCACTGCAAATTTTGTACAGTGGTGTTTTTCTTAATGCCGTAATGTTACACCTGGACACAGCTTGATGTGTTTACTTCATTTTTACCTTAAACTGAATAATTTGAAAAAAGAAATTATGTGTATGGCCCATAAGTAAACAATCGGCACCTGCCATACACCAGGCACACGAAGATGACCAGCATATTCAGAAGTAATTGAAGGGAAGCTATGTTACTGCACTTAGAGAAAAACAGCACGTCTAAGAAACACTTTTCATGCTAGGCTATACTGATGTTAATAATCCTTTGTATAAGCAAGCTGTTTGAAGAACCTCTGGGCAACATTCATGACGACTATGCAATTGCTTTATCTTGCACTGTCCACATATAATAACACAACTTCAGTGAGCCTTTAGGACGACAAGTGTGAAATAAACAAGCAGGCGGGAATCATAATGCACGAGTAGTCAGGCCACTGCCAATAACAAGCTGCTCCTGTCACGACATAACATCAAAGAAGTTTCCTGGTGGAAAATTAATGTAATGAAGTATCCTGTAAAAAGGCTGAGCATAATGACATCCTGTCATTTTGCTGCACACTAGAATGTACATTGTTTCTTCCACGAGGAAAGAAGGTACACCGACCAAATAAAAGTTTAAAAGAAAAGACAAGACTCTTCGGCTTTCCTACGGAAGCCTTGTTCACAATGAGGCCAATCGACTAGAAGTGTCTCTTATATAGGCGTCAGCACGTGATGCAAGCCCTGAGCATAGGACGAGGCTGGCAAATTTATACAGCGCCTGCGCCAACATTAGAACTATGTGGATAAGAAGAAAGTGGCATCT
The DNA here is from genome assembly GCF_013339695.2 of Rhipicephalus sanguineus. NCBI lineage: Eukaryota > Metazoa > Arthropoda > Arachnida > Ixodida > Ixodidae > Rhipicephalus > Rhipicephalus sanguineus. The sequence continues at coordinate 134,704,283 of NC_051178.1, forward strand.
AATGCATAGGCGGAGCATGCAGCTATGACAGAGCATGCCATTTGACTGGATGAATGCTAGTATCATCAGGAGGGAAAGAAGTTGGAAATCACAGGACTCAAAATACCATCTACAAGGCACACACTTATTCATAATGATGGTGACCTCCCCTCATCCTATGCGCGGTGCTTGCATCACGTGCTGAAGCCTACATAAGAGACACTTCTAGTCGACTGGCGTCATTGTGAACAAGGTTTCTGTATGGGAGCCGAAACGTCTTGTCTTTCTTTTTAATCTTTTATTTAGTCGGTGTACCTTCTTCATGTTTCATCCCAACCAGACGGGTTTCCATCAAACTCTCAATTTCATTGTTTCTTCCACTAAAACAGATGTGCACATGCATAGTCATAAAAATAAAATTATTCCAAGGCCACTATGATATTTTGAGATATCAATAGAACTGCTTTCCTAAAGAAAAAAATGAATGAGAATGAAACAACTTTGAATATAAGCCATTATCATAGCGACAGCCAAGTAACACGGGCCGCCATTCTTGCTTTTACTGTTAGTACCTCGTTTAAAAGACAGCATTTTATTTAGACTTCGACTTCACATAGTGGGCCAACATGATCGATATAAAAAACAAGAGAAATGATGTGCAGAAGTACAGTGCAGTTTTTGCCTAAAGAGAAGCATGCCCTATTATTAGCACACTTTTAATGACTGAGAATGCACAGTATGAAAAAGCAGGAAGCCTCTATGGTAAGAATAGTAGCAAAAAGAGACAGTAGCATGAATGAAATGACAGCAACCAATGGTTCAGCAATAACAGAAATGTGGAAATGAATTAAATTGTGGGTTTTAGGTGTCAGAACTACACACAATAGGATCATAAGGCAGGTCATAGTGGGGCACTCCAGAATAATTTTGACAACCTGAGCATTTCATAAAATGAATATGAAAGGCATCAGGTTACTGCTCTATAAAGACTACATAACTAACACTACTGAGGACACTTTGGATATTAGATGTTTATGTTGCTGTGTAGCCTGGCAAGTATGTGAGCAGCCAATAATGGTGCCTGACAAGTATGGTCAGGTATAAACATTCCCCATTACATGCCTACCATCTCACAGGTTTCATCTCACCGGCATCAATGTTTGATAAAGCCAATGTCTAGGGCAGTGAAGCTGTTTCCTAACGTGTCAGAACGGCACACACTACCATTATGACACCTGCTGTTTTACTAAGAGCGCCACTTGTGTGCTGGAAGGACTCGCACAGTTAGCTTTTTCTTTTTTTTTTCTTTTTTTGGTAAAACATAACAGTGCGGCTGAATTCCCTCACTTGTACACTACTCTATTCTAACTAGGGTGCTTTCCTTTAGATTCGCTTTAGAAAGGCGCTCTTCGTACTCATTTGCACAGTTACGTTTATATCCTTGCCGGCAGAATTACAAAGCTGATATTAGCTACCAATCTGCTCTGTTACCTAATCGATGGAATCGAGCTTTTAAACGGCTGAGTTTGCTCTTTTCGTCAGTTCTCGTCAGCACTTCGTAGAATGCAGTTAGTGTACAGTTCTGACAGTGCGTTTGGAAAGTAGAGAGCTAGGGTACCAAATGACCAAGTTCGAGTAAGACCGGTCACGAATATTAACACCCCGGAGATACCACCCAGGACAGCTATAGGCAAATCAAGCAAATACAGATAACGACTACTGGTAATAAGGAGCCTAATAAACATTACGAGACATTGGACTCAACGTATCCCTTGACTCTCCGTCCTTCCTGTGTAAAGTAGGCTGGGATTTATAAACGGCGTGTCACCGATATCCTAGAAAGAATGCGATGTACTGAACTGATATCGTAAACGGGTGCGAAATACAGCGAAGAGGCGAATCCGCGTGGATTCACCACGGCAGTGAGTACAGCGGGTACAAAGCATCAAAATATGTTGTCCACACATAACTTTCTATAAAGCGACAGGGCAGACGCGGATGTGTGCAGGGGAGACGCGACGGATGAGATGAGATAAAATCACGCGAACATCAGCAGATAATTACGGCCGCTTCAAGGACGAAGGCTGAGACGTTTTTTTAAAGCTCGTGGATTTTCCGAAAGCATACGATCGCACACGAGAGCACAGATTGAGCACCCTGTAATTATGCCACCGAACGTAGTTCGATGAAACCGTCAATTAAGGGGAAGGCGCGCAAGTTTATACCAGTCGAAAGCAGTCTCGTGTAAGCTCCAAACACGAGAGAAGCTGAAGGTGCGAGCAGTTGCTTACTCTGTATGTGAAAGAGGCCGACGGCGAACTGGGAAATCTCTGGCATTTGTTTCACAACCTCGTCCGTTATGAGATGGCCGCCCCGGTGCTGTGGCCTCAGGTTGATCTTCCTCTGTACCCAAGAAGAACCGTGCCTTATTCCACTGCCACTGGCTGTCGCCATCACTTCCGAATCAGATGGGATCACTCTCCGAGGGAAGGAACTTTTCTTTATCGGCACATCCTTTTTTATTTTATTTATTTCTTCTTCCCATGCGTGAGCATATGAAGCGCACGTGCACGCCACACACCTTGAATGAGAATGTTTGCTAGCGCCACCTGGCACATGTAATGGTGCCTTTACAAAAGTGTTTTAGGAGTGGGACAGTTTTCTGAAGTATTATGGGGTTTACTCGTATCTGGCAACAAACTTGGCGCCGAAATATGTTAAGACAGCCTGCGGTACGAGCTTGTAAACAATATCTCCCGCTCTGACGGGAAAAGGTAACGCGAAATTATGGCCTCTAAGGCGCTGTTAATTACACATACATTTGTATTGTCGTATCGGAGGACATGCTAGACCAAAACCGAAAGCGTGTTCGTGCGTAATTTTGATGTGGTGCTATAAAAGCATGAGCAGGTCCTAAATTTTGTTCTTGTGATTTTAATTATGCGTGCGGCGATTGTACATGGTGTGGAGGAGCTGGATAAAATGACGTTACTCGAATAAAATGTAAAGCTTAATCTGCAAGCGGAACTTGTTTTTGTTTTTGATTTCCGTTTACGAACGCGGTGTGAATTCTTTCGTCGACAGAAAAACACACATACACGAGGAGCAGCGAGCCCCAATGGCCCCTACATAAGCTCGAAAGAGTAATATAGCTCCCCTCCGAGTTTCCAATTTCTGTGGCGGCCAGCTCCTTTAAATGGTTTCTTTTCCTAGTTCTACGGCGAAAACGAACTCTATGCTACGCTGCACTTTACCTGAGTCAAGCCGTTATCGTAAAGCCACGAGAACTATTTATTCACATTCCTCCAATTATAGCCGCAGAGATGTGGAGAAAATTACCGTTTGTTCACAACGTCCACGGGTCTGCTTTCGGCTCTTTTTTTGTTGGCATACAGAACACAATAAACGTGCACTTTCAGCTGAATTCAAGTTGTTCTGTTTCTCCGCGCTGTACTCCATACACACTCAAGGTACGACCACGGCCGTGGTACGACTATGTCATTTAAGATTAATGTCCAAATGCTAAACATCTGCAGATGTGCCTTTACGTAGGGTTCGAGCACGTGCTCGCTTACGACTACAATCCGTTGCTGAGGAACAATGATGATGATGATGCTCCTGGGATGATTGGCACCTACTCATTCAGGGAGATCGGCCCACAACCAAGGAGGTAAATCCTCCATGGGAACAGCCAACCATTGTCAACACTGCAGGTACGCAGTAGAGAAAAAGAAGAAGCTAATAGCAATGGCACGCCCCAAAAAGCGCTCATTCTCACGCGCATCCCAGAGTTTCGACCAATGAGATTTACTTACGTGTACCGGTGGCTTCTTTCATCCCACATCTCTGCGTGGCCAGTGTGGACCAGGTAGCTGGCGGTGGAGCGTCGATTCGAACAAGATGTCCAAGATGAAGACGGAGTTCGTGCTTCTGGTCTTAGCTTCTATGTTTGTAGGGAATGTTTTATGCGGCGACATGGAGCAGACGCTGAGCGAAGGTAAGCCCCTTGATATATTTAAGCGGCTTATCAACCCACATTCCACGGTTTCTGTCCTGGGCACGTAAGCCGCTGGTGCGTAGCGCATCGCGGACTGCAGCGTATGATCGTCCTGAAACAGAGGGTGTCCTTAGGCTCATGATGCTTGGGAATGTTGCTGTTCGCGAGAGGAGTTAGGATTGCAGATCGACCACTTGACACATCGCCCGAGCATGAAAACGTGAACGTCAGTTCACAGCGAGGATCAACCTTGATGGTGGCATAGCCATAGGCGTGCGCAAGGGGGGGGGGGGGCATGGGGGACGGCCGCCCCCCTAATCATCTAAGAGGGGGGGGGCGCAAAATCTGCCCTATACATTGACCCCCCTTGTCATCTAAGGGGGGAGGCGCAAAATCTGCCTCGTACATTGACTTGGTGGGGGGGGGGGGGCGCTGCGATGAACCTTCGCCCCCCTGATGGGGAACCCTGCGCACGCCTATGGGCATGACCTTTAATGCATCCAAATTTCTGCCGTCGTTTTAGCAACTTCAGTTAACTCTGGACGAGACGTCGCCAACGAAACATCAAAATATGTCACACTTCATGATCCTGATCGGGCTTGATCGTCATCGTGAGTGGGGTATATAAAGCTAAAGTCAAAACAATGCATTTAACACCCATTTTTCACTTTCTCTTTTTATGTCCTTGTCTGAAGTTCTGAATGCGACCTGCACAAACGCGAAGCTATTTGCCATTCTGTGTTGGGCTCTCTAAGAGATATTTGTCTATCGGCGCACAGTTGAGAAGTGAAACTGGTGCCGAGTTCTCTGCCTGCCGTAATGGGCAGTTCTCGGGCTTATGTTCTTTTTTTAAAGGCGATAGTCTTTCTTGGGGAACTTAAACGCAGAAATTTTGGTCTGTCTGTCTTTCTGTTTGTTTATCACCCGATTCAGCCACCCGGCCAAAGTTTAACCACCTTCTGAACGCCCAGCCATCTTGAACTGGTACGGCAGTTCATACTTGTGAACATTTTCGATCAAAAAGCAAATATTACGCATATCTGAGGCACAACATCAATACGTAAGTATTAGGTGGTGTGTTCCTTTACTAGAAAATGCATAGATAAGTAATTCTTAAGACCCTAATGTTTCTTAGGCTGCGCTGAAAATGCTAGTGTTTCCTAGGCTGCGCTGCAAACGCGATGCTATAAGCCAGATGCGGCGGTTCAACATAGAGGAGGAGGATTCGTGTAGTACGGCTGGCACAAGACTATCGTCTCTTGACGACATGTGCAGCGAAGCACGCAGATACGCGGCCAATTTTTTTTTCTTTTTTGCTGCGCATATTTCAGGTGGCGGTCGAAAGGAACCCGGTCTGGACGTGGACAGTGGTAAGCTGGCACCGGAGCTGCAGGAACCAACGGTATGTGAAGAGCTTGGTGTTTCAAGCGTCTCTTCATTATCAAGCTATGTCAGGATTCTTTTTGTTTTTTCCTGCCCGGGATACTGGTGGAAACGCCGATGCTCACCACGATCGAGCCACGTCAAGTTTCCGAAGGCGCTCCAGCCTTTTCAAAATTTCGATTTTTTTCCTAGTGGGCCGTGTAATGTTCCCGGACGATACCCTAGAGTCAGGGCCGTAGGCAGAAAGTTTTTTTTTTTTTTTTCTGGGGGGGGGGGGGGAGGGCGGAGGGGCACCACCTTGATCTGAAGTGAGGGACGGGCAGGCACATGTAGTCGAGTGTCGTTTTGGGCTCTATATGCAATGGCAAAACAAAAAATTTCGGGGGGGGGGGGGGGGCATGGGCCCGGTGTGCCCCCCTCCCTTGGCTACGCCACTGCCTAGAGATACTGGGGAGCCTATACAGTAACTAAACGATACCTACCTATATACGCGCCCTATGTGACGTGTCACAATCCAGCGATGCGATTTTAATTTTGAAGGCGTTCAACACCCTATTAGAATGTATACAGGGTGTTTCAAGAAATGTGTCCGAAAATGCTCAAAAATCAGGAAGATGCGATATTTGTTCGACGCCTTCACAATTAATTCTTTTGTAGCCGCAGGCGTCTTAAGATAGCTAAAGACATCATTTGGTACACTAATTATGAAAGTTAGATTAGTTACTTTTTTAATTAGTGGAGGTAGGTGGTTAGGTCAAATGGGAGAATTCAAGTCCTTCACGCGAAGAACCCATTGCAGCTTTGAGGTTTCGAAAAAGCGGCCTCTAGTAATAATTGCGAAGTAATGAAATTGAACCAAATGCAGCGGCGAAACCAAGACAGAAACGCGGGAGCGCTCAGCTGCCATATTATTCTGAAACGTCCAGAACGAGTGAGCGTCGTCATATCGAGCATCAACCGACTTCGTTGTGCTGGTATGCGGGCTGCGCTTGCTATTATAGCACGTATGGCGCACATACATTAACGAACGCTGAAGAACTACACCTCTGTACTCGTTGTCTTGAACAGTGACGTCGTTCTGGTCGTCTGCTTGTTGCGCTCATCGGTGCTTCGGTTTCGCTTTCGCCGATGAAATTGGTTGAATTTCATTATGCTGCAATAATTAATAGAGGTCGCTTTTTCTTTATCTCAAAGCTGCGATGGGTTCTTCGCATAAAGAACTTCAATTATCCCATTTGACATAACCGCCTAACTCAATTAATTAAAAAAGTTAATTAATATAACTTTCCTAATTACTGTCCCAAATGATGCCTTTAACCATATTAAGATGCCTGTCGCTACAGAAGTAGCAATTGTAAAGGCAGCGAGCGAATATCGCATTTCCCCGATTCCAGAGGATTTTCGGACACATTTCTTGAAACACCCTGTATATAAACAGCCCCGTCTATATATCCACGAAAGTAGAAGTGAAATATTAAAATGACATAAGCGCGGACAGGACGTGCCATCAACACCACTGTAGTGATATCTATAGGGCCTTGTCAAAACCAATAATTAAGGCGGAAAGTTGGGCAAGATGGTATCGAGCATAATAGGACACGATAACTAGCGTAAAAGGGGACAGGAACGAGATGGGGACTAGCGTGGTCTCGTGTTCCTTCTTTTCGTCTCCGTCCCCTGTGCGCTAGTGATTATATGTCCTATTATGCTCAATAATAATTATTGGGGTTTTACGTCCCAAAGCCATGATTTGGTTGTGACAAAGGCGCCGTAGTAGAGGGCTCCGAAAATTTCGACAACCTGGGGTTCTTTAACGTGCACCTAAGTCTAAGCACACGGGCCTTTTTTAACATTTTTGCTCCATCGAAAGGGCGGCCGCCGCGGCCGGGATTCGATCCCGCGACCTGCGGGTCAGCAGTCAAGCACCATAACCACTACTCGTTGCCTCTGCAAAATACGCTAAGGCAACGGGAGTGGCTTTCATATTTCAGTCCGCAATGCCAGTGACTATCCCGCTGCGCACCCAAGCTATTACAGGCAATGCAGAGCGAGTAACGTCCACACTAAATTACTGTGCAGCAGAAGACCGAGGGCGGTGGCGATAGTGGCGCCAAGACCACTGAGGGCGAGGCTAAGACGACTGAGGGTGAGGCCAAGACGGAAGAGAAGGATGGAGACGTCAAGGTGGAGACTGAGGACGACGAGTCCAAGGAGGGCGCGGCCGAGGAGGAGGAGGAGGATAAGCCCAAGAAGCCCAAGTTCGAGCAAGACACTGCTCCCACGCTCACCCATGTCGACATTGAGGCCATGGGTGTCAAGGTCGAGATGAACGTGTTCAAGCTCAACATCTCAAACTTCTACGAAGTGGTGAACAACACGCGCTACATGCTCATCAACTTCTACGCGCCATGGTGAGACCCGATCCGCAACCTTGCGGCTTTGACGATAATAGTGCAGCCATTCCGCTTGCTGCGCGCGCATTACTCGTGCATTGTCAAGTGCGTGCATTATCAAATGGCCTATGCAAAATGAATGACTTTTGTACCTTTTAGCAGACATTTCAATAAGTCATTGCAGTGCTATAAGTTCTTTCGTACTCCGCTCAGGCACGCCGTAATGGGGGACTCCGGATGAAGGTTAGACCACCTGTGGTTCTTTAACGTGCACATGAATCCATGTACACGGGCGTTTTTGCACCTTGCCCCCATCGAAACGCGGCCACCATGCCCCAGGGATCGAACCCGCGCCCTCGAGCTTAGCAACACGACACCATAGCCGCTAGACCATCACGGTGATTGTGTATACAAATGGGAACCGAGAAAAACACGCACGTACACTGCTGCTGCACTGCTGTGGACACCGATGCCTGCGCAGGTGCGAGCACTGCGTGAAGCTGGAGCCCGAGTACGCGCGGGCGGCCCTGACGCTTCGTCAGCGAGACCCGCAGGTGATTCTGGCCAAGGTGGACACCACGGTGGAGCAGAAGCTGGCCAACCGCTTCAGCGTCAACAAGTACCCGACGCTCTTCTTCTCGCACCGCGGAAACACCACCGAGTACGAGAACACCTTCTCGGCTGAAGGTCGGTTGCTGCTTACGTCTTATTTTCATTTTTCGGGCTGTCCTTCTCACTGTGGAAGACCAGCCAGCTTTAAAGAAAGAGTATTATGACTAGCAAAACTCGCCAAGGAAGCGCTCACACAAATGGTCAACACTATGCCCTTTCATTACTCCTTTGAAAGGAGTAAACCCTTTCTTCTACACCCCTTCTTTATTCCTCTGAAAGGAGTAAATAAAGGGTGTAGTCCTTTCGGTGCGCATCTTTGCCGGGCGACACTTCTGAGGTTTCCTTTCGGAGCATTCCTACGCAACCGAACTTCGAAATAACGAACACGGATATTACGAATTATCGGTTGTAACCAAGTAAACGAAGACTAGTGCCCCCACTAATGCAGTGTAATGAATACACGTTTATAACAAATTTCCTGATATAACGATGCCATTTCCGTGTCAGACGCGATTTCGTTATGAGGTTTGGCTTATGACAGTAATCGCGTAACGAACAGCTTCGGATGAGGTTGTCACCAGGCATATGCGCGCTCGTTAGGGCTCCGCCCCCACTGGATTCTGTAAATACAAGAAAAATTAAGTCCCACGTTGCATCGCGTTCCGGTTGCACCCGTTCGCTGACGCGCGCTGCTCTTAATCAACAGGCATCGTCGACGCGATGGCCGAGAAGACGGATCCAATGTTCGAGCCACCCCCAGAGGCGTCGTTGGAACTGACTGCTGTTAACTTCACGATGACCATCAACAACGCCAAGCTGATGCTCATCTACTTCTATGCTCCATGGTAAGTGCATCGCATGTTGTTTTAGGCGCCAAGATGTGTGTTCACTATTGCACCTAGTGAGATGTGAGCACGAATGTATCGTCGCTGCGGTGCTCATCGTGATAAAAAAAAAATGTGCTTTGCCGTGCCTTTTTTTTTTCAATTTGTATGTAGAATGTAACTCTCTGTGCTGCCGTAAATCCTTGTAATGGGGGCGGCGGGCTCGTCAAGCTGTCAACAGGCAGCTTTTAATCGCCGCTTCTCTGTTTTTGAAATGGACAAAATAAAGTTGATTGATTAAAACCATATAGTTATGAGGCAAGGTGTAATGGGGATTACGGATTAACTTCGGACACCTTGTGTTCTTTAACGCGCAGCTAAATCGAAGTAAACTGGAGTATTCGCACAAAGTACACTAGAAACGCTCAACTAGCTGCTGCCACGTTCCTTGTGTCCTTTGTCCTTCCTGAATACATGGTGCGTTACTGCACATGATGAACCAACTGCCGATAGCCCACCACGTCTTGCCAAGCATGTCCTTTTTTAGTTTTTATAGCGAAGCTGTATTAGTCGACCCTGTGTCGTCGTCGTCTTAGTAGTAGTAGTAGTAGTAGTAGTAGTAGTAGTAGTAGTAGTAGTAGTAGCAGCATTCCCGCAGGTCAAGTGACCAGAGGGGTGTGTATAAAAAAAAAATAAAACGAAATGATGATGGTGATGATGCTCGTGATCTCGTTAGCCAATCACATACACTCGCGCTCTTGCATCTTCGCTGTCAGACAGGTTTTCACGTGCCCGAGAAGGGCCGATTATGCTTGCGTCAGAATGCCAACTAACAGCGCCCGTCCCTGTATGCTGTTGCAGGTGCGGCCACTGCCGCCGCTTGTCTCCCGAGTTCGAGCGAGCGGCGCGGCGCCTGAAAGAGTACAACATCCCTCTGGGCAAGGTGGACGCCACCAAGGAGAAGAGCCTGGCCGAGGTCAACGAGGTGCGCAGCTACCCGACGCTGCTGCTGTACCGGCGCGGACGGCGCTTCGAGTACAACGGTCCCCGCGAGGAGGCCGGCATCGTGAACCACATGCTGAACCTGTCCCAGTACCCGAGCCAGGAGGTCAGCACGCTGAAGCAGTTCAAGAAGGCCATCCACCCGATCACCATCACCGTTCTGGCAGTTTTCAGCAAGTCCCGCGGACCTTTCTACAAGGAGTTTGAGGCTGCGGGTAATACGCTTCTCCGCATATTACGATCGCACGATGGCCCGTCTCGACCGAAACGACGCAAACGTCGCGCAAAAACCAACAAGCGATGCGTCGCTTGTCGATTTCTGCTCGCAGTTTCCAAATGGCTCTTGAGTCCAATTAAGGTGACTCGATTGGTGACGTAAGCACTATGTAAGCACTTATGTCCGAAAAAAAGTACAAAGTAGGCGGGAGTGCGGCGAAGTGCACATCGAGAAACTTTTACCATTGTCCGGAGTCGCGTGCGGCTAATACCTGAAACTCTTATCATCGCGTCGGATTCCATGGTACTTTGCGAATGAGCAGTTCATTAAATCAATACGCGTGACATAGCTGTACGCGTCCCTAAAATGACGGGGTGTCATACCGCTGTGCTGTTGCCACGACGCCAAATTATTACGTAAGCAGTCATAGTAGCGAGGTCCGCGATGCGGTGTAGTTTTATGTGCACGTCACAAGTTTTGGGGGCACTCGCAGCGAACAACCTGCGCGGCCGTCACACTTTCTACCACACCTACTCGATGGAGCTGGCCAGGCACTACAAGGTGACCGAGAACTCGCTCGTGCTCATCCACCCCGAGATTCTGCGGTCTCCGTACGAGGAGCCCTACTACACCTTCAGCAGGGTGCGTCCTGGAACGTCTTTTTTTTTTTTAAACTGCATGTAGTGAATGAAAACAGCTGCAGTTTCGGACAATCGTCATGGCCGTAGTCACATCTTGCAGCAGCCTCGAAGTACATATGGGTTTAATTACCAGATTAAAAAAAATCGCGGGATGTTTGCACTAAGTCACACAAAGCTTAGCACATCGAAGCTGGTCGATCCTCAAGTCTTCTGGCTAACGTCGGTTACTTTCTTTCGATTTGTTTCTCTGTTTGTCTTCCCTTTCTTTTTGTCGATTTCTTTCAGTCTTTTATGCTATATGTTTCTTTCTTTGGTTCTCTCTCTTTGTCTTAAATTTCTTCCCTTTCTTTCTCTGTCTTTATTTGCCTTCATTTTAGTGGACCAGCGGTGAGTAGTGGGACTTGCCCAATTTCTGTGGCACACACCCGTTCATGGTGATGATAGTTTTTTGTGGTCATCCGTTTTACCTCAAGCTTCAATAGCTTCGCTCTTTAAAAAAAAAAAACATTGACAGAGTACGAGCTGAAATCGGTGGCGCCATTCCGAAAGCGATCTACTGGCGACGCACGTGTCATCATTTATCTTGTACACTTAATTCGTTTATTTTTCGAATATTTTAAATGTCTTGTTTGCACTTAAACGTGTAGTTCGCGATTTGTTGACAGCCAGACCTAGCACACGCTAATAGCCAGTCATCCAGTTGTCCAGCATTTTTTTTTTTTCGGAGGAGGGGAGGAGGGGGTGTTCAACCATACTTTATGCATGTTCGTACGTGCGTGTGTATGTGTGCGTGTATATGGACACATGCATTTGAACATTTCTAGACGGGGGGGGGGGGGTGCTGAACCCTCCCCTCCACCCCACCTCATCCCTCTAGCTACGCCAGTGCCGCCTGTTTCTATGCCGGTATCACAAGTGGAAGCAAATACATTGTGCCACTAACAGCCTCGCAATCCACTGTAAGTTCTAAATGTCAAATCGCAATTTCCTTACTAAGTTTTCAGCCTAATGTGGAAAATTCGCATTCAAAGACCTTAGTGGCACCTGGATGGGTGCCAGAAAGCGCCGCCATTTTGGTGAAGTATTACAGTGGATTCGTACGATTTATCATTCGGGTACAGCAGAGGCGCAAAATAGTCACCTAAATTACAAGACGATATTGCCCTGGCGTGCACGTTGCTGCGTGTCGCCCTACATTGGCGCTCCCTTTGCGTGCAGCCCGATGCGACTCAGGTGCACATGGAGCGATTCATGGAGGAGCACCTGTTTCCCTTGGTCGGCTTCCGGGACGTGGCCAACCTCTGGAAGTACATCAACAAGTATCCCATCGTTGTCGTCTTTTACGACGTCGACTTTGGCTTCGACAACAAGGAAGGTATAAGAAACAACCGCATGCGACATCACGACCCGCACACCCAACTGTGTGACGCTTGGGGATGATGGCATTGACGATAATCGGAGCGTTCAAGCTCTTTACACGCGGTACACGCGGGGCGCGATAACGCCGACGTGTAAGAACGGGGTATGTTTTCGTGCCGATGAATTACTTTTTCTCCATCAATGTGCCGAAGAGATCGCGAGATTTTTTTTAAAGCAGTGACAGTGTGCACGCATGAACCAAGCGCTGCTATCACAACAGTGATAAACAGAGCAGGGTTTAGGCAGTGCGGTTTCAGGAACGTACGTTTCCTACTTCGACGGACTTGCAAAATCCCGATCGGGAGGCATGGCGTGAGACAGGGGGTATAGGTTGAAGGGTCAGGAAGCAGTACCGCCTCCAGGGATCTCAAACACTGCACATCGCAACGAAGCACAACGTCCAAATCTGGTAATGGTGGCACGCGCAGAGACACAGCGCATCCGGCACAAGGTTCTGAAGGTTTGCCCAGCAGTACAAGGGCCGCGTGCTGTTCGCCGTGTCGCACGAGACCGACTTCGAGGACGACCTGAAGAGCCTCGGCCTCGAGGACAGCGGCGCCGAAGTCAACGTGGGCATGTGGATGTCCGAGCGCGAGCGCTACCGCATGGCGCCAGTGGACGACTTCAAGAGCGCAAATCTGCGCAACTTCGTCGAGTCCGTGCTTCAGGGTGAGAACGATGAGCGCGCACGTCCTCGACTCTAGAGAGCGATTATGTGAATTGTGTTCATTGAAAATCATGTTAAGGTGGGTGGCTTTGTAAGTCAGGGCCGCAGCCAGAAATTTTTTTCAGAGGAGAGGGAGTTTAACCAACGTTTATGTGTTCGTGCATTTGTATGCACATGCAAAATTGAAAAAAATTTGGGGGCTTGAACCCCCCTCCCTGGCTACGCCAACGGTCAAAAGCGGTCACAAGCTCCTGAACGCGGGCGCCTACTTTCGCTTTTTTGGCGACCTTGGCTTTCAAGACAGGGTCGGTGCTGCGCAACGCGGCCTTCCACTGCTCAGTAATATTTATTTCCTGATCAGGGGCGAACGTATTATTCGAAATTTTACCGCGGCGACTATCGCGACGCAACTGAACGCGCCTGGGGATCTTCTGATGACGGTGAACGCGGGACGCAGGCACCCTGAAGCAGTACGTGCGGTCCCAGACGCCACCGCGCGAGCAGACGAGGGACGTTCTCACGGTCGTGGGCAGCACGTTCGAGGAGCTGGTTATGGCCTCTGACAAGGACACGCTCATCATGTTCCGCGGTCCCGACTGTCACATGTGCGACGAGCTGGTCGAGGAGCTCGAACTCTGCTACAACCGCATCGACTACCAGGCGCCTGACCGCTTCCAGTCCGCCATCATCGACGCCACACAGAACGACTTCCCCGGCATCTTCAAGGTAAGAGGGGTCGGCGGTTGTGCGGCTTCGAAAATTTGAGGAAATACAGTTGAAACTCGATTTAACCAAGTGATGAACCACACTCGATTTATTTCGTTAAATCGGGAAATTCGTAAAATCGAGAAAGGTATGCTTCTGTCCTTCAAAACCTAAAATTGTGAAGTAGCAGCACCTGAAACCTACCACTAACACTCGCCTGCGCGTCTGAAAACTCCGCGAGAGCAGCCCGGCATAGGCGTGCGCAGGGTTTCCCATTAGGAGGGGTTGGGGGTCATCGCAGCCCCCCCCCCCCCCCCCCGGTTGTTCGATCAACGAAACAACGGAACAGGAACAACGAAACCACCACCGCCCTAGTCTACTGTTTCTTGAATGGGCACGGCGTGCAGGCTCGTCAAAATAAAACTATGGCCATGACTAGGCCAGCTATGTATTAACGCTTAAGTGTTGCGGCGCACGCTCGAAGAAGATCAGTCTGTGTCAAAATTAGAAATGACTGCATTTTTCGCTCATCAATTTCTGGGAAAACTTTGTTAAATCGGGTTTACTGCCATAATAGCTTCATTAGTTCTAGTTAATGACAACATTGAACCCAATGGGTGCCTGCCAGAGAATGGAAATTTCTTCGTTAGATCGGAGAATTTGTTAGATCAAGTTTCAACTGTACACGCGAATGGCTGGTCTGCTTGTGCTCTCACATACATTGGTATCACTGGCTACTAAGGTATAACTAATGCTGAACGAAGTTCGTACAAGATATCCATGAATGCATATGCGCATCAGTGCTGGCTAGCACCTGATCTATGTGAAAGCTAGGCATCCAGGCTGAGGTGCATTGTATGTACACCGTTCACAACTGTATCAGAATACGATGTCTTCATCCCCTTGTCTTCTGAAACCACAGGCAAATCAGCGATCTATTACATGTGTCCTTAGAAGCATCAGTCAGTCGGACACATTGACTTGAGTTGGCCTTTGGTTAGTGACCACTGCATGCACCAAAGGAACATGTTCTGCCTCAATATTTGTACACACCTCACAGCCGAAAACAAACCATGACTATCTTCGTAGTCACCTCGACGAATCTTGCCTCTTCAACCCAGGTCGATGACTTCCCCACCATCTACTTCGTGTCAGCTAAGGACAAGATGCACCCCAAGTTGTTCCAAGGCATCCGCAAGGCTTTCGGACTGATCAAGTTTGTCAAGGAAAACTTCTCCTATGATATCCCTGACCGCTCGGACTTCAGCGTCTTCCCCGCCTTTAAGCGGCCCAAGCCACCGAAGGACGACAAGAAGGCGAAGGATGACAAGAAGGCGGAGGATGACAAAGCCAAAGATGAGAAAAGCAACGATTCCGCTAAGAAAAAAGAAGAGTTGTAGCTTTTTTTTTCTTTTTTTTTCACTTCTCACACTTGTTCTCATGTTCCCCTAAAAAAGCATTTTGTTGTTGCATCATCACAATTTTATCTTTGTGCAGGGAGAATGTTAAATAAATGAACACACCACATTATACCGTAAACAATGGTCAGTACACATTTTACACATTGATCCGATTATTTATTGCGCACAAACGGTTGAAATCGTTGTTGAATTGTGTAGCTGAGCATCTCTCTAACCTGAAAAGGTGTGAAAACATTAGAATTGTTGGTCCAAAGTTACAAATATTACACAGCATTGGAAATGTTACGTAATAATCGTGGCATTGCGGGGATTTGCTTGGGCAGAGAGCAGGATGTGTCTTGCCTGAAGGCGATGTCAAACTGCTGCCTCATCGCGCAATAGAGCTGCATGGGTGGGAGCATGCAAGGCGATAACGCCCCGATATGTGGCGTGGGTATAGGCAAGACGTTCCGTGATTCATAAGAAAGTTTGGTCTTGTCAGATAGCACTGCCTGGCTGGCATTTGCTCGGGCACAGGAGTGCGCCTGATAGTTCCCAATGACTCGTTACCTGGAGTCCACAGGAGGGAAAAGTGGAGTTGTGTGCTTGTGTCAAGTGAAGGATACAAAGCGTGAGTGAGCCAAGGTCAATGGGCCTAAATGGGGCGGTCGAGAGAAAATGTTTGCATACCTCTATAGGCACTGTTAGTCATGCCAGCGTTGCAACAGCATGTGCTCGCAACTTTGCGACTCGCAGTCATTTAGAAATATCTGTTTGCCTGTGCTCATGTGATGCCACAATCGTTTAGATGTCGTTCTCACCATCGACTTGATGTTGCATAACTGTATTCTGCAGCTGACTACCAAACGAGACACAAAGCAACCGATGTTCACACCGGCTAGCACGACCTGCCCGTGGCCGCACCAAAATGCCCAACGTTTGATCCTGCTTGCTCTGCCATCACCTCATACGAAACAAGCAGACATTAACCTGATTTGTTCACAACCTTTGCGACTACAGTTGCCTAAGATTGCGATATCTCCCTAATGCGACTTATAGAAGGCAACAGAATACGGTGGCATTGGCACAAAGCCTCTGCTCGGGGCAGTTCGTTTAGACACAGTGGCAGACGAAGCACTTAAACTAGTTGCATCGTTATTGTAAAAAAAAAAAAAAGAAAAAAAAAGTGAACATGGGAATTTGTGGCTCACGTGGAGCTCATTGGGTGTTGCAGCATGAAAATGTTAACCGATACCAGCACGAGGCCAGGAAGCCAGTAATGTGGTCTTTGTTCCTGATGACATCCAGTGTAACACACCTGTATATTTCCTGCACTCATTCTGCACTGTGGCCTTTAATGGAATATAGTTGTAGAGTGGCAGAGGCAGGGCGCCCTTACTCTTCTTTCTAGCGTTCCTCAGCATCTTGGTGTAGTTCCCTGTTCTGCTGCCCTGACATAAAAAGTCATAGCTTTGCTGCAAGAGCAAAGCAATGAACGCGATGGCAAGAAATTGGAATATCACAAGAGGAACGCCAGAAGGACGCACAGGTATACAGAAGACAAGCGTGAACTAACAACTATCACATTTGTTACGTCTTTGTGCTTGTGCAACGCGCGGCGATTGTCGACAATGGAAAGTCAGACGCTCTTAGATATTTCTTTTTCTTTTGAACTGTGGCG
This sequence comes from Rhipicephalus sanguineus, assembly GCF_013339695.2. Lineage (NCBI taxonomy): Eukaryota > Metazoa > Arthropoda > Arachnida > Ixodida > Ixodidae > Rhipicephalus > Rhipicephalus sanguineus. Next base: position 134,721,203 of record NC_051178.1, read on the forward strand.
CGTGGAGCGACCCCTCTGCGTCTCCAGCCACACGGTGGCGTCCGACGCAAGCTGTGCCCCGTGTTCTTTTTCTTTTTTTTGTCCCACATCACAAGTCGGTACAGAAAGAGGCCACTTTGTCATGCACGTCTCAAGGGCAGTTTTGAAATTGAAAAAAAAAAATGAAGCGCGATAGAAAACAAGCTCAAGCTCCTCCGAGATATGTGTACCACCAGTGGTCAGTTGTGTATATAAATAGCTCGCCGTTATTTCGCCAGCACATGCATGGCGCGTGGCCAAGTTGTCTAATGCATCGCGCTGGGGAGTGAGGGGTCGCTGGTTCGAATCCCCGGTCGGATGCTTCGGAATTTTTTCTTCTGCTTTATTTTTCTTTGTGCCTCTTTTATATATACATACATATACATATCCGGGACATGACGGCGACGACAAAAATCCGCGGGGTGTCCATATAATCGCTACTACAATAATATCTACACTGAAGCATGGAATTTCAGTCGCTTAATTAGCACCCCAACGAAAGGCGCATCCCGCAACTACTAAAATTCATAGGGCATGTAGCATGTTTGGCATGCACCTCTCTGTCAATCGTTCACTCAAGGCGGAAGCCATCGCAGGTGCAAGTGCTCTGCGTTCCATGAACTGCGCTCGCTGTCTCCTCTTCCTCTGTGCGAATCGTACGCTTGTTTAAGCACTAGGACGCGAAACTTTGAGCACATTAGGTTGTGTAGCAAATTTGGATTTGTTTTTTTTGCACAACAGTCTAACCTTGCAGCAGTCTAGCGATGCTGAAAACTGACGTGGTGTGTGTGTTCTGCTATGGCTGTTTAAGGGAAATCGACTGTTTTACATCGAGTGAGAATAGTCCTTTGTGGTTAACGTGTATGGCAGTATGCGCATGGTTTCATTCTTTGAATGTGCTTATCGGTGACCAGACTCGATATGGTAGTTCCAGCGGGAGGTGTACATTGCCTATATTCAGAGAAACTCTGTCAGATTCAGAGACGGCTCCATACGATTTGGTATCACATGTATGTCTTATCCCGCAGCTATCTTGCTTTTTTTTTTATTGCGATAGCAATTATATGGACACGCTTGGCTGATTTTAACGCGATAGCGTTAAAGAGCTCGTATCGCAGAAATTCCGCCGTCGGCGTCGGCACCGTTGGTTGTGAGCGAAAAATCATCATCTTGTCCTGACCGAAAAATCGAAAAAGCTGCAAATAAAATAAATAATAAAAATGTTGGGTCCGAGTGAGAATCGAACCCAGGCCGTCTGCGTGGCAAGCAGGTGTTCTACCACACAGCCACTCCTCTGCTTGGAGCTGCGCTGAAAGTAACTTTGATGCTTCCCAAAAATACGCGTCCTGTATACGGGTGTCACAGTACGAGATGTAATATGGCAGTAATATTGCGTGGTACAAGCGTACATTGCCATCGGGCGTCACACCACGTCAATATCATAACGACTTGGTGGTTTAAAGACAGCCACCCATTACAAAAGGCACACACATTACTGCGCGTATTCCCTTAAGACCACGTAGTGGGTGCATCGCAGCTTCGAAAAAGGTTCTCGCGCATAAGTGCTCCTGGTTTAAAGCATGCTACCCATTACATAAGGCACACACCTTAGTGCGCGCATTCTGTTAAACACTCGTAGTGTTCGAAGTGCGCACTAGGGGCAGGATATTGCTATCGCGTTCAACTCTTAAAGGCGACGCTTAAGCGTCCCCCAATTTTTTGCCATCGCCGTCATGTCCGAGATATGTATATGTATGCATATATATAAAAAAAGGTACAAAGAAAAATAAAGCAGAAGAAAAGAATTCCAATGCACCCGACTGGGGATTCGAACCATCGACCCGTCGCCCCACAGCCCGCTGCATTAGACAACTCAACCATGCCCATGAATGCACCGGTGAAATAACGACGAGCTATTTATATACACCATTTACCGGTGGTGGTAAGCAAATCTCAGAGGAGCTTGAGCGTGTTTTCTATCATGCAACGCTCCTAATTTTCTTTCATTTGAAAACGGCCCCGGAGACGCGCACGACAAAGTGGCCCTTTTATGTATCCACTCGTGACGTGGAAGGAAAAAAAACAACAAAGAACACCGGGCACACCTTACATCAGACGCTCCCGTGTAGCAGGAGACGCAGGGGTCACTCCACGCGCCGCAGTTTAAAAGAAAAACAAATACCTAGGAGCGTCTGATTCTCCACTGTCGACACTTGCAGACGCAATGCTCCTAATTTTCTTTCAATTTGAAAACTGCCCTTGAGACGCGCACGACAAAGTGGCCCTTTTCTGTACCCACTCGTGATGTGGAAGAAAAAAGAAAGAACACCGGGCACACCTTACATCAGACGCCCCCGTGTGGCAGGAAACGCAGGGGGTTACTCCGCACGCCGCAGTTTAAAAGAAAAAAATATCTAAGAGCATCTGATTCTCCATTGTCGACACTTGCAGCGCGTTGTTTAAGCACAAAGACGTAACAAGTGCGACAGGTGTTAGTTCATGCTTGCCCTGTGCATGCCTGTGCATTCTTTTCGGGCGTCCTTCTTTGTGCTTCAGCGGCACGCTGCAAGTATTGAGCTGCTTCTCGTTCTTCGTGTGACATTCCAATTTATTGCTATCGCATTCATTGCATTGCCCTTGCAACGAAACTGTGACTTTTTCGCGATAGTAATTATATAAACACTCCAGGCGAATTTTTCGGCTTCGCCATGATCTTCCATATCAAGCCCAAATCGTGATTACACCACCCTGCGCGTCGTATACTCTACGTGCGAGTGAAAGTGCACGAGCACTGCCGACGAACGGGGCTCGAGCAGAGATCAGACGAGGCGAGCGTCTCCTTTGCGCGATGGGCATGTGGAGATAGGAGCCGGAGGGTTGGGGAGGGGGGGGCTGCGTGAGTCCGACAGGAAGCGCGTACTTTGTACCATCGGGTGTGGTCACGTGTGCTGCGGTATCGTTAGAGGGGATCAGTAGACGGCTCATACCTTTGTAGGTGTTGCGCTCTAATTGCAAAACTTCCGTTGAAGCAAAAGCTGTGGGGGATCCAGAGTGGGGGGGGGGAGGGCGGTAGGGGCGATTGCACCCCTCTCCCAAAGCCTGTGCCAGCCCCCTCCCTTCAGTGCCTGTCGTCCACCTCCTTTGCCAGGCAGCCTGTTGAGTTTGCCCCTTTTGTCAGGTTGCTTTGCCTACCACTGCCTGAAAGGGGTAAGGCGAATCTTGTCCCCACTCTCTACCTCTCTCCTTATCGCTCCACCCTTTCCTGCTTCCCTATGCACATTTCCAATGAAGGCTTATTAGGCCCCGCCATTTAGGCTGTTGTAAATATGTGTGAGCCCCCTAAAATGTACTGCTGAGGCGATGGCGTCAGCCTTTGTACTCTCCCCCAACCCCAAAGTAGGCACCTGGATCCGCCCCTGAGCCATAGATAGGGCAGCGGCTCTTACTGCAGCGGCTGCGTTTCCTGAAGTAGTGAGCTGCTAGCCTATATTTGTATAAAATTCCTATTTCTTGCTATCGGATTCATTATTTCGCTTTCACGGTGAAGCTGTGATATTTTAATCTAACGTGCGACTGTTTTCGATGTTGCGCGTTTGTGGAGAGCAAATGGTTCGGCTGGGCAACATTAGAGTTACTGTATATGCTACCTCAGGCTCAACAAAATTTATTTTTTCATGCAAAAAAAAGGGATGTTTTTTCAGGCTGCCGCATTAGTCGAGCATTCTTGTGGCATTTTCAGTGTACAATGAATCCTTTGGTAACTATGCCTTGCATGAAAGGTAGAATTTCAGTTTAACGAAGTTTCGATATAACGAAGTAAATTGCCGCTTTTACCAACTTCGCTATATTTAGGTTGAACTGTACTCTGTACTATTCAAATGGGATTAGGTCATTTTTATTTTTTAACGGGCATACTAGAAAGTGACATCATCGAGTGACACGGTGTCTATCCATCTTGACGTAAAACGAAGTTCTGTTTCACCCAGGGAATTTTAGCAAAAACACTCGGGGAAAACCTGGAAAACTCGGGGAATTTAGAAATGTCAACTTGGTAGACACCCTGTTAGGTAAGAAACTGCTTAAGACCGACAGTGCATTAAAGTCCACCATGGCCGTTTGCTCAAACTGCTGCAAATTCACATATCTCTGTCTATCTTTAATCAAGCATCACTGTATCAGTGATGCTACTGGCTTAGGCCACTTTGGAGCAGCTTTTGGAGCAGGCAAAATTGCATTTTGGAGCAGCAAAACTAGCTTTTGGAGCAGGTGCTCTGCCTTCAACAATTCATTCTGAGCCGAAGAATTATTTAAAAAGTAATAAACGTCGACCACAATAGCGTCGACATCCGAGCCAATGGCACTCAAGCCGCGGGCAAATGAGTTGTGCACTTTGTGCAAGCAGCACCCTCCTACATCCATGATGTCAGGGTATGCTGACTGCATCTTTTTTCTGAAGCTCTTCATTGCATTAGGGCCATCCGTAGAAAAGCAAATGACATTTTTCTGCGGCAGGTCCATCATTGCTCTCCGCACTTCACTAGGCAAAATTTCCGAAGTCACAGAGCCCAGCCGGAAAGACTGTAGGTGTTCCACAACTCGCTGCATTTTGTTGAAGAAATGTCTAACTACAACATCAAGTTGTTGGCACCTCTGTTCAGGAAGAGGGGTCTCGTCAATGCTAACAGATAAAACCACATCCGGCTTGTTCAGCTCGTCAAGCACAAGTTTCTTGAAATACGGCCCGAGGCCATCACTAACTATGTAGGATGCCTTGAACCTCTTACAACTAAACTGCTTCGCTGCTTCGGAATCTCCAAACATCTTGGGAAACAAGGCAGTTGCTGTGTCGGCCCACGAGTATGGGATGCCCTTGAGAGTCATGCCAAGCACAAACAGTTTCTGCGTTTGTCACGCGGTCACACTGCAAAAGGTTCCATGGACTGCCGAATTCCAAAGTCGGCTGGATCGTTTTCGGCCGCTGCAGCCCACCGAAGCGTCTCAATGACGACTGGTAGCATCAATGTGCCGTTTCATGGCTGCATGTCGCTTGACTGCTGCTACGCCATGTTACCTACAGTTGATGCTTTGATTACAAAAAAAAAAAAAAAAAAAACACAAAACGCAGTTCGTTCGTCCGCTTGACAACACCCGTTCGTCCGCTTGACAATTGATATTTTGTCTCCATTTTCATCACTATCATGGAGAACGTCCGCGTACGTCCGCGTACAGCGCGAGGTCGCTCTCAATGGGGGAACCTCATGTAGTTAGTTTCATTTCTGAAAGTCGGAGTAGACCCCTTTGGCGCAGGCTTGGCGCAGGATCGCCAAATTTTGAGGAAATGTAGCAGGTTGTAGCAGCCAGGGCACTTTGGCGCAGTCTGGCGCAATTGGCGCAGCGGTAGCATCACTGCTGTATTGCAAGGTGCAGGGCTAAAACCTTCTGATCACAACAGCTTACACATGCACTCAGTACAGCCCAGTTTATAGGCAATATCTAAACTATCACAGTATTTAGCGAATTATGCTTAAACAGTCCTGAAGAGATAGCGCTGTCTGTGTAATGTACAAACAGGTGGAAATAAGCACACAATATTTATAAGACAATGTCTGTTTTATGAACTAAAAGATACATTCTGCACCACAGGCAACAGGTCACTTTATAGAGTATAAAGAATGTAAAGGTAAACATAAAGTCTGCATAATTTATATTAACCAATAATAATAAGAGAACGGACACTACCATAAATACCGCCGACCAGCTGCTAGGCTGATATGTAACACTTAAAATGTGCAAATAATCCTTACACCTCAATAAATTTTTGTGAAGATGACATTATGTGGCCACTCCAACACACGCTCAACATCAAAGTACTAACTTTTGGAACCACGTGAACAAAAATGGCATCATCTACCTCAGAGCACAAGAAAGCCTACGGTAGTTCTCTGCATTGTCTGTTCATTCTGACCTGGCTTAACTGAACCAGAACTGAAATCCCAACAAAATGCTTACAGTGCACACATGACTGAAAAACACCGGTGTACACTTCACTAATTCAGACATTACAATGCTTAATAAATATATATTAATTTAACCACAGACATCTAAGCCAGACTAGACAAGAAGCACAAATGAAAATATCAAGTTTCACTATCAAACAGCTGCTGAAAAAAAATATTGCATATAGTTCAAGTATGTACCATTAGGGAAAAAAAAAAAAGACTGCACAGCTTCAAGTCAACAGTAGATAGCACAGTGCAATTTGGCTGTTTAATCAGACAAAGGGGCAAAGGGGTGGGGGAGTGCTCACAGTTTATCAGAAGTTGGCCCATAGACATTTATCATGGCCAGTAGCTAGCAGAACTGCCCACAATGAATATTCAGTGCAGTAGTGGCACTTCATAAAATAATTCCATCTTTTTGAAAACACTGTGTAAAACTTCAGGAGCACCTAGAAGATCATAACCATTCCTTGCATGTACTGTTAGGTAGAAGCCAGAAATGTGCGAGTCATAAAGTTTGAAAAAATATCACCAAAAGTATTGTGCAAGTATGAACGCAAAAAATTGTGATGTCTCCATTTACAGTTAGCTGCAAGTAATCTGGTCAACCATGCGTCGTTAACAATGTATCGTGCATAAAGAAAGAAAAAAAATATATATATATATATATACCACATTAGCGCCACCTCACTTTGATATTTGGATGGCCATCTCAAGGATTGTGCCCTTTGCCGAACCACAGCTGCAAACTGCGCACAAAACACCTTTGGAAATAAACCTCATCAAGAAACCAAGGCTGTAACGCGCCGAAGTGAGCACTTTCTTACAGTGATTAGTAAGAAAGTTGAACGTGTAAAACGGGCTTTCAGTTCTTTTTGCCCTTGTGTTTAACAACGATTAGCAATATAAGACAACAATGCCATGGAATAAAATACACACCAACACAAATGTTTACTGCTGTGCTCGCCACGGTAAAACCAAACCAAATCTCATTTCATTCGAGTCTCGCTTGCGTGCTATAAATTGCTGCCAGCAGAGTGCGTGTGTTATGACTCTCTTCTCACATTACAAATGAGAAAAATTACGCAAGGCAGGAGCTATGCTGCGCTTGCTCTCTCTGTGAGATACTCTTATTTGAAAAAAAAAAAAAAAAAAGAAGAAGACAAGAGCAGACAAAGCTAATAGGTATGGAAAGCAAAGGCTCCGGTTAAAGTTCTAAAGGCAAGAAGACATCCGGGGCTTGCGTATACACCCACACACACACATATATGTACTAGTATATACACAACAAAATATACGAAAAATAAAGGAGAGGAGAGGGGAAAGGTTGAGAGATAAGAAATACAACTGTTAATACACCTCACCATCACTGCACGGAAACAGGTACAAATACACCACATGCACAAATCTGAGATCCCTCAAGGTACATTCCATTGGCCACTGGGTGCTGCTTCATTTGGCAAAGCAGAAAAGGCAAAGGCCCAAAGATAACCGCGGCTATAAGGTGTGGTTGGCAAGCAACAATATGAATGACGGAATAGAACACTTGTGAAGGAGCCTCAAAGCAGGCAAACAGCCACCACATTGCTTGGATTTTCATGAACTGAGGCATAAGCTTTTTCTTAATGCCAACAGTAGCATAAAGGGACACCAAACATATATAGTAAAGTTAGTAGAGAGTTCACAGCATTGAATCAAAAGTGTCACTCTTGCCAAGCACAGGGATCTTTAAATAGAAAAAGAAGACCAACCTGTACAGTGCAGCACTGGCACCACTAATGCAAAAATACAAAAACTGTTCCCAGTGCATCCCACTACCCAGGCCAGCCTGACCAAACCCACACTTACAAATAGGCCTGTAACAGCATGAGAAGGAGCTTGACTCCTCCTCTGACTGTATACAAGCACGTGCCCGAAATAGCAAACTAGGGCTTCACAGAAAAACACATTAAAGTGAACAAAAATAAATTCTGGTTTTTGGAATGAAGTTCACGTTTTCTCTGCTCCCTGCGACTTCTAATGTCCCATTTTATGAATGGCGAAAAGTAGCCAATAACAGATAAAAACGATTGCAACATTACACACAAACATGGACTCTACTCTCTGCAGAGTTTGGAAGGAGTAAATGCGTTTCACGATCATTGATACAGTACAGTATCGAAGCCAAATTGTTGTCAATTGTAATATTATCAGCAACCGAGTTCTCTCTTGAAGACAGACACAAGCACTACGGAGTTGCCAGGACAATAATATTAAAGTCGTGCCTGCACTTAACACCCCCATTTAAATGTCCCTTCATGGCATCAATTAAAAGGTGTGCTTTTCACATTGACGAAACCAACCAGATGTAGTCAAACTCAAATGCTTTGTTGTGTAAAAGTGCAAAGGCAGGTCACTGAATGCTTCTTTACCAAGTAAGTCCAGTACCCTAGGTGCACATTATTACCCAAGTACCATTACCATCTAATTGAATTTGTCAAGCTTCGCAATACCAGAAAAGCCATGCCCTCCAGATAAACCATCACATCACTTGAGTACACGCGCTATGTGACCGACTACACATCACTAAAATTTCCTTGATTATAATTGAATGCTTAAGATTCTTGTCCATCAAAAAGAGTTCACTTTTCTCTATGTGCCCGATTATATATTCAATGCATTTTCAACTGTGTCACCACACGACGGCTGTTAATGGTTGCAGGACTGCTTCGATGTGGCGTAGGGGAAGTACAGTGCTTGCTAACCCTGAAAGCAATGCACATATAACAGGCACAACTCTCGCTTAATAGGCTGTGTACCATTGTCATAGTCTTGGCGATTCCTCAAGATATGTGCTTACGCTTTTTTTGGCAATTTGGTGCACTGTCGTCAGCAGATCTGTTTATTTCAATGTTTCTTTTTAGAGCTATAACTTCGTCTTTTAGCCTTTTGCTAAGGAAATTTTCTTTCAAGATTGCACAAAAGTTGGGTCATTGTGCAATTTTTTTTTTGGTGGGGTGGAGGGGCTTACGATAGTGTGTGTTCTCTTGCACAGAAGTTCAAAAAGAAATACTACTAATTTGATTAAAAAGCCATGCTGTGTATACATGACATTATTAACATCATACATAAAGCTGCTATAAAATTTTCAAATAGAAGTAATAAGAATGACATATTTTATTGAGTTTGCAAGTGAGTGACTCATTTTTACGATGCATGTACTTTGGTTTCAGTGCTTTGGTACACTTGTTGGCCTTCAATACTATAACTGTCAATCAGCCTTTCGTAAAGACACCTCAGAATGATAGACTAATGGAAAACACAAATAAATAAATATCTGCTGCATTTGCACACAGGTTTAGCCTCTGAACCACACAGTGGCATTAACATCGCGAAGCATTAGCAATGCTGCCAGATAAAAAGCAAAAAGTTGTCAGCACCATTGTAAATCTTGAGCATGACTTGCCAGGAAGGAGTGTGCTTGCCAACATTGCTGATATTCATCAGGCCTCTATCAAGATAGCATTCCACCAGGTAGCCAAATATGCAGCCTTCTTTCCTACCCTTATTTCTCCACCCCAGCGTAGAGTAGCAAACAGGATACTCGCACCTGGTTAACCTCCCTGCCTTTCGTCTTTCTAGGGTTGGTACAGAATGTCTGATAAACATTGAAGGATTTCAAGGATTCTGAAGGCCAGAATTGAAGGAGGGGCAAAATAAACCTTATGCATTTTATAATTATTTTATGAATCCTCAAATCTCCTTCTTCTTAGCTGCAATTTCTTTGCCTACAGTGACTACCTCAGTCTCATTTTCTGCCCTTTGGAAGGTGTTTGCCTTGGCTAATAGAGATGCATCATTTTTAGCTTCGGCATCTTCACAAAATGTGGCAGCAAATTCTCTCGAGTAGTTCAATGTTTTACGGAGTTTGGACTTTTTTATTCTAGCATATCAAGCTCCAAAACACATGCCCTCCTTTTCTTGCATTCCTCCAAATACTCGCTGTATCGATGCCTTGTCTACTGCACTGAAAGCTTCATCTATTTTGTGATTTGGACAATTAGCAGCACACCACTATTCCTTACAGAATCGCAGATAACAAGTTAATTAAAAGCAACAGCTAATGTAAGAAAATAAAGACAGCTATGCTGCTTCTGCGGCTCCAATTCATAAGGAAGGCAGGTAAAGATATGCTGAACGTGTGATGTTGAACATTAGCCCACAGTCGGCAAGCTTTACCTTGTCTGATTTTTTGCTTGCAGACAAGCCAAGTCCCCAGGCATGTGGTACTATTCTGGACACCATTGAATTCGCCATCTCGTCAGCTCCGATTGCTCCAGAGGGCGGCTGCAGTCTCACTGAATGGTTCGAAATGCTGTTACAGCAGATTGCCCTATTGTCTTACTTTTTGCTTCTTGACACTTTTCCATATTTGCCCTGCCCGCTCACAGTTGCATGGATTCAGGTGAACACTAATTTTCAAGGAACTCAAGGAGCGCATGCATTTCGAAGTAGTCTCAAGGGTCCTTAAATTCTTTTTTCTAATTCCAAGGTTTAAGGATTTCAATGAGCTGCACACAGCCCATTTTTCTCTCAACAGGAATGATACCATAATGAATAATTTAGCACCAATAACAAAGAGAGCTGGAGGGGCTGAACAGCATACCTGCCACGTTTTACACACCGTAACTGTATTTACTCAAGGTGGACAGCTGAGAATTAAGTCCTGATCCCATGTTTCTCTTGTAATCACCTGTTTGTGCCAAAGCTTTCACATGAAGCACACATAAATGCTGCCAAACTGCCTACTGAAGTCAAAAGAATGGCACCCAAAAGCACGACTGTACGGAGATCAAAACATGACAAAAGTCAAGATGGGCAGCTTAAAAGTTCATAAACATGCCCATTCAATATGGCCACTCAAATTATGTACAAAGCCTTGTCGACAATGCTTTATGCTTTGAAAGTGATCGTGACAGCAGCCACAGTGCTCCGATGTGTTCTTTGGTTAGTTTGTTTCATTCCTCAAGTGAAAACAGGGATGAATAAAATGGCTGTACCGACGAACACTGGCACGGCCAGCTGCACATGAAAAGTGACTGTGGCTGTGACGTGTGACAAGAGGACAACCACAGCACAGTATGCCGAGAATCACATCAACGCTGCCTGCTAACTCATTAGGATTGGTTTCCTTTAGCTGCCAATATGAATTCTGTGACGTACTAAGTAACACATCCCCAAAAGGCCAGCGAGACCAAAAGAAAGAGAAAGTTGTGCCCTGCCAGGCAAGAAAGGGCAGGAAGGGTCAAGAAAGGGCACACCAGTGGCTCACGGCAGGCTCGTTACAGCAGGGTGCAGCGGGAGTTCTTCCACCACTTTCTCCGTCGCTTCTGATCTAGCTGTGGCGGTTGGTTTCTGTAAGGGTTTGACCATGATAAACAGCAGGCACGAAGGACCACACTCTCTAAGGAAACAGCTTCCCCTATGTTGGCTAAAGTTAGTTGCGTTGGTTTCTATGGCGCATAAGCAACCAAGGCTACAATGTGCCAGCCACAAGTTAATGTTCTGCGAAAAGGTGAAATGAAAGGAATAAAAGGAACAAAAGCTTCTTCTACAGTTTGCTTAAGATTCGTGACATCTTCTAAGGAGACTAGTGCACGTTTGAATAAGGTTAAATATGGATTGAATGGTGTTCATACTTTTTTAGTTTGAGAAAAGAGTTGTGTTTTTATTTCTCAAAGGCTGAACATGTCATTAGGGTTTCATTCACAGTAAGAGGCTCTTTGCATGGTCTGAAGCAATCCAGTTGTTGCTCTCCCCTCAGCAGTTGCGAGTTTGGTGTGTGTACTATGCAAAGTCAACGTAAAATCATTTCAATAAAGCGTTCTTGGTGGGTACACAACTTCCATTCGCATAGAACAGGTTTAACGATTGCACTTAAAGGTCACGGATAAATGATGAACCATTCATCACATACTATTTCATGGCCACTTTGAGGCTTCAAGTATGACCCACACTGTGCTACTTGCAGCGCACTAACAAACACAAATTCGCTCTCATTCCAAGTAAACTTAATGACATCAATTGTGTGCACACACACATAGCAAGATATGCCTAACATAAAACATCCATTTAGAACTAATAGCGAGCGGTGACATTATAATCAGTTACAACCTAAGGAAATGTATACGCTCCACCCACAGAACTGCGGCACATCTGCCACTCACCTTTGAAAGACACTTGTGCTAGCTGGTTTCCACTCAAACTAAAATTAACTTTTCTTGACTAATGTAAATACTACGCATATTAGCAGTTAATTCATCGTTGCTACCTGAAACATTGTTTGGCTGAGCAGTTATGTCACAATCCCCAACGAAATTTACCAGGATGTTCCAAGTTTCCAAGCTAAAACCGGTGACACAAGCCTTTATATGGAAAAGTCAACTATCTGAAACGCTTGAGAAGTGCTTGATGTCACAAAAATGAGCAAGCTCTATTGGATGGAGCATTTATGCAAACACTGTGGGAGGGACAACGATGGCTGTGGATAGAGCTGACATTTCTTTCTTAAAGGGGTACTGACACGAATATTTTCAGTTGTTTTTTTGCGTCAAATGAAAGTTCAAGCCCTCAAGAGCCTAGAAAAGGTACAGTCAACTGCCGATTTTTCGGACGCCCGATTTTCCGGACATGCTCGAAAATTCGGACGCTTTCGCGGCACCGTCCCCAGCCCCATAGACGTCAACGGTCAAGAACGTCGGAAATTTCGGACGCTAAAACTCTTCGGCGTCCGATTTTTCGAACTTTCTGCGCAAATTGCAGGTCCGAAAGGCAATAATTGAAGCCCCCACCTCTGCCGCGCCTATCATCTCGTAGGTTCGAACCAGCGCTTTCGCGAGTCGACCTGTTTGCGACAGTAGCAGAGTCCGAAAGTCAGCTTTGTCTCGATGCTTTGTCGCGAAAGTCAGCTTTGTCGCGAGTGTTATGGGGTGAAGCGGACCGGAAATTCAAAGGGGCCGCTATCACGGCGCCGTGCGGCGATGTCGTTACGGATAAGCAGTGGAAATGCACGGAGGCGTGATGGCGGCAGGTGGCAAACGCACCAGTACGGCTCAATTGCTGACAAGCCTTACGATAAGCATCTTCAGTCAACTGCTCGATAGTGCATGTGGCCTGGTGCAGTTGCATGCGTAGTGCACGCATTTAATAGGCGAGAACCCAAACGCGCCACGCCGCCATTCATGCTGCCTCTTTGTGCGACCGCTAAGTGCGCGGCACAGACGCGTTGCCTTCACGAACGAAACCAGCTCGTCATCGTATAGCGATCACATCAAACTGGCGGAGATACAGGCGGACTTGGGTTGCACGTAAGCGGAAGTGCGGCCAGCAACGCATTGACAACTTTTTTTCGGCCACCGGGACCCTGAAGTGTCAATAAAAGTATTTTTTTTTCTGACGCATTCGTTTTTTCGGACATTCGAATAATTCGGCCTTATTTACGTTCTCCGTGGAGTCCGAATTACCGGTCGTCGACTGTAGTGCTAAGCGCGAGTTCGCCCTGAAAAAGTAATTACAGTATGTTTTTAAAAGCTAGTTTCAGTTCCTACTGTACCCTGACGTCACAACACGGTATGAGCTTCTCGTCACGTGCTCGCACAATATACAGTGACGTTTCCACGGCCGCTCCGCAACGTGACTCCGTTGGCGACGCACAAGCGGCCATTTTGGAAGTTTTGATGACGCACAAGCGGCCATCTTGGAAGTTTTGGTACCTAACGTCATCACAACTAGCCAGACTGCTGCGTGAAGTCACCAGAATTTGTACTGTAGCCTGATGTCAAACTAGTGTCGATGTCAGTAGGTGTGCCATGGAATAATCGGCTTTAATATCACATTAAAATACCTTATCAGCATTTTCTGAGCTTCACACTTGCTCAGAGCCGTCTCTGCATACAGGAGATATGTATGGCACAGTAAACTCGCCTTCGAAAAAAGGTGTCAGTACCCCTTTAAGCTGTAACCGACTACAGCACAGTCGAAACATCTCACAGCACTCACCTAATTATCCTCACCACTTCATGAAATGCAGCATCCACATTGATAGGTGGGTCTTTGGCACTTGTCTCAATGTAGCTAATCTGCAAAAGCCAAGAGGGAAGCTACACACACTGCAAGGTCACAGAAGTATGCGCTATTGTTACTAAAAGTATGTAGTTTGGATCATGGGCATTTGCAGGGGAGTGCAAAAAGGGCACTTGGCCCCCCTCCCTCCCCCTTCCTATCCACCCTCTCCTCCCAAGTCACACCAGCGCTCCCCCCTCCCCCACGACAATGCACCACATGTTTGAACCCCCTAGAAAACATCCTGCCGACACCCATCGTTACGATGGTCAGTGCTTCGTTAGACTTATAGCCCACACAGTTGGTAAGGAGACTAGATAAAGGTAATGTAATGCATTTTTATGCTAACCAGCATTAAGATTCACAAAGATGCGTGCACGAATGTCTACAGAGGGACCAATTTGCCTTGCAGTGTCAAACCAGTGACTTATAATGCATTTCACATGTTTTTTTGTCAGTGCACTGAAATAAGCTGCTATATACCAATGACTATAGGATTCAAGACATTACTTTATAACCATCTCGTAAGTTATTATCAAGCATTAAAACTGAACGTTTGGCGAAATGCCAGCTTAACAAGCTGCAACTGAAACAAACTGCCAATTTTGCACAAATAGGTATTCTTTATGCTGACTTCAATACTTGTTATGAAGTTTTGTGGTGTGCAAATATTTCTAACAGTAAATCGAATACAGAACTTTTCGAATCAAATATTCGAAGTTTTGAATATTCACACACCTCTAATAAAATCCAACAGATACAGACCTTCAGCTGCTGAGCAAGCTCTCGACCTTGCTCCTCGGAGACTCGTCGTAGGTGCACCAGGTCCACCTTGTTCGCCACCAGCAGCATGGGGTACGAATCGCGATCTTTGACGCGCAGAATCTGAGTGTGGAAGTGGCCCATGTTGTCAAAGCTCTGTTTGTCTGTCACCGAGTACACCAGCAGGAAGCCATCCCCCTTGCGCATGTACTGCTCCCGCATGGCACTGAACTCCTCTTGGCCCGCTGTGTCCAACACTGAAATAAACGACCACATACTACTGAAGCCACATAAAGAAAAGTGCAGACAGTGGCAAGATTTTGATTTGGGCGAGTTGGTTCACAGTTCTTCAAAAGCACAGCGCGAATAAAACAGGGCAACAAGAAGAACAGAGAACAACATGCTAAGCACTTGTGATGTCGCTGTGGGTTTCTTCCTATTGTCCCGTTTTATTTGCGCCGCGCTTTTGAAAATGCAAAGTGTGGCTACATTCCCCGTAGTTCACGCCTTAAAATGTCCTTCAACAAGTTTGTGCACAGCTCACAGACAAAAATAAGGTGTAGGCCACACAGTGACAGTTGTGTCTGCCACGTAGTACACAGACTCACACTGATAAAGCAGTTGAAAATTCAAACACCTCTGTGCTCTCCTTCTCAACAGAGCCACTGCCATCCCTAGCAGAGACAATGTCACAGGCTATCAGCTGCCACTTACCCGTTACATGCTTACTGCCTACAGCATACAAACAGCTGAAAGCAACACCTTGGAGACTCCAGTGGAATTTTGAACGTGCAAGCCAACTACATAAATGTGCCACACAGTAACAGAAAAAAAAAAAACATGTACGAAAGAAGGCTGGGTTTGTGCGGAAACTGTTGTGACAATGTGCTGCAGTGCCTTGACCAATATCAGTGTTCTTGAGAGGCTCCTGCAGTATCAATGAGAACTAACAGACAATAATGCCAAGGAAAGTATAGGGGATGTTTTTAGTAGTAAATGTAAGGTAAATGTGAAGAAAGAAAAGTGGACGAAAAGCTGGCTTGCCGCGGGCAGGGACCGAACCTGCGACCTTAGAATAACGCGTCCGATGCTCTACCAACTGAACTACCGCGGCGGCCATCCCCCCGTCCACTTTATAGGGTATATATGTACATTTAAACGTGGGAGCGTCAGTCAGCGCCGCCAGTAGCCATGACGGCGAGTGTGGAACACTCTTTTTCTGCCTGTTGGCGTCACGTAGCACGTGAACTTATTACGAGCTGGCAGCTGGCGGCGCTGACTGACGCTCCCACGTTTAAATGTACATATATACCCTATAAAGTGGACGGGGGATGGCCGCCGCGGTAGCTCAGTTGGTAGAGCATCGGACGCGTTATTCGAAGGTCGCAGGTTCGGTCCCTGCCCGCGGCAAGCCAGCTTTTCGTCCACTTTTCTTTCTTCACATTTACCTTACATTTACTACTAAAAACATCCCCTATACTTTCCTTGGCATTATTGTCTGTTAGTTCTCATTAATATTGTGTATAACAAAGAAAACGAGCCCTTGAAATTAACACTTCTTTCCTTCCTGCAGTATCAGTGTTGGTCGACACATTTGTGTTTGCTATGCAGTACAGTAGCTGTACTACACAGCAGCCAACACCCTCTTTGCGGTGTTATGCAAAGGTTCGCTTTATTCCGCGTGGTTTCGCTACTGTATCGCCGAGTGTGATGCGCAAGCGCGCAGTAGTGCGTGTGGAGGTGCAAGTTTTTTCGGGTATGCACTTGCGCGAGGACACATTTGCAGCGGCGCGGCTCAAGAAAGCACAAACACGTCAACGTTCCAGGGAAGGTTTCTATGACGAACGTATGCATCCGAATGCGCGAATAAGTAGTCGATTCTCGCTGTGGACGCACAGCGAAATCACACTGAACTTCGGGCTCTAGCAACAGCCCGCATATTATGCGTGCATCACCTTATTTGTGAGTACGAAGGGTAAGAGCTTCCTTTACGCAGAAAATACATAAATATGTCTCCGAAAGCTATTAACGAGGACTACGAGCAATGTTGGAATTACGGAGGCCCCACAATGATGCAGCTTCATCGCCTATACTCTGCGCATCGATCAGCTCCGAGAGCGCACAGAGCAGCACTTACCATCTAGAATGCACCACTGGCCATCAATTTCGGTATGCTGTATATACGAATCTTCGATCGTCGGGTCGTAGTCCGTGACGAAAAGTTTCTGAAAGAACTGAATGGTCAGTGCCGACTTGCCGACCCCTCCGTCACCAACCACGACCAACTTGTAGGTGGTAAGGTTGTCACTCGGCGGCTTTGACATTGTCATTTGATGGTTCTAGCACAGGATACTCCCTCAAAACCCTAACCGCACCAAAAACACAGCCCTTGGCTCATCACAACAACAAAAACAGTTTCTTTTTTCCACTACGGACAAGCACCGTACTGTTCTTGCACAAAACGCCGAGGCCTCTGAAGTGATTAGGGTTAGACCCTGCATGATTTTATCACACGTCTGTTGGCACGAGTTACATTTTCTAGATGGAATGGCGCACGCACAAAATTCATGTTCTTCAAAGTGCTGAACCAGACGCTTTTAAGCTGGCGCAGGCTGCCTGTAGCGTCGCGCAACACATAATCACCACACACCAATGTCCAAATGAATCACGCGCAGAGAGAGGAGACGGGAGGGGACAGATCAAACGCGCGAATGTATCGCCACCTTTGGGCAAGGTTTTTTAAATAGCTGCGCGTACAAGCACAAGACAGCCGACTTGAATAAACCGAATAAAACCAAGCTATGGTTGCGAAGTGTAAGCAAATGCCGTTGGTATCGTTACTGTAGTATCGCCACAGAACACCCACCGAGGACAAAATTTCACGTCGACACCATCAGAACAAAAACGAAACTGAAACCCATCAACGCTCGGTTCGTTTAGAAGCACGGAAGCTTGGCCGAGTTTGTAAGACATCATGGCACAACTTCAAAGCGCTAAAAAACAGGGACGTCGTGTCCACTCTTTTTCGTCCGTCCCTGTTTTTTTAGCGCTTTGAAGTTGTGCTCGGTTCGTTGAAGGCAGTTTTTTTTAAAATAATGATGTAACTTGGGATCGGAAGTTACCCACTTACCCTGAATATCGGTTTTCTCCATTTCACTTAGGCGGAAGGAACATCTTCAATAAAAATAAACAGTGATCATCGCTCTACAATGGACCAGACAACACACATCATAAGGACAAAATGTTTATTGCTGAATGTTTGCATAAACTCATTTTTTGTACGTGCCTTAGTGTATCAAGAATTGGTGCCATAAAAGTGCACTAAATGAGCCTATGAAAATACAGCTGCATTGTTTTGGTCGAATTGTAAGTCTTTAGATGCTGATGTACGTCCAGAACTTCAGTGGAGCAATTGGTGGCTGGGTCTGCGCCTTCACCGGAGAGCCAGTTCTGAAGAGGTAGAAGGCCTTGCCTTCGTGGCCAGTGGTACATGAGGCCGACAGCACCGATACACCGTTTTTCACAAGTGAACCTGAAAGAACACCAGTTTATGTGAACATAAAACTGAGTACACATAAGATTGAGCGTATATACCGGCTTCCAATTTGCCACAAAATGCCCTTCAACTGCAATTTGAGTTCTAGGAAGAGGAGGGTTTAACAGCTGAGAAAATTTGACAGCATGTATGCACATTCGGTTAAAACACACACAGACACACACACAATTCATCCGAGAATGACTGTTGAGGTGAGCAATAGCTCCCAAGTAATTTTTTTCTGGATATGCCACTGGGACATTTATTGGTTAGCTCCATTGGTTAATGAAGTTGTTTTTGATTCTTTTACACATGGACATGGTGGAGAGCATGTTGACTACAGCAAAACAGTGTTCTGTTCACCAGGCGACAAGGTAAGGGACAATTATGCATTCATTTTATATAGTAGCCTGAGCAAAAGCTCTATCAAGAGTGGAAGTCAGTTGGACATAGCATCAAAAGGAGAGAAGAAATACATGTACCTTGCATTGTACAAAGGCTTATTGCTAATGATTATAAAATGGATAAGGAAGCAGCAGGCAAGTATGCTTTTTCTTCTTTAAGCACTGTTCAACATATAACATTGCAACAATAAACTGTTGCATGTTCCACTGTGGTCCTGCTTGGCCTACATACTCCGATAGTGTCGTGCTTTTAAAAGGTAAACCTGCCAACTTCTTTTTAGATGTGCAGGTCCGAATACAATAATGTGTGCTGTTACACATTCAACTCAGCACCTGAATTGTGTGTACCAAAGCATGCAGAAGTTAGTACGTGGATGTAAAAGTTACAACATGCACTTACCGATAACTTCAGCAAATGTGTTAGGGCTGTTCTCTCCTATTGCCACCAGCATGCCGCCGGGTGAAAGAAGCTGCACAGGCTGGAAGGTGGCATTGTCCAGGGAACACAGCAGCAGGGAGGGACCGCTCACAGTGCCCACAACAGTGTGGCCTACAGAGCCACTCTTCACAGACAGGGCAACTTCAGCCTCGCCAAATGCTGCTTGAGGCACATGTTTGTGGGAAGCCTGCAGGCAGAATTTTGAGCAGACAAGAAACAATCGTTGACCCAAATGGACTGCACGCATATGTAGGTTTATCTTATTTGAGTCATAATCCACATGGGGATAGTGGGAAGTCATCAATACGTGCCCCAAGGAGCACAGCATGGAGACTGTAGCGCTCGACTGGAGCCATTGACATCGCGACATTTCTGCTGATCACAGCCGAAGCTGCATTTCAATTCCAACTGCCATCTTCCTAGGGCTCACAGTTTAGATTGGCACCACAGGTTGACTGTGGCAATTAATTGACTTACCAAGAGTGAGGTGGGACATGCGTTAATGTGGTGGTGGGCCAGAATCTGTGGGTATAAGTTGTGGCTCTAGGAGCTGTAATGAACGTGAAGTGAAAGCAAACAAATGCTCTCCAGTTTACAGCATGTCCATCTGGCACACTAAGTGGAAAGGCAGAGATTAAAAAGCATGTGTAATTGGTAATTATGGGACGATGAAACACTTTTCCTTAAAGGAGCACTGACATCAAATTTACGTATGTCAAGATTTTTGCAACCACGAGTAGTTACCTACCCCCTAGTAGCAATTCGCGACCGAAAATGCAACTGAGGTATGAATAGCTATCTGTTTTATTGATTTATATCACCGGTTCAAAACGGCCGGCAAGCCCACCATTTTTTCGCGATGGCAGCGCTTCCTCGCGGTCAACTCCAGACTGTGCCCCAGCTGACCACGTGTCCACATAAAGGAGTGACGTGAGGATCAGCCGCTCAACTAACATTTTGTCTGCTAGGCGCACACGTTCAGTCATGCCTTGTCACCAGCATCGCCGTCGTCACCGTCAAAAGTATCGACTAGTGTGGAAGACGACATTCTGGAACTTGGAATCACCGCGATACGCAACGTCGCAAATCATTTTCGCTTCAACTCTTTGCAAAACAGCGATTCAAAGCTATGCGCCGTTCCAAGCAGCAACGAGGAGGTGCCTGGGGATGCACGCTTGGGCCATGCTCACTGACCTGTCTCAATTAGCTCTATTAGGCAATTTTAGCATGCACGGCATTCCGGTGTACGCAAAGGGGTCTATGGAATATCAGTGTAGCGAATGCACACCAGCGGAGAAATAGAATACGATAGGTTTCTACAATAACAATTCTTTGCTTGCCAGGTTCTTCTTTGCGCCGCCAGATGGCCCCATCTATCCGGCCTCACACGGTTATGGCTGCAGTAACCTGGCATTACGATAGCGCCAGGAAGTCCACAAACGAACTAAAATTCACTATTATGCGTGTTACTTGTTAGCCATGATATTTATTTATACGCTGCTACACTCTGAAACTTGTGGTCATGTTGGCGTGTACCGTATGTGTAATGACACACTCATTCAGCTTTTCCATGCTTCCACAGCTCACGATGGTTTCCCGACATGCTGACTGACGAACGCACGTCGAATCATGCTGTTTCCTTTCGCCTGTCTTGGCGGTTTGTGTCTTATCATTCAAAGTGGCACGACGAAGATCAAGCATGAAGAATGAGAAACTTTCCAGGTGTCGGCGCCACGACAAAAGCACTCGGTTCGTCGACGTCATTGCTACTAGAGCATCGTCACTCAGGATGGCATGCGCCACACCAAACACGTCACAGTAGTGTCGATGTCGCAGGGAGCTCAAAGCCCCTTTGAGCTTTTGTACGCTCTTTGCCCTCGAAATAAAATAACTTCCAGGTGATGAACGCCATTCAAATTTGGTCAAAAATACTTATGCATACTGAACAATCGAATGAAGGACACATCTCAAGCTTGAAATTTTATGTCAGTGCCCCTTTAAAACTAAGCATCATGTCAAAAGGAGGCATGATGCCTTTTTATCAAGAAATTGTTTCCCGGAAATTTAAAAAAAACTAAAGAGTTAGCTGTAACATCAACAGCAGATGGCTACCCTGCTACAAAACAGACTATGTGTCTGCCAAGGGCGAGACAGTTTCAGGGTCACTGGCAGGGGGTGATCTCTCCCCAATCTGAAGCACGCAATAATACGACCAACACGGACTGGACTAAAGTCTGCCAACAGATAAAATAGCAGGCCACAATTATAAATTGATACACTGTCATTTACAAAAGGCAATACATGTCAATGTACCTTAACACCAGAATCCGATGAAAGCACGGTGACATTGATGAAGTTTGCATGGCTTTGACCAAATTGGTTCAAGAGGCCAATACAAGCTGCGGAACTGAGGAACTGACCCTTCTTCTCAAGTCCAGTGCCTGGAAAATGAACAAAAAACATCGAGAGACGAACAAAAGACATCGAAAGTGTGAAAAGTACACCCACAAACGATACAAATGTATCACTGCAGCTTTCATACTCCTCAAGATTTGCTACCGAAAATGAAACCATCACTAATTAGGAAGCTAACCTTTTGTAGTCAGCTCAACCTGTAGTCCAGATGCCAGAGATCCCACCAGACCAGCGGCAATTTTCCCCAGAGCGATGCAGAGATCTGCCCAGGGCTTGTTCTCGGGAACTTGTGTTTGGGACAGTGATGGTGCATTCACCTGAGTTGCCATTTAATAGAATACAAAAGTTTTGCAATCATGCACACAGTACTTTGGGACATATGCATTATCATTCGTACATTGTAGTACTACCTTTTGAAAGGGATAGTTTTGGTGTCTGCAGAAAACCACAGGCGGGCATGTGCCACAGGAATTGGGCAAGCCCCACTACCGAGTACAGCGGGTGCGAGCGTTAAACGAAAACTCGGCTCGGCGAAGTGGAGCACGTGAAATACGTGAAAGAGGAGAGAGAACGAAAGAGATAGAAAGAAAAAAGAGAGAGAGAAAGCGATAGAAAGAAAAAGAAAAAGGGAGAAATAAAGGGAATAAAGACACAAAATGATAGAAAGACAGAGAAAGAAAGAGACAAAGAAAGAAGCAGAGAGAGGAAAAGGAAGGGAAGAAAGAGAAATAAAGATAGAAAGAGCGAGAAAGAGAAAGAAATAGAGAGAGAAAGAAAGAAACAGAAAGCAACACGTACAAAAAACAGATACAAGAAACAGAAAGATAAAGAGAAAAAAATAAAGAGAAACAAGGAAGGTCACCAGCTGCCCTCTGCCTTCAGGCTTGCAACACTAGTGTGAAGGTGCCATAACTTGTTTCATTGAAATATCATTGTTATCAATTAGTAGCTCGGCACTATAAGTGGGCAACATATTTAAAATTTTTGTGCTGCTGCTGCAGACTCTGTAGCATGAGAGTTGTGTCGCGAGATGTCATCATTAATTCTCATATCTAAGTGAGCATGAGGCATTAACCATTGCTTCTCTTTCGACACACAAATACACCCAATGAAGGGTTAGATTCATAACACCTATTTTCAGCACTCTGTGGTTCTTCACTGTCACTTTACTATTTTTCACAATCGTGCATTGCCTCTCTATCAGTAATCACACACAGAAGTTGGTAAAACACACAGGAAAGCACTTAACAACCAGAAGCTATTATTAATGACAAAGAACAGATGTCATACATCGCCAATATAGTGAGTGCACATCCCTTAAATTCCCAATAACTCAATCACTGCAAACAACAGTTACAAGGTGTTTACTTACCGTTCTATTTCTTAGTCTGTTTTCTTTTAGTTGTTGCACACTATTCTTGCATGTTGCGTTAAAGGGCCCCTAAACCCCCTCCGACATTTTCCCAAACATTTCAAGTAAACAAGCGCATCGCGTGCAGAATGCCATCGCGATCAACGATGGCACACGCCGCAGCGCTACAGGTCGCGGGCGCGCCACAATTTCGAAAAAACAATAGCTTCTCCTTTCCGGTCCCCGCCATTCCCGCCACTGACATGTGTGACATCACCAGTGAAACTATGACGTTATCAGTTTCGATGCTTGCGATTGGCCGAACGACAACCGACGACTTCCGGTTACTCTGCAAACAGCTGTTCGTGCGCACCTTGCTGTTCTTGGTCGTGTTGCCGCTTGCGAATCGACATCTGCGGCCCGTAAGGGCCCGCTTACGCTAGCGGCAAGCCTGCCACAACGGCGCGGTGCCGCAGAACGTCAGCCGTCGCCGCACGCGCGACAGCAGTCCAACTTGCACGGCAAGCTACGCCGGCAAGCCTCCGAAAAACATGGCCGCAGTGCCAAAAGCGGTTGTCGTCCACCTCGAGTCTATCAAGTGGCCGCCGTGTGCTCTGTAGCGTGTAAGCTCCGAACTGATGCTTCCATTTGCTTTAGATTCATGTCCTTAAGCTTCGACAGCAAAGTATTCGTACCGATTCAGCCCCGTTTTGGAGAGCCATACTCAAATAATCGATGCTGTAGGCTTAGCGAGTCGAGAAGGGCGCTTCCGAATGCTCGGAGGACATAGATTACGCGTTTGTTAGTTGTTTCTAATCCTCCATAGCTGGCGCCACTTGACCTGGCGCCAGCTTGGGGACATTTTATTTGGTCTTACGCGACGCTTTCTTTAATGCCGGACAGACTAAAACGCAACCGCCAAGTCGCTAGCGTAATTACACATCCACGCCTTGCGGTTTGATGAGCTCCGTGAACTCATCTCGAGCCGAGGTGGTCTGGCACGGCGTGTCCCCGTACGGGTCCCATCACGTTGGCGATCCTTTGAAGGCGTGCGCGCAACACAGGGTCCATACCGGCACGATTCGTAGGGGCACGGGCCGGCACGGCAGCAACAGCGGTTAGTCAACGAACAGTGCACCCAGATACCACACAGAGTTGACGGCGAGCTGGAGCGTCGGAGTCGCGGCAACCGGAAGTAGACGCTGTCTCGAACAGCGCGTCAGCGGTGACGTATGCCACGCGAGATGAGGAGGGGCATTCAGCGAGGAGGGCAAAGCGGTTTTGGAAGAGGGTAACGTAGGAAAGAGGGAAAGAAGCGATCGTCGCGTTTCGATCATCAAACGCGTGTAACTCCGCTATTACGGCACCGTTTCGAAAAATTCTCACGGCTACGTGTTCGTTGTAAACTCGAGCACAACTTCCTCACCTCAACTAAATTTCGACCGCTGGGTGGTTTAGGGGCCCTTTAAAGAGCATGGTGTCTTGCTCCTAAGGCTGCTACTTCTTAGCTTCTGCCTCTTTGGCTTTGGTCAATTAATGATAAAACTAGGGCTCCAGCTTTCCGCCACCTGATCTGATTGTGAGTGTAATTATTATTATACAGTAGAACCTCTTTATAAACGGGGAGAAATTCTTGTCCCTTTTATGAGGTGTATCTTATAAGCAGGGTACCATGTTCTCATTTTCTGATCAACCCCTATTTCGATGTAGGCACACTGGTGTTTCTCATACCCAATTGTCTCAGTGCCTTTTATAAAGGTGTTTAACTGTGTTATTGTTATTGGTGCTGTTGTTGTTGTTTTGTTTGATGGCACACTCCATTCATAGTGTGTTCGGAGGCAAAGCTCTCACTAACTTTACTTTTTTTTAAATGCTCATCCCTGGCTTCACACCTACTGTTATGCCTGAGGCCTTCTAGCCTCTTTGATTCGTTCTGTGCAGCCCACGGAACTTGCTCTTCCTGGGACAGACATCTGCTGCAGATTCTCTGCAAACATGCCTTACAGGATGCTTAATCTCTGTAAAAGACTATCATGGAGTAGCAGTTAAGGTGCTCAGCAAGTACCAATTTGTATGCCCATGCCACATACAATTTTCGTATGATCTGTGAGGATCGTTAGGAAATATTTCTAAAAGACAAACACATTCAACCTATTACCTAGCTCGTAACTGCCATTCATGGCAAAAGAAAGAAGAAAAAAAAAAAGGATTCGTAACTTGGTGCAAACAGCAGCTCTTACCACTCCTGGAACAGACTGTCCTTTAGAGAGGGCAACAAACTGCTCGGCAATCTCCTGAGCCACACGCAGTTGGGCCTCCTTGGTGTTGGCACCCAAGTGAGGTGTGCAGACAACCTTGGGGTGCTCAATGAGCTTGGTGTTCTTGGGAGGCTCCTGCAAACATAAGTAAGAATATCGTGAGGTAACAAAGGCAGCAGGAAAAAAAGAACTAAACTTGTTGCTTTTTGTACTTTAGCACCGACAACTAAGGAGTATTCTTAACTATGGAATGTACCATAAGCCAGACTTTTCAAATAGCGCAGACACTTAGTAATAACAGTGTCTGCAGTGTTTGCGGGCGATATTAACCCTTTCAGGGTTTTTGCTGTATGTACATGTACGGTGGCAGTTTTCTGTCCCGCAATTTCTTTGCCGTACGGGTGTGTTTTCGACCCTCCGTTTCAAATTTCGCGCCTTAATGACGATGTAGGCTCACTGGGAGGTGCTGCCACCTCCTAGGACTTACAGGAAGCATAGGAAATGATTGTGCTACCTTCTTCCGGAGATAAACAGCACTTATTTCCAGCTTCAGTGCGTCATGCGATCTGCAGCAACGACAATGGGCAGCGCCCTTTCGTGGTTTCGGTAGCGCGATCGCAACAGAGGTGCGCGAAACTTGATTTTTATCTTTGTCAGCATTCCCTTGCAGGGGCAGTGGAAGTTGATTTACATCTTTATTGGCGCTGCTCTTAGCTTGTTCATCAGCAACGTTCACGGGGTGTTCTCGCTCTCCTCGTTTCAAGGAATACGACGCTCTGAAATACTACTGCACATTTTGCAGTTTCGAGTGACGCTGACACCAAAGTACTGTTCCTGATTTTTTTTTACAATTTTTATTCAGACTTTAAACATTTCTTACATTCAAAATCCGCAATAAAGTAATTTGACCCTCTGGGCAAGTTTTTTCTCAAAAAATTTCAGCACTCAATGGGTTAATTCCTACATCGGAGACAGCTTTATGCTGGTTTCCTAAGCCACTGCTTTTGGTCAATCAAAGTTGTAGTAAGCATCAGGGGCATGGCCAGCAATTTTTTTAAAGGGGGGGGGGGGGGGGGGGGGTTCAACCATTCTTTATGTATCTTCCCACGTACGTTTATATGTGTGCGCATATGTACGCCTACAAAATTGAAAAATTTTGTGTGGAAGGCCTTATTTCAACGAGCATTGTATGGAAGGCCTTACTTCAACGAAGACATCCAGCCCAGCGCCGCTACAATGACCAGACTCCAAGGCAGCCAGGAGGTCATCCTCATTGACAATGCCACCTCTGGCAACATTCACAATCTTCACACCTTTCTTGCACTTCTGCAAGCTAGCCTTGCCAATGAGATCTGCAAAAAAAGGAAAATGCAGGCTTGGAACAAGGTGCTCTTTTCAAAAGCCACCAACATCACTGTACTACTCTCGCTTCCTTCGAAAGATACAAGCAGACTAAATTTCATTTTGACACAACTATTTCATGTGCACATTCAGTAACATACACGAAGAGATTGCATGTTGTTTACCCTCTGTGGTGCATTTCATGTAACCTATATGCCTGTGATTTAACAGATGCTTTGTTACCACTGAGATTGAATCCTCTTCTTTGACATGAATTTTGTTTGTCAGACCACTACTAGCATCTCACAACGGCTGTTCCGGATTACACTGGCATTCGTGGATTTTCAAGTGTTTCGCATAAACAAGCAAACCATATGCACTAAAGGATAAATTTTTTATCAAGGTTTGCATCGGAGCCAGTTGGAATAGCATACATGTAGGTATAATGCAGCACTGCAAGATTAACCCATATATGCCCAGTGTCCTACATATAGGACGCCTCTTTGATGCACTCTAACATCGCTACAGTGAAACCTCGGTGATACGATTCTCACGGGACCACAAAAAATATTCGTATCATCCAAAATTCGTATCACCAGAAAGCATGGAAAATTAACATGCGACAAAAGAAAGCTGGCGTACATTTTCATTTACTGTTTTTCAGGGCAGCAGCAAACGTCAGGAAGAATCCTGAATGATTTTCAGTTAAGTTTTTAGATGTTCGTAATCATACTACACTCGGAAATATACGGCACGTAGGCGCGTATTTAATTTATGAACCAGGTGCGTTGTGACCCGCGACAGCAGTAGCTCCTTCCAAATTTTTAGTATGTCTTTTTGCATGACACCGGAGCCTTTGGAACCCCGGTCCTGTGTTACGATTTTGTTATCGCGTAGGTGTTGGGGATGTTTTTTGGGAGATTTACGACCGTGCCCACACAAGTGCTACCTCAATGGTCACGCATGTTGACGTTGTGAGGCCTGACTCCTTCGCCAAGACACCCTCGCCTTCTTTCGGTCATTGTCCACCTTTAGAAGAGTGTTTTTCTTAAACCGCGATTCTGGCGATTTCGCGGTGCGGCGCGCATGCCCACGCTTGCGTTCCCGCGCTTGCACGTGCTTGGCGCGTCTTTGCGACAGCGCGGACAGCACCTCTTCGTACCTGGGCGGTAGCGTACGTTTGTATCAAACGTCGCTGGGTGAAAATCGATTCGCAACAACCATACTCCATTACATTGCAGGCCAATGGGCCTTGGCCGGGACCAACGAAAAGTTCGTATCACCCTGAAATTCGTATGAGCTGTGATCGTATCACCGAGGTTTCACTGTATTTCTTTAGCGATGTTAGAGTGCATCAAAGAAGCGTCTGATGTGTAAGACACTGGGCATATATGGGTTAAAACAGACACAGCGTGAGACAACCACAGATGATAATGTGCTTCTATCAGCAGATTTATATCAACACCCCCTATGTGTTTTGCAATGAAATCATTTGACACAAGTGCCTCACTCTTTGTGTTTGTTTCACATCCAGTCTACTTCAAAGGGCCCTGGAACACTTTTCCAAGTAATCGTCGAATGGCTTCAATAAAGAGCTTGTTGCCTAGTGAATAGACTGCCACAAAAAGTTTTAGAATCCGTCAAGTATGAGCGGAGTTACACAGATTTGTCACACACTTCAAGCGCTTTCTCACTCCTTTCGAACTAGTGAGCGTGCTGAAAGCTACGCAGGGAGGGAGATCCCAAGGTGGCAAGAAGATGCGTCCCTTCGTCAGTGTGCGTCATGACCTTGTTCAAACGCATGGCTTACTTTCAATGTGATCGTGAGCGTGCGCACGGGCACGTGGCGGCATCCCACGGCAGCCACGGTAACTATGCAGCTCACGATGCCCAAATCGGCCAATGGCCGTGGACTTTGTGTTTATGGTGCGGTCATTCGGGTGCACGGCATTATTTGTTGAGAGAAAAGGGAACAATTTCTAGCTGACTTTGAGAATTGTAAATTTAAGGCCGCGTGCTGCGCTATGATGTTTGGCTCGCATGTTCTCGGGAGCCTCGCCTACCGATCGGCAGCATTTTCCGACCAAGCTGTAAAAGTTTTGCAGGGCCCCTTTAAATTTCTTACCGCTATATTATAGCTAAAAGATAAATTTTCGCACTCACATCTACAGCACGCTTCGTTCAACCTTATGTACTTTCTCCCAAGCAAGCCACATTACTCACCCTTAGTTTGTGGAATGAGAGGTGTGTGGACAGTTATGTAGTCAGCTTGGGGCCAGATTTCGTCAAGACTTAGGCTCTCCACTCCAAACTCCCTGGAGACTTCCTTGGGCACAATGGGATCAAAACCAATGGTCTGAAAGAAGATAGATGAAGACACGGTCACTTAAACGGCTAAAATAAAGACCACGATAGGTGCGATGACATCTGCAACACTGCTTTTTCTTTTTTCCACTTTACAACTTGACTTTTCAAAAACTTAGCTGCATTCTCTAATCCACAAACCATGTCCACAAATGAAAGTCATGAGCTAACACGGTGAGAAAAAGAAAGCTCAATGGGTTTGATTAATTTGTGTATCGAAATGCAATTCAAGCCAAGGGTAAAAAAAGAACTAATTTGTGTGCTTCTTTTCGTTTTCTGTCCCGTCTTGGCGCACTGTTTTACGCTCAGTATGTACCAACTGGCCCATGAAAAATCAGTGTTGCAACTAATTTGGCTTTGGGACTTACGCTCGTGAAGATTAGAATAATATATGTGGAGAAGTGTAATGAACTTAAAAACAAGTAAAAAAAATGAGAAAAGCATTCCGCATAAAGTTCACATGTTTAGAAGATGAGGTACTAAGGTAAGATAAAGCACGTGCAGGCATTTAGGAAGGTCGCACCATTACGCACTGCTTTGATAGATAAATAACCTTTCTTGTTTAAAAACAAACAAACAAAAGAGCAAGAGCACTGATGCGGTGTTTGCAACTTCGTGAAAAGCGTTGTTCTCGTATGTTACAAATATGTTCAATGACACACAAGACTGAGTAGCTGTAAACATCTGTATCACTGTTCATGCAAAGCAACTAACTGAAGATAACATGAACATACCACACAAGCGCAAAAATCCAACTTTGAAGTGACGCTTATGTGACCAATGCTCGCAACTACAAGTCAGCACTTTTTAAGAAACCAAATAAGCTTGTCCCCGCATTGGTGTGTAACTGCTGCAGGAATGAACAGAGTGAACTTGCACCTTCACATATTTATAACGGCACTTTGCATTTGTCATGTACAAAAATGCCAGGGCACTTTTGTGGACTGCAGTGAACACCTTTCTGTTTCTGACAAAGCAAGTTGCTGGACTGAGTACATGTACAGCATCTTTGGTTCTGTTATAAATTTGTGCATTATTATACGCGTCGAAACACCTTATAAAAACTTCTGTTTGCACTCGAAATTATAAAGCATAGGAAACACACCAGCTGTTTGTCACTGCACGGTCCTGTAAAACGTGCAGTGCGTACGTGAGGAAAAAATAAAAATAAAGTAACAACAAGTCCAAAATTATATGCTTGCCTTCATTCCAAAGGACTGCATCCTTAATGCCACTTCCTTGCCGATTCTTCCAAGTCCAATGATAGCAAGTGTCTTCCCATACAGCTCATTACCCATAAATGTTTTCCTGTCCCACTTGCCTCCTTTGAGAGACATTGTGGCAGCCGGAATTTCTCTAATTTTAGAGTCAAGAGAAAGAAAACAAGAAGAAAAAACACACAAATGAAAATTTGACCACTGAGAGATGCAACACACAAGCAAAATTTAATGATTCGAATGACTTGCCAACTGACATTGGTTGCGCAGTGCAAGTATTAAAAAAAAAAGGGCAGAACCCATGTGAGTGTCGACCAAGAACTGTGCTCATGCAAATGCAAGAGCAATATTCTTGGAAAAATAATACGCTGGTGTAAATGGTGTTTGATACATTCCAGAATTTCCGTAAAGTTCTGCACTATGAAAAAAAAAAAAAGAATTGAAGCCTCCTTCACAAAGTGAAGCTTACCTTGAGAGAGTGATGATCATGGCACATGTCAGTTCAGCTGCACTGAGCGTATTTCCGCCAGGGGCACTGCAACAAAGCCATCAGACTTCAGCGACTCTCTCGGCTACCTTTGTTTGATATGTTTACCCTCTCCCGTAAGTTGAGAACCATGCGGTGAAATCGTCAAAAACTGGCATCAAAGACGAAAAAGATACATGAACAAATTTGATACATACAGAAAGTATAGTAGTAAATCATGATGGAATGGCCCGTGGATCCAATGGTAGGGTTGTTTTTAATGCAGCTGGTTGTCCCTGCCATTAGCTATAAAAGACACTTTTGTCTTGAGGTCTGCCTACACCCCCTTGACCAATATGCCTCCAGCAGGTGGAAAACCTCATGAAGGGTCTTTTGGGCTGCCAAAATGGCACTTGGTAAAGCAAAGAGCACTTTATTGCTTAATTGCACTAATGCAGGTTTAATATATGCATGATCATATTATCATCATCATCAACCCATGCCTGAGGACTTTTTCAATGGCCTTGTTGTACAGTGAACTGTAGTTGTGGCCACTTGTAGTCTGTGAGTATGGTGTATAGTATAGCACTCCATACTATACCCCTCCGTGAATATTTAGAGTAGTGCCTTTCTCTTGGCACTGACTCTGTGGTGATCTTGACAGTTATGATCAAGGGTGTTAAAGAGAGAGAGAGAGAGAGGGAGAGAGAGAGAGAGAAAAAAAAACTTCCTGGTAGCGCACTCACTTGATGACGAGAATTCCCTGTCTAGTGGCAGCATCGCAGTCGATGTTGTCGACACCCGTGCCGGCGCGTCCAATGACCTTGAGCGACTGCCCGGCTTTGATAACATCGCTCGTCACTTTCGTGGCCGATCGTACGATGAGCCCATCGTAACCCTGATTTGCGGAAACAAGGCAGCCGCATGAATGAACAGCCGGCAAACAACAGGTCAAACACACACGCGCAAAACTTTCGTAGGAGCCATGGGATCCGCCTTTTTTTGCCGCACTTAAAAAAACTAACGTAGTTTTCTGGTTTGTTCTTTCTCTCCGAAAGCATGAATGAACAGAATATGTAGCAGCTTTTGCCGCAAGCCGTGCAAGGTGTTACGTGTGCTGCTCTCAACACGTTCTGTGCAACAAAAGCCTTACATTTCACGGGGACCGCTTGAGGCGGGCCGATTTGCAGCAAACTGGCAGAAATCAAGCGAGTAACAACCGTAAAGATAAGCCGAACTATCTCTTTACGAGTTCACAGCACACGTTAACGCAACGTGGCGCACGGATATTGCGTATCTATATTTTGCTAAAAGCATTCGAAACTTGAGCGTGAACGCCTACGTGCCGCTTGTCGGTTTACGTTTTGGGCGTTGCCACAGCGTGCGCCTGCGTTTTTTGGTTACCTTGATGGCCTCCAGAAGTTCGGGCTTGGTGTGGTCCGTCTTGAGCGTCACTTGGACCCCGTGGTTTTCGAGGATCTTGACGCAGGAAGCATCCACCGCATCGCTGATGAGAACTTTCTTAATCGCCAACGCCATGCCGCCCGCACTCCGTATAGTTTTTCTTTACTCCACGTGAGACGGGTTATGTCAAAGCGAAAAGTCACGAGTGCGTGCTACGCGGTGTGACGGAAAGCGTATGAACGAGGTGCGTATGCGAGCCGCTCAAGACACGACTGCTGTCGTTGCGTACGGGTGACGTTGTTTGCCGGGGCAAGTGAGCAGCAGCCGCACCGGGGTGGGAGAGGACCGGTTCGAAAGCGGCCCTTCGCCAAGCGACCAACCACGACGCGAATATGAGACGACAGAGAGGCGAGAGGCGCGGAAGGCAGTGACCGTGGGACGGACAATCGCTTATTTGCCTTCCGTTTCGTCAGACACGTAGGCGAGCCGGCTTAATTGCGCTTATCACCGGGAGGGATGCCCACAGACGTTAAAGACGGCTAGCGATAAGCGCCGCATTGGATGCCTCGCACAGTGCATTTTTTTATCTCTGCGAGCTATCGCACCCGTAGAAGCGAAAGGCAGGCACTGCGACTTGTGCTGCGTCATCCTGTTGATCAGACAGTCGGTTGACCGATAAATATCGCACTTCCACTAGCGCGCGGTACCGTGCGAGCAACTCTTGCTTCTACGATTCATGTATAAATGCGCAACATCATGCTCCTCTCGACCAGGCTTAGTTCACGCAGGTTTCAGCCGTGCAGTTAATTTCAGTTCTCCCCTCCAGCGCCTCCTCTTACCCACCAAAATTAAGCTAAATGGCTGAACACAAAAGCCGACATTGTAAAGGAATGTTTTTATTTTCTCACTTCCATTCTGAACAGACATGAATAGGCAGGGTGCATATGTCAAGCAATATGCACGTACAATAAGTGTTAACATCACCAACTCAATTTTATTAGCTTCTAAAACTTGTATAAAAAGATAGCTGCTCGAAAGACAAGCCTAAGCAATACTATATGCCAACCCTGCCGTGACAAGCTCCTCTGACAAACTTGCATTGGTTTTGCCAACCATAAACTCACAACTATGGTAACTCATGCAGAAGAAGGTAGATTGTTCAGGCTAAACTAAAAGAGATCATCAACAAGCTCGTCTTTGGCGTACATTTTTGCTTAACCAATGCACAATCAAGCCTACAAACGATTTCCATTCCTATGCACTCGGCAGCGACATGACAAGAGCAGCTAGCTTTCCTGGCAGGAATTTGACAGGAATGAATAGGCATTAGGAAAAGATGTGTTCAATGCCTCCTGCCTTGCCTTTTCATGCAGCTTGCTGCAGCAAGTTGTCGCAGCCAAGCTACAAGCCACATGCAGATTAAACCAAACATGCCACACACTTGGTAACCAGCTGCACAGATGTGCACCATACCAAAATGTGCGCTTCTTACATATATATACTCAACACATGCCTTCAACATCGCAAAAACGCTGACATATGAGCTGCATTTTCACAAGTGTGCATAGGTTAGGAAAAAAAAAAGTGTACATCTTTGGAAGCAAACTTGTAAAAGGCCATTTTGTTCAAGCTCTACTAAAAATCCTCCCTTCCCCTTTTAATTTTGCTTCTCACAAACAGAACGAGTTCAAGACATACGTGATACAGTTGAAAGATTTAGCCATTTTGTTAACGCGGCGTTCCTAAAATGAGGGTGGCAGGGCTACTTGACGAGTCACGGGGATTGTCCCAGATCTGAGAGATAAACGTGCAAACATTTGTTTTTAAAAAGCAAGAAAAAAAAACGTGTTGGCAAATAAATGCCCGTATGGCATTTCCTCTTCACCACCGGTCGTAGAGCAGTCTGCGATTCTCACATACTCACACACACAAGCACTTGCATTCAAAGTGTCATCTAAACCACAGGTACCGAGCAGGAAAAGACCACCAAAAACACAGCGCGAGCGCCAACTGTTCTCAGGGCTCTCTCCCTTGAGTAGTATTCTTTGCATGAAATGCTCAGATGTGCACTGAGCCTTCAGTCAAGATTTGAGCAGAAAAAAAAAATTAAGGTCTACCAACATTTCAAGCCCAGATGGAACTTCAAGTAAGTGCTCCGCTTTCTTGTGCACATCACCGAAGATGTTGAATTCCACCGGTTGATCTGGGGCACCTTTATCGGTCCGCGGAAGAGAATATTCTTTCCATTTGTTGATTCAAAGCTCATCTACTACTTTGAACATCTCTCATCTTATCCCCCCGAACCCGTCTAGCTTTCGGTATATTGCTCTCTCTTGTGCCACTGTAGGGATGATATTGCAAGACCCACGATCGCTTCTGCTGTGCTGCATGTGACGACTTCCACTGAGACCCCGTGCGGGGCTCCAATGGCAGATCTCAACTCGCAAAATCAAAGTGTGATTGCAGCGCATGCAAAAGTACTTTGGCAGCTTCTCTCAAACGACCAGAGGAATTCGCCACAAGAGTGTTTGTTCCCCTAAAACTGGAGACAGCATTCCCAACAAGGACCTTCTAGAGGCAAAATGCACTTGTTCAAAACACTAATTACCCGCACCTTCTGTGCTTTTATCTTGAGGAGAGAAACTGTGCCACTGCACAGATGCTCAAACTATTTGCCAGAGGCACAGTGACAAATAAGACTTAACAGTCAAGCATAACTCTGAACCCTTGCATAGGCTCTAATTTGTGCAGACTGGTATAGCCATGGAACATGTTAGATACAGCACGCAACAAACATCACAAAATCAAGGTAACCATTATGCACTGCAATGAACACCAGGGCAGTAATGCAGTAGACAATGCTTTTGCTGAAGTTATATCACTATGCTACTGCCTTGCCTCTAATGGAGTTACCGACTCATTCACATAAATGGACATGGCTGCACAAGACTGCTATCTAGTTTTGCTATAAAATAAGACTTACTCACAGACTCTTTGACAGCGTCACCAGGTGGCTTTTCTCAACAGTACGCATCCCATAGTACTTTAATGCACAAACATTTTGATACATGCAATGTGCTGCTCTTTCCCTGAAGTAAAGCTGGCAAAACAATTTGCCAGCCCCAACACTAGTGGCATAAGTAGTTAAACCGTGAAAAATTTTTAGGACAATGCAATATCAATGAACATTCTTGCAAACAAATCGCTAGAGTAATCTAGCTGATGCATACACTGGTAGACACTTAACTTTTAAGTTCTCTTTTAATGCAAACACTGTGAAAATGTCTTTCTAATCGAGACTTTTTTGCTTGCGCTAAAATGTAGTTGAAGCCCACAAGTGTGCATACCTCTGTTCACTGCAATGTGAATGAAGCTTCCGATTTTCTGATGGCCTGTGCTGCACGTAACATGCGCTGGCATTACTAGCACAAAGGAAGTCATCTTTGGTACTTCCTTTACAGTGGCTAATATCTCTAATACTGCTTGGCCAAAGCAGCGATGCCACATGGGCACAGTAAGAATCTGAGAACATGAATGACAGCTGACAGGAAAGGAACAATGTTTCAAAGCACATGCACGAGCGAGTGCATAGGGGAAGAAGAGGACGGCGCAATGGTGCTTCCTTGCCGCTTCGCACTACTCAGTCACGTTGTTGACGACACAGTTTTTGAGAAGGACATTTGCAATGTCCAGTCCTGTCCTCCAGGGGTGCAGCTTGGCCTTGACCTGTTCAGGGTCCTTGGCAAGTTGCTTGGCAAGCGGGTAGTCAGCACGAGGAAAAATGAGGTCGCAGGACCGTAGCCGCAGGCACGGGCAGAGGTCGTTGTTGCCATCGCCGACGTACGAGACCGTGTCGAAGTTCACGCCCTGCTTTCGCCTTCGGTCCAGGTATTCCTCCATGACCGAGCCCTTGCAGAGGTTCACCGAACTCAGTTTGCACCAGTTCTGCATGTGGTACTCGCTGATTTGCAGACAGCCGTTGGCATCAAAATGTGCGTAGTTGGTGAAGATTTCATGCACCAGGGGCCGCACTCCAGAGGCCTGGACAAAGAAGGAGCAGCAATAAATCATGAGCACGTAAGAGGAACGTGCTACAGAAAGTGATGCAGCAATTGATCAACAGTTAGCACCTGCATATGCCCTGAGAGACATTCCATGTGGTGGCTCTTGAGTTACTCTGTGAAGTCCTGAATATACAACAGTTCAATTTTCCAGTTAGGTTCAATAGACCTTTTTCAAGCAATCCCAGAGCGGCCCGCGGGCACGTGGAGCACTGTAGGAAAAGTGTTTACACCGAGCGACGGGTGTTTGCTCGCCTGCTGCTCATTGGCGCCATGATATCGGTGGCACCACGAAACGAAAACAACACATTGCCGCTTCTTAACTATTTTTACGGCGTAAATATTGCACACATCGGGATGCATCTGCATGTATCTATACGCATGAAACGCGAAAGGATTAACACAGTGCAGTGTCGGTATTACCGAGCGGATATGCATCGGATGTAGCAGTTAAGCAGCATGCGTATTATCGCATGCCAATATCATCAAGATGTATTAAATATGAGCTGGAACACCGAACTCTAAAAGACAGGGCATAAAAACATGGACACAAGCAAGAAGTCAAGGCACCACAGATGCCGAGTAACAACTGCAAAGGCGCACAACGGCGAAAAAAAGAAAAAAAAAAAGAAAAAAAAACTTACCTGTGCATGCCCATGCAATAGGCGAACCTATCAATATGGCACTCGTGGGGGTCTACATGACAGATAACTGTTATTGCATTTGATTTTTTCTTATGCAAGTTAATAGACGACTGACTCACACATGCGTTATCACTGATATCAATATGCCATGCCTCAATCATTGAACGCGTTTCTTCATTCCTGTGCCGGTACAAAACGGCGCATGCATCGAACTTCGACGTACACTTACATTCTTGGCAATGTAAAGAAAGATTAGGAGGTGAGCCTCCGGTTAGCGATCTCTTGTGTTCCAATAATCTCTAACCTCTAACACAGCGACCCGTCTGTCCTACGTGGAAGCGGGCGCAGCTAAAAGGAACCTTATACACCACACCTATATGGCAATCAGTGAATTTGTTGATGTGTTTTACGAAACAAATGTCTGTCCGCATCTTGTCTATTACTCGCTCATTCTTTCTCTGCAAAGCGGCACAAATCTTACCTAGCCTGCGAGATACGCAATGAATGTAAAGAATTTTCCTATCGAATTTCTACAACCATGCTCGGACTTAACAAAACTGACTTCTTTAAACATTCAGCGACAGTGGCCACTGCAACGCGAGGATAACCTACATCTAAAAGATGTGGATTAAAGATGTAGATGTCGGCCATCTAACCGAATTCATGTTTATTCAACGATTACTTGTAATGTACTGATATCAAAGAGACGCATCGTATCGCCAGAGACAGTCTTTCGCTTGAGCATTGATGAACACTTTTGCACTTGCCGACTGCACCTAGTCGCTATGGCCTTAAAAAGGTAATTTCGCATTGGTCCCGAGCACAACTACACATATCCACAGTGTGGTCACATGTGAGGCAACACGCGAAAACACCACCAGCGTTTGTAAAATATAACATTTGCCGTAAGTGTCAACGAATGGTGATAAAGGCGTATCTTTTGTTACCTGCAGTACGAGCAGCGCACATGCTGTCTAATCAATGTATCTTACTCTGCTAAGTGCATACTGTCTCGCGCAATCTTTAAATATTAGAGCCTGACCTT
This sequence comes from Rhipicephalus sanguineus, assembly GCF_013339695.2. Classification (NCBI taxonomy): domain Eukaryota; kingdom Metazoa; phylum Arthropoda; class Arachnida; order Ixodida; family Ixodidae; genus Rhipicephalus; species Rhipicephalus sanguineus. The sequence continues at coordinate 134,759,026 of NC_051178.1, forward strand.
GTGCTCGTCGACAGTGTCAGCGGGTGTTGATTTCGAATGGATCCACAATTCACAAATTGTAATGACTGCTCGCAGAATTTGTCTAGGAAACCGAGTTGTATCTTTTTGTTTAATACAGTAGAACCCCGCTGATACGTTTTTGAAGGGACCGTAGGAAATAAACGTAAGAGACGGGAAACGTAACAGCCGAAAAACAGGAAAAACGGCAAAATATTTAGTGGTACAGAATTTTATTTCAATTCTTACGAGCAGCACGAAAATTGGCGCGCTCAGCCGCGATCTAGTCGATGGATAGAAACGCGGAGCTTAGGACGGCCTTATCCACAGAAACGTAATCAACGTATGTGATTTTTTTAACACCAACAGCTGTAGGCATGAAAGAACTAAGCACACGCAATCACGACCGGCGCGGCGAGTCCGACCGCGAACCGCACGCACGACCATGCGAGCTCCAACCAGCTCGAACTCCTCCCGTTCTCCGGCAAATAACGATGATGATGAGTCTACACCAACGCGATGGCAGAAGTGAATGCCAATCTCGAAGGCCTTGCTTTCGCAAGCAATTACGTCATACACGCCATGTTTGTGCAATGCAAATCTCAGAGGCTATGCTTTTGTCAATAGTAAATGCCAATCTCGAAGGCCTTGCTTTCGCGAGCAGTTACGTCATAGACGCCATCTTTGCAATTTGAATCTCGAAGGCCATGCTTTTGTTTGCATCAATTGAAAGATTCTGTTGCTTGCGCCTCTCATGCGGCTAATATTACGGTCAAACGAGGCCAAGCTGCGTGAAAATGCGCCATGGCCGCTCTCTTTGGTAGTCACTCGGTCGGCTCCGGGCGCACTTCGCGACGTATCATACGGGAACGGTCCGACAGTTACGACGTAACAGCGGGGTTCCCAATACATTGTATCCTATGGGAGCTATGCCGGGACCGGCGGAAAACGACGTAACAGCCGGGAAAACGTAACAGCCGGGAACGTAACAGCGGGGTTCTACTGTATATGCCGTATGGCATGTTGGCGCAAAAAGTAATAATAATAATAATAATAATGACTCTTCAGAACTGCTCAGTTGGTCCAATGATCAGTGGCACATGGGAACACTAGACAGATAGAAACCGTAGAGAGGCCGTCGTAGTTAAACACAGAAGAAGTTCACAACTGATTTACGCAGTAATATGTTACACCTTGTCGCATTCACTTGATCTGACAAGTGCTGGCATGGCGTAAGCGGAGAGCTAAAGCGTGAGGCCCACGCGCTGGGTGCGGAGACTGCTGCGGCGTATACACACTTTTCCCATGAGTGCTTGCGCGTTCGTTGGTGGCGCTCGTGTGCTTGAAAAAGGTCTGTTAGGTTTTCTAAGCATGGACGGAATGTCTTGAGCCTTTATGTGGCCTCGAAAGAATTTTTTTAGGCCACCGTTCTTTCTCTAGATTTACTCTCAGCATGTAAAAAAAGGTAAGGGCAAAACAATCACTATAATTAACACGACCAAACTTATTTGGATAGGTTTTATGCCTGGTTAGCTTGTTGGCTACATTTCCATGGCTGCGACAAAAGGTTCGCACATGCTTATGCATTCTTCTAGACAATGGAACACCACACAACGAGCTCCACATACCCGATACACTACACCAAAATTAATCAGCTATCTAAAGTGTCAGCAAGAATGTCACTTGTCCCGTTAATCGGGTTGGCAATCGCCGGGGCGGATTCTAAGGGCTGGCGTCACGACCCTCCGAAAACGCACCACGAAAGCGCGGACAATTTAGAGTTGGTCCTTTGGTGCGCCAGCGAACGCCGGTTGTGGTCCAAAGACCGAGTCAGAGCCGAGAGTCGATAACACAAACGAAAACGAAATATATTCTCGGTTAGGCAATACAAATAATACAAACACATGCACACTCGGCTGGTACCAGTTACAGCTTCACAATATAACTCAGATGGTGTTTACACAACGGGAGCTAAACAAACAGATCACGCGCTACAAATGCAATCGCATGCATTATAACTATTCAATGACCGTTAAAGTCCTGAGCATACAATGGCGTATCCAGTCCGCAATACTTGGACGGTAATCGAATGCTTCTCTTCTAGGAAACACTCACGCCAGCTCCAGCGTTGATCGTCGTAGCTCAACCGTCGTCGTGACTTGTCACGGCTCACACGGCGTCGTCATCGGATTCTTCCAGATCGACGATCGACTGACCGCACACCATCATAAACACGTCTTCTTTGGCTAACGGAGCCACACGTAGCATAGCTTCACCATATCCGGGCCGACTGACTTACTCCTGTCTCCACTATCCAACTTCTTCACTGACTTTCTGACCCACTGCCTCGTCGTTTGCACGCTTTTATCCCTTCTTCCCCGGTTTCTAGAAGCGTCGGGAGGGTTCTTCGGCGTGCAGTACAGCTAAGGCTAGAGAAAGGGCGAGAGCCTTCTCGTATGTTCGAACCGCGGCGGCATCATCGGCGATGCTTCACCCTTCTCTTCCAGATGTTTCCAGGCATTGCTGGGCGTTTGATCGCGTTGTCTCCGTCTGGCTCGAGTGGGTGAGGAGGATGCGGCACGCCGGCGTCTTTTGATGCTTGTGTTTTCGTCGTCCGCGCTTCTTGGGCGCGCGACTCGCGCCGTTCTGTTGCGCAGCCGTTTGAAAGCGGCCGCGCGCGTGCTTTATTAAGCGCTAATTTGTGACAAAGAATTAGAAAACAATAGAGTGCTTTACGTGAATGCAGGGCCGTAACTAAGGGGGGACTGAGGGGGTTCTGACACCCCCGAAATTTTTTCCTGCTTTAACTTTTCGGGTGACACTAAAATACTTGCACGCCTTCACAGCGACCACCAGTTGCCAAAGTTAGCCATTCTACACACAAACATTCCCCGAAAAAAATTCCTGGGTATGGCCTTGTGTGAATGGCAATCACTGTATGTCAGTGGGTGTCGTTTACAATGGTCATGAAGATTTTCACAGTTATGTATGCTTAGTTACCTAACTCTTGGTTAAATTACCTAGTTGATAAGACATTGATGCAAAAGCTCTGGAGGACGACAAATAATTTAGCTCTTGTGCGGTCCTCTCTCTTGACAACAAAAAAAAGAAAGTCAGCACAAATGCAGAGGTGCACAATATGACGAGTGTGTGCACTGAAAATTGCATCGCTGCCAAAATTAGGTTGGTTGAGCACGAGCTCAACTTATCGCGCTGGGAAAAAGTAGCCATGCTCTTTTCCAGACATGTCCGTGCCTTTTAGAGCGCATGCTCAGTCCATACCAAATGCAAAGCCCAGTCTTTGCACTAGTGACTGCTGTTATATCTGATGCAGATGCAGTGTCACATGGTATTTAGTACTTCGCATGCTTGCTTCATTAAAAAGAAAGGACCACACAATATTTACATTGCATTAACCAATGTCATTGATGATTTCTTGACATCCTCTCTTGCACAGACACCTTGTTGATTAGGTAAGTTAATTATAAGCTACCTAAATAAATGTAACCAGTTAATTATTTTCAAAATTAAAAATGTACTCGTGACAAGCAAACCTGCAAAGTACAGTGGGCGTCATCCACAGAAAGCTTTGTTACGCTCAAAATTCCTGAAAACGTTTAGCTGTGGCAGCTGGTTAGCAGGCTATCAGAAATGCGCTGACACGGTGTGGATGTATTTGAACCTTTGGTGCGCGCACTATCTTTAAGTGCATATGCATTTTCATGTTCTGCACAGACTGAAACACGGCTACAGCGACCAGCAATTGAGAACGTGACTATGCTCAAGCAGCAGTATCGCACAGCCGTTGAGCCGTAGCAATTAGTTTCGCAATTGGCTCATTCCCAATATCACTTACGGTATGTGCAATGGTGATCTTTAATGTACATAAAATACCACGGAAGCAAAGTAGTAAAAACCAAGATGGCGACCATTGAAAAAAAGTTAGAGGCAGAACTACAGTGGCTATGTAATCAAAGAAAGCATGCAATTTTCAAATGGTAAATGATGGGGCACAATAGCGTCTACCCACTGTCACTGAACTGTGAATGACTTTTCTGAGCAAGTGCAGAATAGGAGGCGATCGCGTTCGTCACTGACACTCGCCCGACTTGAACACACCATGGGTGTTCCAATGCCTGCAAGTCGGTTATGCGAATGCCCGCCCCCGATGCCGTCCAACACGACACTTGAGGACTTCGCCACTAAACGACTTCTATCTTCCCGGTGATGGCGTAGGAGTTCATCGTGAGACTAGCAGATTTCAAGGGAAGTGTGGCAATAGCAGCTCTGTGCACACTTTATCAAGATGTGTCTCACAAAAGTCCTGCGACTGCTGGGTTTTCTTTTAAGGACCGTTCATTGTCACCCTGCATTATGCATTATCTTCACTCCCATTGGTCTTTCGCGTTTCACCTCAAGGAAGCAAATATGTATTCCCGTCATTGCACTGAGTGGTCTTGTAGTAGCCCGCAATGGGCCAAATATTTTGGCTGATGCTGGAGCTTCAGAAAGGGCGGGCGCTTAACATATACCGTATCTACTCAATCGTAACGCGACTACGATAGTAACACGAGGGCTGACTTTCCAGGAAGAAAAAAATAAAATTAAAATAATAGAAATGTGGGCATCATCGCACCTTTTAGACAACTTGAATTTCGGTATTCGACTGTAACGAGAGGGTCGACTTCAGGTAGCAAAAATATGGAAAAAAAATGCGCGTAACATTCCAGTAAATAGGACAATTTTCGAAATTTTGAAGTTTTGGATATGTTAATACAGGGCGCTTGTGTGAAACTGGAAGCTTCTGTAGTATTTTACGGCAGTTGTTGACTTTTAGTAAACATCACAAAAAGTATGAGACAGCTGACCTTTGTGCATTGGTGCTCAAATTCAACCTACCAGTTCAGCATGCATGTGCAGATAATTAAACGTGGTAGCTATTAAGTGCGCCATACCTATGTTTGCGTTTGGAGTATTTTGTCCACATTCTATACAAAGCCAGCTGAAACATTCATGGACAAGAGGATGAAAAGCTGCAAGAGATCATTTTCGGTGCCTTTTTATAGAATGAGCATGAAAGCTATGGCCCCATCAAATTTAATTGTCAAATGGAAATAGTCATTCTTCACAAACATTTTGAAGACATGTTTTGAATGTATAGCAACTTTAATTTTATGACCAAAAATTAAAGCTGCGACAACTCTAGGTCATCTTAACCATAGTGTACTACCACAAAAAGTTCATATACTAGTATGTTGTATCATGAACGCATCGATTATTTGTTCCTAATGCTTCATTTGCAGTTTTACTTAGCAGGAATATATATAATGTGAAGTGCCATAACGAACTTGCTAAAGCTGTGAATAACAGGACATCCTTATAGTAATTGTGGAAAAGGCTCTTTGTTATTCAAATACTATTATGAAAGTTTTTGAGTATATTCAATTTGCTTTTGGCACTATTCAATCTGTATTCAATTAGGACTGAAAAAAGTATTACCTAACACACCCCTACACCTGCCACCTCTCGCATGAACAGATAAGTTCACCTTATGTGTTTGTGTCAGTGTTTCATTACTGCAATTCGGCCTAGTTGGAAAGTATTCATCTTAATGAATTTGCACAAGAACACTGAAAGAAATTTCGCTCCTGTCATCGTTACATTAAGGCATGTGATCACGAGCTGTGCTATGCGCGCTTTTGATGACTTAGTTTTTTTGACCAGATCGCACAGATCAGAGGGTTTTTAAGTGATTGTTTTCGGGAAGAATAAACCAGTTGTTAGAGTGCACTTGTCCTTGCGTTGCTCCTCCTTGTCTCAGTGTTCTTGTGCAAATTTGTTAAGATCAATATTTCATGCAGATGTTGCCGATTTCATAAAAGATGTACAGCTGATCCGTTTCTTTTTCCCTACCTATTCTATATCATTTAGACATTCTCACGTTACGCAGCCGCCTATTAAATTTTCTTACTTGGATTTACATAACACTATCCAATATAGGGATGTGCTCATAAACCCGCTTTTACTTGTGGATTCCCAAGCGTGTCATTCTGATGTGTTCTATGTTGTTATGAATAATGAACTGTTCTGGTCTTATCTTTTGAGAGGACACAATGTATCGTTGGTTTCAGTGAATATTCAGCTACAACTTTCGAGACCATTAACGTGACAAAGCAGAAAACTGGGCGAGTTGGTATGTATTCATCATTACCGGAGAGCACGCATTGACGACGGAGACGAAGAGAGAACAACACGACACAAGTGCCTGTGTCGTGTTGTTCTCTCTTTGCCTCCGTCGTCAGTGTGCGCTCTCTGGTAACGATGAAAATTAGCACAATGTTTCATGTGCAAAGTGCCTTTACTGCTTCAGCTGTTGCAATCTCGAATGTTTGGAGCAATGGGCAGAATGAGCGTCATTTTCACACACAAAATGAAAAATAGCTCATGAGTCCCTTATGCATTCGCCTATGATGACTAAGGCGAAAGCCTTCCAGTATGGCTATTTTACCGTGCACTTCATACTGATGTAAAACGTTAACTATAATTAACTCAGTACTCACTAAACTTGCTTTATCATCACATAATTGAATTTCTCTAATTCCTTCTTACTAATAAGTCACTAGTCACTTAATTTGCTTTGATTATCATTATATATGTGAACAGCCATGCTTTCACTTGCTTTTGTATTGCCTTAGCTCCCCTAGACGTCAATAAGCCGAGTCACGTGAATGCAATTTTTTTATACTCTAGAAGCAGCTGGCATTGCTCTGTGGAAACTTCCCACATGTCTGCTGTGGCAGGGTAGCGTCTTCTTTATCTTCTTTATCATTGCCTCGGTCCCACGCTTTCACAAAGACCAACGCTGAGTCATGAACGCTAGCTTTTTAATATATTTTTATTCACGTGAATGCTGCAAAGATAAAGTGAACACGCAGCTTGCACGCCTCAGTCCATGAGGTGTGCAGGTGGCCACGTGGCTTTAGGTCGAGTCAAGCAAAACCCACTTTTTTTTTCTTAAAGGGCCAGTAAACAACCCCAATGTCCAAAAATTGTAATGAAGAGAAATATGCACACTTTTGCTATTTGAACATGCTGCCGCAAGAATTTTGCGAGTATGTGCTATAATAAGGAAGTTACAGGAGTTAGAACATCCGTTTCAGCTGGTTTCAAATTTTCGCGTGGCCTCATCACCCTTCTCCGCCACATGGAGGGAAAGGCGTAGCCTGTCGTCGTGACTCCGCCAACTTCGGCAACGTGACACGACGTCAACAAATGACGTCATGGGCGAGCTCGATCAGTCGCAATGCACTTCCGCTTGCTGTGGCTCCTGGTTGTTTATTGTTTATATTGTCGCACGTGCTTCGTAACTTGACGGGCGGTTTTCGGCTCTTCACTATTTTTAAACCTTTGTGACAGTTCACAATGCAGCAGGAATGCGTGCTTGCTTTCTGAGACGTCGAAGGGGCGCGAGAGAAAAGCCTGGAGAACCCCGCTTGCCGTGCGAGCAAGCGCGACCCGTCCAAGCTACTGGAGATTCCCCTCTCCCCGCTCGATTTGCAGCCGGCAACTGAACAACGCTTCGCCTCATGTCGAAGGCGAAGTGCGTGCAGGTGCTATGCAGTGTGAGGAATATACGGGCGACAACTGCGTGGCCGAAACCGCATCACCGCAGGGCCAAAAAACAAGGCGCAGTTTCGTAGTGGTGGGTGGGAACAGGAACTGACGTTAACTTGACAACTGTTTGTCGAGACCTGGTTTAGACCAATCGACGAGCTCAGTGCTACGTCAACTCGCCGATCGCCGAGTTTGCGTCACTGCGCATACAAGGAGGATTGGTCAGGCGTAGGAAAGAAGCGCGGGAATTGTTTTTCGAAATGAAGGGTCTGCGCGGCGCGCAGCGCTGTAATATTCGGAAAACGTGATCGCCGCGGTCTACTGTACGAATTATTGAGCTTGTTTGGGGGGTGTAAAAAAAAAGTCGCAGCCTGTTTACGGGCCCTTTAAAGGGGTCATGAAGCACCCCTTGGGCTTGTTGAAAAAACACATCCTGCGGAAAGCTGACACGGCTATGAACTGCTCAGTCAAATACTGCAGTCGTGCACGCCGCATAAAGGCTTCAAGCGAAGCGCCAAGTTGCTGTTTTCTCAGGCGTCCTCCTTTCAAACAGAGGCTGGTTCTCACTCTCGTCGGTGGGCGGAGCGCTTGCCGGTTGACATCGCGTATCTGCTTCTCCGTGTCGTAAAAGACATAGCATCCTCATTGGCCAATAGCCGACATAAATCGAGAGCGGCGTTCAGATCAGATGCGCTTCTTGCCACGGGGTGCCGCCATTTGTCGGCGCCGCACTCATCAATCTGCTAACTTTACACGGTAGCCATACTCGCGCACGCAAATCACAGCGGGAGAGCGATCGCGTTTCACGACGCACGCTGACGTAACTTCTTCCCCCCGTGCCATCTCTCCCTGTGTAGCTTCCAGTGCGCTCGTTGGGACGAGAAAAGAGAGAAAGCGCTGAGAGTGTGCACCAAACCCCCGTAACTCCGCTCGTTCTTGACGGATTCGAGAAATTTTTGTGGCAATCGATTCGGGAGAAATCGGGAGAAAACGAAATGGGCTTACTGCGATGTACTGTACTTTTTGCCCGTGTGTGAGGGGTATCGGGTAAAAAGACGAAGAAGTCTGTGTCGAAAATGACTCCCCGCTGTCCGTACAGGAGCAAGAGAACAAAGCGCCCTTGGCCAGCCATCAAAGATGACCACCCCTTTTTTGGGCCCTCTGCTAGCACAATACAATCCTTTCATGTTGAAGACGTCCCCGCTGCAACGGTGCATTCACAAGACCGTCTCTATAGCTTAATCCCAAGCGTCCGGCTAGTCAAGTCAACAACAGTTACTTATTCACTGTAACACGGCTCCGCATGGGAGAACGGAGCCTGTTATTCAGCTAGTCACTGCATCGCAAAATGGTAATACATGGCACAACGATTCTGTTTTACAGGATATTTCTGACGGTCATGTGCTGTGCAGCCAGTTACAGAGCCGCCATGGGCATAGCAAGGATAGCCAGCTCAAATCACCAATTTTGGGACCGAAGCAACACCTTGCTTGACCGAAGTGTCTTTTCGACTGTGGAAAGGAATTCCAGGAAAAATCCAGATGATTTCCGGCACTGGTGGCTGTTTTGGTCGGCGGTACATGACAGTATGAAAAAAAATTCAGGGGGGGGGGGCGGAGCTCGGTCAGCCCCCACCCCCTCCCTGGTTACGCCACTGTGCCTGAGGCCTGCCAGCCAGGACTAGAGACCATGACCTCCCCAGAAAACATATAAATAAGCACAAAGGACATGAAAATGGGCGGAATGACAACTTGTAGCCATCAGGAGCATTACACATGTAATGCACAATGCTGCCACCTACACCGTGTGCATTACACACACGCAATACCTGATAGAGAGGGTGGTCGCAGCCAAGATGGCCCATGGATTCCCATTATGGGGGAACCATTCCTGCAAGATCCTTTTGCTCAAATAAAGATGCCTTCACTTTCTTGCTATGCAAATTTACAGGATAAGTCAAAACAAGGCTGCAAATAAATTAAAAAGAATAATTTTTAAATACATACAGCTGAACTCACAGCAAACTTAATTAGAAAGCACACAGATTCTTAACTATAACCTACACCCATGTGTTAAGCATGTGTGCTTTCCATTAAAGCTATATTTGCAAGTTCAGCGCTGTCCTATGTCGTTTCCTTCATGGTGGGAAAAAACAGCGTGCAAATGGATGGGACAAAGAAAGCTAACACAACACAATCGTTTCCTTCCTTGTGCCGTCATCACTTGCACTGCCCCCATCAAGATGTTCAGCCAATACTTACCCGCCCGAATGTCCATTCTTACGATAAAAATTTATTCGTTCGGGAGTATACACAACCACTTGCACACCACGTGGTATACTTCGTCAGCAGAATGAAACTTCCTCCTCAACCTGCCTTCTTTTGGTGGTACAAACAAATGGAAATGGCTTGGAGAAACAAGATCTGGTGAGTATGGTGGATCTGGAGGACAAACTTCAGGTTTGTTATTGTCCTAACTGTTGCACAGGCCATACGTGGCATAGCAGCACACAAGGATGATTGCAACGAATTTAATGAGAGCAGCGTTTTGGGCTAGTTGGTGATCCATGACATGACTTGCGCTGTGTTTGTACTTGTTTTCTTCCGTCCGTGTTTTCGTCGCGTAATTTCTTTGATGCAAAGAATTGTTTTCTAAAGTTTTGACAAAATGCTGATATTTGCATAGTCAAGTTGCAACAGAACACCCGCATACAGCAGTCCACAGTGCTTCGATATGATTACAGGCCAGAGATGACTCCTTAGGAGGTTCACTAGTGATGACTCTCTAGTGGTAGTGGTCGCTCGCAATGTGTGGTGCTCCACGATGCCTTTTAACTCTCAAAAAAGGGTAATCATAACCTCCCCAGGTGATGGCTGTGTTTCAAACTTCTTTGGTTTGGTTGATGAGGAATAATGCCATTCCTTACTCGCCCTCTTTGTTTCTACCCGAGGTTTCGTACTCGATGACGATTCTTGCAAGGAAGGCATCCCATTCTGGTTCAAAGCACAGCAGGATGTTCACATGAATCAACAACGGAGCTATTCTGGAACTGTCCATGTAGTGGACACGTCCACCTCGGCCTGATATCATCACAGCGCATCCAGTTGCTGCAAAAAGCAACAAGCCTTGACATAATCACGACAGAAATCATGATGTGTGGCTTATGTCATGACGTAAGCCACGCAAAAAGCAGCAGGCTATGACGGTGGGGCTGCATAAACCTAATTCGAAGGCTATCGCGATCACTGAATCAGAGTTAATGCACGACCTCCAAGATTCGTGAGGCTAAGAGGAGGCAGGAGGCTGTGTTCGCCACATTGAAGAGCATACTGTTCGCCTTGTTTGTGTAGAGACTTTTGAAACATGTCACATCAAAATGACGTTGCGGAAGAAGAACCAGAAACGGGGCACGCTGTTCGTCAAGCTCCAGCCCATCAGCGGTGGCTACACACTAAATGGAAAGTTCAAGAATAGCTCCCCATGTTACTGTTTCAACTCGGGTGGCGGCTTGTAGGGCTCCCATCTTGCAGAAACGGTGTAAAATTTAAGCGCATCATGCACAACTTAGTATGCAGATCCCTGACTGACATTTATGCTAGCTGCAAACGTCACCCAGTGTCCCTCAGTTATTTTCCATCATGATGGCTTCGATATACTGCGATGTTTTCTGGAGTTGCAATGGGGTGTGACTGACCCAGACAAGGAGCATCAGCTACAAGCATCATACCATTTACAATTTGCGACGCCATTAGTAAACTTGCCACTCTGACACACATGCATCACCATACTGTACCTTCCATTATTCTGCAATGATTTTCCATAAGCTTAACATGTTCATTATGCAGAAACCGAATAACAGAACAGTGTTCTTCCCTGGTGCAAGCTGTTAGTGGGCTGGCTATTTTTGCACTGTTCCTGCGCTGTTGTTTTTGGGTGGATGGATGTATCCATCCAGAAACATGTTGGCTCACATTTGGCTTACAGGTTACTGCCCTTGATAGCAAGGTGGTGGTGACCTGTGAGATACCAAATGCAAATTTAATTCAGCCTAATGCCTCTCCTGCCTGAATTAAATATTTCTTCCTAAAGAAAACATTATACACTCATAGCTTAACTTTCTGTGTTTTACTTTAGAGTAACCTTGGTTTTCATAACATTTCGTTTTTGTCATTCCTCCCTAGTCCCCCCCCCCCCCAGTTACCTTTTACAAATCTCTATGCTGGACATGTTTACCTTTGCCGTGCAGTCCCTAAAAGCTAGGGCTTCATGTGATCTAGTGCCCATATATACGTTTCAGCATCAATTAAAACATGCTTTCTCGTTTCCCTACCTTTCTCACATCAAGTACATGCGTCGTCTTCTTTACTGAATTTTGTTTCATAAATGTGCAATGCTGCTGCTAGTGATCATTCGACGCACTGTTGAGAACATGTCTGCCAACGTACAGGCTACTGGAGCAATCTTTTGCTTTCTTGTTACAAATTTGTGGCTTTCATTTGACTGACCCTCGTAGCTACAGTGCAAGCTTTCCCCCCCCCATTCACTTGCTATTTAAGTGAATGGGCATACCTGCCAACCTCACAGCATGAAAATTCGGGAGACCGCAGCGGAAGGGGGGGGGGGGTGTAGTGGTTTTTTTTTTCTTTTTGCATAGCGGAAATTACTGAGACTGGAGACTGACATCAGAAAGGGGTAAGGATGTTTGTTTTCACGTCGTGGTTTTGAGCTGCTTGAACCAAACTTTACTTGTGAAGGCACCAAGGCAGTTCACAGGCGCATGTGGTACAGAATCCGTACTTGTCACCTTTCCGCGAAGTCACAAAGCACAGAAACCCAGCTGTGTATGAGTCCAGAAACACTTGCAAGTACTTTGATTTTGACGCCGTCATCGACCTTCTAACTGAACTCTGGAAACACGCAACCCCAACGGCAGACGGCGTAGCGTACAAAATGCGGGGGCCAAGATGGAGACGCAAAAGTTCTGGCTAGGCTCAACGGAAACGATTGCCGCAAATGAACTGAACGGTGGCCGGAGCGGCAAGATTGCGACACGCGGTGCTGATTCTCCCAAGCACGCCGATATCGAGAGTGCAAAGCACAATGGGGGCCATGGATGGGGGCCGCTTACTTACTGCCGGTCTGCCAGCCACCCCTCCTTTGAAAAATGGAATGTGCTCGACAGTCTCGCCGTCTCGTTAACGGAGCACTCGTGGAGCCAGTGCCGCGGCTCCAGCCGCCATGCACTTTTGGCAATCTTTTTCCGTTGAGACTGTACCTTTTCTCTCACCTTCTTTCGGTACGGTGGCGAGCGCTTCTCACGGCCAGCCGGCCAGCCTTCGCCCAGATGCACAGTGCCTAGAATGTACTCAGCGGTACTGTACGATATGGTTACAATGAAATAGAAGTGTGGCGGCGAGTGCTCTTCCGCAGCACCGCCACAGCAGGAAAGGCTGACGTACGTGCATGATTTTAAAAAAAGAGAAAAAAACCCGCCTCTGCTGTGGTGGCCACTTTTCGGGAGATTCGAGATGACATTCGTACAATCGGGAGATTAGGTCCAAATTCGGGAGTCTCCCGGACAATTCGGGAGAGTTGGCAGGTATGGAATGGGGTGTGTGTGAACCAGACCTAGCTATGAAAGTGTTACCCAGGGCCACTCAAGACTTTGATAACAAATGTGAAACGTCCTTCCAACAGGAAGCTACTGGCCACTAAACCGAAACATGATACCCCAAGGCATTACTATGGCTGCCAGAGTAGTAACCCTTGCTACTGGGTTGGCGACAATGTTTCCATTTCACGAGACATTTTGTAATGGTAAAAAAGGTAATTGATATCAACTATCAACTAATCTGAGCCATTAGCACCATAACGAGCATGCTGCTCTGCTAGGGCTAGACACCTCAGCACTGAGTGCAGACAAAGCAGCCTGCGCAAGCAAGGGTATTCACTATCAACTCACCTGCATGATGTGCTCGATGAAGACAGAGTTTGAGTCGGATATAATGATCACCTCGAATCCACCAGCCTTGTGCAGTTGCTTAAGCAGATCAATGATGCCATCCATAAACTTGATCTCTAGTAGGCAGTCTAAAATATCATCTGGCTGCACATGACTGTCATACAGGAAGTGGAACACAGCACGCATGAATGGAGTCCACCTGCAGGAATCAAGCAAACGGTGAAAGTTGTAAGAAGGTGTTATCCTGAACACGTGACGAACAGCACCTATGTTCATGGTAGAATTAATACGGATGTCAATCAATGCAACGTGTAGCTTCTGAGACGTGTCGTACACTTTTTAGAACAACCTTTTAACAGGGGGGGTTTGCCACCGTCAAGCGTTCACATGCCTCCACAATAACTACAATGAACTAACGGTGGATTTCAACTGCGGCAAGAAGCATACTACCTCAAATAACACAAGACCTGTGCCATGGTTGCAGGCTGCACGTGATAAGATTAGTTTGCCGTTCCGGCGCCCGGGGGCATCGATGTTGCAATGAAATAAACACGGCGCACATGACCAGCCAGTCATGTGTGGAACCCGCCAACGTACGTGTGTGTGATTCGGTCCAGTGACCGGCATGGCCCCGGACTACCCGGTTATCACAAGTGGCGATGAGGATGGGATCCGAACCCACGCGGGCAACCCACACAGACAATAAAATTGACCACACACTCACTTTAGGAGCTGCAGAGCTATCGAACTTTTAGCAAGCCGTTACATGCAAATGAAAATGAAACACTAAACACAAGAACACAATGAATAGTACATAATGTCAATAATACATTACAAGTTATTTTGAATACATGCATACAAAAACTTTCATGAAGCCCCTCCTGCAATGCACAAGCCGGATATTCTCAGAGTAGTGACAAGGTGAAAGGTGGTAGGCATGCTTGAATTCACATAAAACAAGGCACACGTGGCTGAATCTGCATATTACGCTATCCCAGTGTCTTCTGGCAATCAAATGGACCACCCATCGCTATTCCGCCTCCAGGCAAAGATGATTGCACCATAAAGAATCTTTGGAGCACCAAAATAGCTCACCAAGCATGCAGTACTGTGCTCATGAAATCATGTGTGCTCTTCCCCACCCTGAAGTCATGGATAGTGAGGCTGCCATCATAGTCATCACCTTCAAATGACATGTTTTTGTTGTGCGACAGCACAAGGGAAAATGACATTACATTTGACGTGCGACAGGCATATTTATCTAAAAATTGCTGCGACTATAGGTCCACGTGAGGAACATTATCATCATTTGCTTAGCAAGATTCAGTGTCGGACAAAAATTTCTCTTAGAAATGTAAGATATTACCCACACTGCATAAACTAAATATGTCATTTTCCACAAATCTAGCCTATGTAATTTCAAGACTGAGCTGTATATCTTGCACGGTTACTGTTCTTATTCATAGATGTGTAGACCACTTTGATTGGCCACCCCTGCAAGCAACTAGCCAATCCTGAAAGCAGAACACAGTTTCTAATCACTGACTTAAAAGCAATACCCGGACAAGAGTGACTGATCCGACTGTCTTAATACACGTTAAGGTAACAAATTTTGCCACTCTTTTATTGCTTTCTGCAGGGCACGTTCCTTTTATAGCAGTGGTCCAAGAACATGCGGTCTGGAATGCCCTTGTGCAGGGCCTGAACGAAAGAAGGAAATTTTAAGGGCTTGTTGCTTTGTTGATACAACCTTAGTGAAAACCAACAGATAATGAAGCCAAGGTATAGGGGACGTTACTTGTACAGTTTTAACTGTATTGTAGTAATTACGATATAAATGTGAAGAAAGTAAAGTGTACGAAAAGACAACTTGCCGCCAGCAGGCACCGAACCTCCTACCTCTGCAATAAAAAAAAAATGTTCCACACTCACCGTCATGGCTATGAGCAGCGCTAACACTTCCAGGTATGCATAGACATAAATACCCAATAAAGTGGACAAGAGGACAGCCGCCACTGAAGCTCAATTGATAGAGCATCGGGCGCATTATCCGAAGGTTGCAGGTTTGCTCCCCGCAAACGGCAAGTTGTCTTTTCATCCACTTTACTTCCTTCACATTTATATCATAATTACAATACAGTACTATTAACGTCCCCTATACCTTCCTTGGCTTTGTTATCTGTTGGTTTTCACTAAGATTGTGCAGGGCCCGAATGTCTCATGTTTTTCATCACCGCTTCCGTTTATGTTTCATATGATTTGGTTAGAGCCTTCTGTTGCCACCAGTAGGCAACAGTGCAGCCTGCAGGGCACAACAAACTACGCACGCAACAATTGCAAAGTTTCAGAACCACTCCTTTAACCCTTTGTGTGACAGCGGGACACACACGTCCCACTTTTCCATCTGTAGGAAAGATTTTCTCCCACATCACCCGTTGCAATTAGCACAACGATAAGTCACTCATATCTTACCTAAGTCGTATTCTCGAGGAAAAATCTTTTACCACACTTTCGAAGGGCGGAAGTAGTGTTACAGTGATGTTGAATTTCGATCAATTTTTCATGATAGCTTCCGAATTTTCTTCTTCCAGATAAAAAGAACCTACCAATCAAAATACCGGAAAAATTCCTCTTTTTCTGGTTTTTCAGAGAGGTGATTTTAGCTTCTAGTCATCATGTGTTTTTCTAAAAATTTGAGGAAAAACTCGGCCGATAAATGCATAAAAACAATCCCCTGTGATATTGCCACGCTCATTCCTCAGCGTAATTGCAGATATTGATGTGTGGAAGTATTTTTCTTTATATCACATTCCTCTTGAAAAGGAGGCGCATGTTCAGGGACAACAGCGGTACTCGACAATTTCGACAGCCAAAGCAACGACAAACAAATGGACAAAAATATGGTTGGTGCATGCGATGAAGTAAGCTTTACAGGAACAGATGACAGCGCTATGATGACTCACAAGAGGTGCAGGTGCAGGTGGTGTTCTACTGCTAGAATGAGATCCTCGCAACTTTCCTCAGCACACCTTGAGAAGCAATATTCTGTGCCACTTGCTTCGGCCGTTTCATCCCAAATACCTGTTGATGCAATCTCGAGATGGTGCCTTCATGAGACAGTGGGACAGTGTTTTCCCACTTTTTGGAAACACTCTCGTGAGTCAGTGGGACATATATGTTCCACTTTTTTTTCAGTAAACTACTGGCTTGATTTTGATTAAATTTGTTTTATACTATTTCTTTGTAGCTTATATGAATGTACCACAGCCGGTTTTTATATGATCATGTCAAAAATATAGGCAAACCTACAAAGGGTTAACCTGAAAAGTTTTTTTTTAATACAGTAAACTCTCATTAAAGGGAAACTGAAGGGACCAGGAAAATATGTTCTATTTAACAGGAGTTCTGTTCACTAAGAAAGGAACAGGGGGGCGCAATTCAAGAACGAAACCAATCATATTACACGCAGTTTCATTTAAGCAGCAGTTGCGTTTAAGAGATTTCCACTTAGTGAGAGCTTACAATATATACAAAACGCAGACGAAAATCATAGCTAAGACAGTGTAGATGTTCTAAAAAGCAGTTTGAATGTTTTTACCCATTTGGGGTGTAGCGTTCCTTGATTTCTGGAGGTAGCTCTCCATTCGGCGCCAGCTTCTGGATGTACACATCACTGTTTGCATCAATGATTGTGTGGTCAAAGTCGAAGACTATGAGATGCTTCCTCACCACCTTGCCCTGTAAAGTCAATGACCACATTATCAGCAGTGCTCACCATGGTCCCATTTCTCCAAAAGTGAGATTTTCAAGAGTTTGGTAAATCTCTACAGCACGCTTACGTAAACCCAACGAGCCTAAAGCCTGAGTGCCCCATTCTGAAACTCTCTGCACAAAACATAGTCTAGATTTTCTTTTGTGTCATTAAAGAATAGCTACACAAAGACACACACACTATGGGCAAATGTTCTCATTCATTCAACATTAGTCTAGGACTTTTCATCATATTTTCAGACAATTAAGGCCTGGGTACTACAGAACGCATACCTCTCCTCCATGCTCTTATGAACAACAAGTTCTTAAGCGACGTTTCTTACCTAGCTTTAATCCATGTAGACAAGTGAGCACCACTAAATTAATTGAAACAGCACAAACCAGCAGCTTGTACAATTTATGCAGCATGCTTTTATGCGTAGCTTCAAGTGCCGCTGTTAAACGCTATGCCCATTGCTGAAAAAAGAAGCCCGAGCTTTCGGTGTTCACAATCGCTTCAGTCTTTAAGCTCACAAGGCACTGACACCATGAATACCAGCAAATAAGGAAAGCTGCCCAGCAGGCTGTTTCAGTTGAAAGCACTTGAGCACCCCTACATTCAACTATACAATTGTCTGCACAGTGCACAGAACTTGTACAGACAGATCTGGAGTAAAATGTGTCCTTTAGTGACATCTCCAGTCGAGTAAAGGATAAATGTTCATTAAACAGTACACCAGTCTCGTAACTACCACGCCAATCGTCTGAAGCTGAAATTGTCTTTCCTGTCACAAGCATTCCATAAAAGACCATCACAAAACATTTGTTTACCAAAGCTGTATACATTAGAGAGTTTTAGGGTTGGGTACACAGGCCTCGAGCATCTCTGGTTACGCACACCATTTTCGAAAAATAGTGCGCATGCCCAAGAGTGGCTTGCATTTCACACATGTACATTGGCAAAAACCCCAAGCATATGCACATTCTATTGACCGATACCATATACCCTATTGACTGCACAGGAGGTGTGAGTTGATGTGGCATAAGCTAGGCTACGGGTTAATTATAGCTACATAAGATCCCTTATAGAGAGGTTTAGATCCGGAGTGCCAAAACATTACACGACACAAACTCCCGGACATACATGATTGATTTGCTACAACAGTGACTAGGAATTGAATCCGTGGCCTTACATGCAGCAGGACAGTGCCATTGCCCAGGACACTATAACAGGTTAATAGAGTGTGGTGTTAAAAGTGCAGCTGATCTTTTGATCAGTCGGTGTGGCGACCTGTGCTTTCCATTGACTTTAAGCTATGTTGCAGCAGAAACATATAACTGTGCTGCAAAAACAGCCCGAAATTCCCCAATGCAAGGCATACTATGACAGACAAATGCAGCCCATCTACACTTTCGTCACTTATCTTTTCGATGGGAAAAGGAAAGTTGAGCCCACATATCACACTTCGGCCAACGTTAGAATGCAAACACGATTACAAGATATCATATTCAATCTGGCAGTTGCACTGAAGGTTGTGGCACAATACAACAACAATGTCGAGTTTAACGAGGCTGTTTTGTGCCGAAAAAATATAGCAATGCTAGAATACTTCGTTCTTTCTTTTTCACTTCGCAGAGCTTTTCAGATTTCGTTGTACGGTCAAGAAGTGCAGTTAACAGCATTCTATTGCATCAAGCCAATTAGTATCTGAAAATTTCAGTCTTGAACTCAACTTCGCGGAAATTTCACCTTTTAGAACCACTTAAAACACCTTGATCACGCTAAAGAAAGACCGCCAAGCTGGAAAGCAGGGCGCCCTACTTCGGGGAAATGGACGCCCCGACTGTCATGTGAAAACGCACAGGCACGTCCACAACCCTGCTGTTGGCCAGCGTATCTTTTGCAGTATAAACATGCGGAAACCTTCCGTCAGACAAAGTGCACGGCTACTGCCAGTATCGTGACAGCGGCGTATCGCATTCGGACAACTGGCAAATGAACCGGGCGACTATATGCACCGGTTGGCTGTTTGACATTTCCGATGCGGCGCTGCATGCACGCTGGCGCCGCAGTGAGCCCATTCATCATTTACCGCTGCAAATCCCGACCCCGCATGCAGGCAGCTTCAATGCTAACGATAAAGGAGCGAAAAGTGAACGCACACAAGAAACCGTTTTCGGCGCTTCTTCAGATTTCCTTTGCCGCTGTGCGAGGCATATGTCGGAGCCCACGGTTCGTCGCGGGCTTCCATCTTCCATCTCCAATGCTTGTGCTGCACGTTCGCGGAGGGATTACCGTTAACGACCGGCGAAGCCGCTCTCTGGAGCCAGCAATCCCGGGGATGACAATGGCACGGCTCGTCGGTGCCCCACAGGCGGACCGCCCCAATTTAGCGCCGTCCAAGAGGGTTTCTCGCTCGCACGACAGGCGCAAGCGAGACCGGGGAGACAGTTTCAATCTCCCACGGAGATTAGAAAACCAATTTCTGAGCTGGCCTATCGGCCCGTGGCGCGTGCATTGGGCAAAGTCAGCTTTTGCACCGAGCCGTAAACAACGGAACAGCGCCTGACAACAGCTGATCCGACGGCGAAGAGGAGGAGAAAAACGACTTGTCGACCCAGCCAGGCCTAGCCTTTCGAACCTTACTGCGGCGAGCCTGTCAAACAGGCGACAGAGTTCGCAGCAGAGGGCGCAGCCTGTGAGTACAGCAGGCAAAAGTAATAAAAGCGGTGCTATCTGTAGTACAAATATTGGAGTGATACAAATGCAGCCAAAGCGTAAGAGACAGATCAAAAATATGAAAAGATACTAGTATGTTATTATTAGTATTATTTTTTGCCATCAAGTATGTCAGTGCAAAGGTACTCGTTCCAACTTCATTGCTTTATGAGCGTAGTGCTTGAACTTGAAATTATCAATACTCCACAAACTACCGACAATGGTGCGTAAATTATCTGAAGTGCGCCATGTGAATTCAATGAAACGATAGGCTTCGGAGGATAAATGCGGCCGGAGGCGTGTCGATCTACTACCGAAGCTAGGCCACCCTACCGAAGCTTAATGACGGCCGCACGCCGTGAATTTGCACCCATACAAACGACATATATTAACCATAAATTACATATATCAAAAACAGAGGCCCACGTACACAATAATTGTAATTTGTTACTTAAACTCGTTTTCTGTATGCATGCCGTCTGCTGCAACGCACCTCGCGCCATCTACATTAATAAAATAAAAATCTAGAAGAATTAAAAAATATTTTTGGCATTTTATGCAAATAAATAAATGTAACGCTTCTCAGAACTAAAAAGCCAGTTTCCCAAGGAGAGTTCCTCAGAATCTAGAACGTCCTCTCTCTCTTTTAACTTTGTCGTCTGCTAACGATTATTCGCACATGCTGTAGACAAAACGGAGATCACGCGACTATTAACTCGATAATTTAATTATGGATTAAAGAGGCTCCAACGCTCAACCAACAAGAAACGGAAACCGTGGCGTACACCGGTAGAGCGTGGACCTACGCGTTTCAAGGTGAGCGCCCGCTTTCAGGTGCGCAGCAAAAACTAGAGCAAAAAAGCTGCGGACCATCCAACTGTTTTCCTCGGACACAAAAAAGGGAAACAGTTGCGGTCATCGTTCATGGGGATCAACATTCCGTAGTACTCACCGAGAGTCTCCGCGTGAACACGTTCTTGGGTGCTTGCTCCATTATCCGTAGACCGACTATATATGATTCATACTTTGAAAAAAAGAAAGAACGTCGACTCCGCAGGACTGCAAGCTGAGCGTCAGAGCTGGGCTACGTAGTTCATGGGGAGACTATAGCTATTCCGATTGTTGCCGAACCCGGCATTCACCTGCCCGGGACGCGATCCGATAAAACTGCGTCGGAACTTCAGCGTCAACTTGTTGGTCTACGCGGCTCGTTGTTGACACAATGCGGAATACACAGCTCAAGGTTACACTTGCTCATAGCGGAGGCGCGCGCTACGATAGTTGTTTATACGCTATTTGCGGCTGCTCAGCGAGACCGACTGGCGCCTAGGCACTCGCGCGCGCCTCGACAAATCGCCACCGCTCGCTCGGCTCTGACGTATGCGCGTGCGGTATGTATGTAAGTACTCCCAGCGCGCCAGCAGGTCTCGCTGCAGCTGTTCGAACGTGCGTGCGAGAACAAATAACGATCGTGTTCTCGTTCGCGCTCTCGGCTGACAAGCGAGACGAGATCCAGCGGAAGCTAGCCGCACGCTGTTCTCCCCCTTGTTGATTGCACGACACGCCTGCATGCACGCCTCGGATCATTTTGCCGTGTTTGTTTGTTTTCTGTCTCGATCGTGCACCTAAGAACGCGCTT
Source organism: Rhipicephalus sanguineus (assembly GCF_013339695.2). Classification (NCBI taxonomy): domain Eukaryota; kingdom Metazoa; phylum Arthropoda; class Arachnida; order Ixodida; family Ixodidae; genus Rhipicephalus; species Rhipicephalus sanguineus. Next base: position 134,780,707 of record NC_051178.1, read on the forward strand.
CGGATCACCGAAACGCACGTATGTGAAAACGCTAACTTCTCCTCCCAGCAACAATCACGGGAAGCGTGGCGGGCACCTGTGCCTTCGGAATACATGCACGCTCCCACTATATTTTTTTTCTTTCGTTATTTCAGTCTCCCGTGATTCAAGCACACCTCTATGGATGATAGTCGGCGATTGCAAATACAATGCAGTTGTACAGTGGTAGAGTTTGTCGTTGGTATCAAACTGCAGTGCGAATCGTCTCCTACATGTGTTCATTGAAATTAAAAGGAAATTTGTAAAGCTAGCGACACCACAGGGTATCATCTGCTCAAGTCGCTCTAAAGTCTGCTCAATCTCACTGCAAGATAAATGTGTTTTTACCTTATCAAAAGAAAGGAAAAATATACAGGCGATATGGCTGCTATACTAGTTCTATACTATGTTCGAACATCTACATGAAAACCAGATGTGTGTATTGCAAGCAAACACATTGTATTGCACTTAAGAAAACTTTGTGCGTGTTGATGACAGCTTGAGAAAAAGAGTTATTCACAGAAGAAATTCCGATTTTGTCCCGGCATGTCCTAACGCCATATCAATTTCTGCATACGAGCAAGGCAGGCACTGTCACCAAGTTGTATCTATGATGAGGAAGGATCCGTCAAACTCTCGTGGTTGACCACTCTGGGTGGCAGGGTAGCAAGCAGAGGAGAGTGATTAGAAAAGGTCAACTGTACATTCCTCTTTATTCTGTACGTTCAAATGGAAAATGAGTGTAGAATCAGACTTACAAAGGCTTGTCCTAAAAAGATGTTTTCTCATTTATATATATAAACTGTCATAGAAAAATTTTACAAGATACAAGAAAGAACAGGAATGAACGGTCCTGCTGCGCAGCCTTGTATAAAGGGTGCAGAGATATGTGCTAAGGCGTGATTACGCTGTCGTAGGCCACACTGCCACATTCAATAACAATAAAAAAAATTATCATAAAAAAAAGTAGACAGAGAAACACGTATATACAAAGGACAAAACAATAAAAAAAAAGCAACATTTCATGTGAGAAAAAGGCCCGCACTTACAATGCGCACAGTTTTTCTTGATGGGAAGATTAATGAATGGTAAATACATGAAACAAGCTGAACAAATCAGCTGAACACCAGCAATGTGTGAGAACTCAACATAACTTTCCTCCCATCACAGCAAATGTAAGGCCATGAGTTGCACGATTTCATCAAACACCTTACAATTATGCAGATGAAAACATTCTTACAAACACATAGTCAGCAAGGCACCTGCACATTCTTTTGTTCCTGTTTGTTAGTAAAGAAAAAAAAGGGTGTCTTTCATTGGCCGTAAACGCAACAATTTCCTTACAACACACTATGTAGCTTTCACAACAATACAAAATTGCATTCTAAAAATACGATCAGCTGCACTTGTGTCGGCACTACACAGTACACAGCACTGGACGCATAGCAGAGGTAGTGGTGCTCCTATTCAGTTTCGCCTCCTGTTGTCACTACCTCGCATAAAAATGGCACGCTTTTTCTTTAATGTTCAACTCAGTGCAGCTAGCAACATGAATAGCGATGCACGCGTATTTGAAATAGAAAATATAGAGAGAGAAATTAGCTCGGGCATGGCAACAGGGCAAGCCGCAGTGGTGCCGAGCTCGGACGGATGACTCTTCTGGTCCAGCCAACCATATCGCACACTGCTTTCTGCACGAAATGAACATCACTGAGGTACTGGTGGAAATCAATGCCAGTGCTATACACTCGTGTATCTTAGTGTTCACACAACACGACAATTAAAAATAATAATAATGAAGACGCAACAGGGCAGAACGCAGCACCGGAACATTCACACTTTGGAGCCAGGCATCTGCTGTCCAATGTCATGACGCGACGTGATGCCGTAGACCTGTGACAAGTGGTTTGGCGAATTCCTGTAGCCGGCCACCGTTTGGAGATGTGCCCGCGGAGCAGCGCGCGGGACAGTCTTGATCATCACACCACCATTGCCACTACCGAGAGAACCGTGGGGGGGTAGCATTGTCTGTTGCGTTGGGACCGTCTTTGCATACACCATACGATGCCCGGCCACGTGTGCGTGCCGTGGGAGTGAACTCGACTCCGTGGGTCCCATGCCGTTCCTCTCCTTTTGAGGTTTTGAAGGAGTGCCCTGGACGGTCTCATATTCAAAGTAGTTTGATGACGGGCGTTCTGAACGAGACCGATTGGACATCGGTGGTGGAGGCACTGGCTGTGATGACTGCTGCACGTGGGATCTCGAGACTGTGAAGAGACCTGCTGTTGCTGCTGCTGCTGCTGCTGACTGCGTTGCTAGCTTCTGCTAGGAACTGCCGAAGGTGTAGCTGAATCTCGGTGAAGTTGACGTAGTGGCTGTACTGGGTTGGATCTACGAGGTCCAACACGGCTTCCTGGCCTGTGTCAGAAATAGCAATGCAGTGAAAATATGTAAATCATTGCAACAGACTGCAACCACACAACACACTATTATTGAGTTATTGAAGGGAACACAGGCGTGATAAGGCGTCGTCTGCTGGTTTGGTGCTACTCTGCAAGGTGGTGGGTGGCTACTTCACCAGTAATATGACAAAAGGCCTCTGTACTAGAAATAAAGCGACTTAGTAATGTAGAAGCTTGGGCGTGTTGGTGAAACAGTGGAAGGACACAGCGCAATAGAAGACGGGAGCGAGGAAGGGTGACAGTGCTGTGTGTGCAGGCCACCAGCGATGATGTGGCGATGCACACAGTGCTGTGGGTGACATCATCCTTCCTTGTCCTCGTCTTAGCCAGTAGTCGCAAAACTCACAATATTACTACGCTCGCAATATTACTGAACATCGTATAAGGTATGTGGCCAACAAATGTGAGAATGCACTAAATTTATAGCTTGCTGTTCAGAAATTTAAGTGGAGTAACCACAGGGTGTTTCTGATTCTGTGCTTAAACGCGCTGTATGCTTGCTTCACTGGGTCGCATAAGATGCTGTGCCTCACAAAGACCACATGAACAGTCCACATCCAGTTCAGAGACTCCTATAAAAGGAAATTGATAATGGAAGTCCACTTCGCGGCATATTACGAGTGCTGAAGTAACAGGGCCAACAGTAAAAACATCTACCAACTGTACCTGTTACAATACTAAAGGAAAGAAGAAGACTTTTAAGGGCTCGTTTTTCTTTGTTAGACACAATATTAATGAGACCTAACAGACATAGTGCCAGGAAAAGTACAGGGGGATGTTATTTGAAGTAATTTAGGATATAAATGTGAAGAAAGTAAAGCGAACGACTGCCGGTGGCAAGTTATCTTTTCGTCCGCTTTACTTTCTTCACATTTATATGCTAATTACTTCAAATAACATCCCTTGTACTTTCCTTGTCATTATTGTCTGTTAGCTCTCATTAATATTGTGTTACTATACTAGTCACTGCTAACTTGAACAATTCACTAGTCCCACTTTGGTTCGAAATGATAGATTAAAGAAAGAGGCAAGCCTTACCGTTCCATTCCTTAAAATAGTCTAACTTGTGTTTTACTGAGTGGACAACATCACTCACTCTATCTCTGCAGAAGGGGAAAGCAAAAATACCCAAGGTGGTCAAAAGAGGAGGCTTGATTTTTTTGCAGTGAGATATAAGAGAGTAACATTCGCAACACATGAGAAAAATGCAGTGCCACCGCAAAGAAAGCAGAAGCATAAATTGCTGGTACAGCATGAAAAAAAGTAAGATAACAATAATAAGAAAGCAGGAAGAAACAGTGCGCAAGGCAAAGCCATTTGGCTGCCTGGCATGTTTAAAGGAGCCCTGAAAACCTTTTCTTGAAGCCTATGCACACATTGGAATGGACGCCATGCCCTTCAAGGAATGCGCTCTAAAAGAAATTTTGCAATGGGACCTAATCTATAAATATGACACATAATGAGTGAAGTATTCTTTTTCATTACACACTGTCCCTCAATTATCAGTTCCTTTAGTATACTTACTGACTCTTTGGTACTTCACAGAGGTGCCTGCAGGCAACAAAGTAACAATGACAGAATGGAACGGATGTGTTAATAATTCCACTCTTCTGTTTTACAAACCTAAATGGGTGCATGTGTTTACAGAAGCTTTTGCTCTAAAGCAATTCTTTTTGGCCCAAAGCAATTCATTTCAATTACGTCACAATTAGTAGACTACAGTTAAAGACAACAATCAACGTCCTGTATGCTTTCCCTGACCTAACTGTCTGTTCAATTTATTGGTTTGTGCCCGACATATAAACGAGCCCCTAAAAAAAATAAAATTCCCCTTCTTTCATTGCCCTATCGCTGATATCTACAAGTCATCACACCTGCTGTAGCACCACTGCCAACATCTTCTCTAATCTATATGCGAGGTCGTAGCCTCCTTACTGCATACTCGCAGCAGCAGTGTCACAGGCTGGAAACCATTCCTTATATAAAACAGTGTTTCAGTGCCCCTTTCAGCATTCTCCGCAAACATTCATCATGACTTCATAGTTTGTAGCATGCACAACACAGAAGCATGCACTTATAAAGGCTTTCACTGCAAGCAAGCGTAATGCAGTCATAAGTGCTTGCACGTGGATCATGCAGAGTGAAAACAGCGAGTGCATTGCAGTTGTGTGATGATGGTGGTAGTGATGGCGACAGCGAATGCAGTGATGATACCTGAGACCACGCGAAGTTCTCAGACTAAAAGATCGACCAAATGATGTTTTCTCTGAGGACTGCAAACTGCGCAATGAAAAGACCGAGCGACGCAGAAAAACTGCTGAGTTGCTGCACTAGGATCCTCGGCTTATAGTGACTCTACAGTGCCGGTTGAATGAAACAGCTAAAGAGTTTGCAAGAGCTAACTTTCCAACATATGTGAAATCCAACATTCATTCTTGTGTTGATCACCAAAGGTTACAATTTGCACCATATCTATAGACAGCGACCCTAAGTGCTATGTGCCTGCAAATCCAGTCTCATTCACTTTCTTGGGCTTCTAGTGAGTGAAGCTGCCCTGTATTCCACTACAAAACTAACAAACAAGGATATTTTTTCTGCGTTTGACAACTTATTCTTTAACTCTTTTTTCTGTTTCATTATCACATCTACATTCCTTATGCCTTGTTTTTCTCCACTGCCTTCATGACACTTCTTTCGGG
>NC_051178.1:134785985-135010495 GCF_013339695.2 Rhipicephalus sanguineus
TACATAACTAACACTACTGAGGACACTTTGGATATTAGATGTTTATGTTGCTGTGTAGCCTGGCAAGTATGTGCAGCCAATAATGGTGCCTCAAGTATGGTCAGGTATAAACATTCCCCATTACATGCTACCATCTCACAGGTTTCATCTCCACGGCATCAATGTTTGATAAAGCCAATGTCTAGGGCAGTGAAGCTGTTTCCTAACGTGTCAGAACGGCACACACTACCATTATGACACCTGCTGTTTTTACTAAGAGCGCCACTTGTGTGCTGGAAGACTCGCACAGTTAGCTTTTTCTTTTTTTTTCTTTTTTTTGGTAAAACATAACAGTGCGGCTGAATCCCTCACTTGTACACTACTCTATTCTAACTAGGGTGCTTTCCTTTAGATTCGCTTTAGAAAGGCGCTCTTCGTACTCATTTGCACAGTTACGTTTATATCCTTGCCGGCAGAATTACAAAGCTGATATTAGCTACCAATCTGCTCTGTTACCTAATCGATGGAATCGAGCTTTTAAACGGCTGAGTTTTGCTCTTTTCGTCAGTTCTCGTCAGCACTTCGTAGAATGCAGTTAGTGTACAGTTCTGACAGTGCGTTTGGAAAGTAGAGAGCTAGGGTCCAAATGACCAAGTTCGAGTAGACCGGTCACGAATATTAACACCCCGGAGATACCACCCAGGACAGCTATAGGCAACAAGCAAATACAGATAACGACTACTGGTAATAAGGAGCCTAATAAACATTACGAGACATTGGACTCACGTATCCCTTGACTCTCCGTCCTTCCTGTGTACAAGTAGGCTGGGATTTATAAACGGCGTGTCACGAATCCTAGAAAGATGCGATGTACTGAACTGATATCGTAACGGGTGCGAAATACAGCGAAGAGGCGAATCCGCGTGGATTCACCACGGCAGTGAGTACAGCGGGTACAAAGCATCAAAATATGTTGTCCACACATAACTTTCTATAAAGCGACAGGGCAGACGCGGATGTGTGCAGGGGAGACGCGACGGTGAGATGAGATAAAATCACGCGAACATCAGCAGATAATTACGGCCGCTTCCAAGACGAAGGCTGAGACGTTTTTTTAAAGCTCGTGGATTTTCCGAAAGCATACGATCGCACACGAGAGCACAGATTGAGCACCCTGTAAATATGCCACCGACGTAGTTCGATGAAACCGTCAGTTAGGGGAGGCGCGCAAGTTTATACCATCGAAAGCAGTCTCGTGTAAGCTCCAAACACGAGAAGCTGAAGGTGCGAGCAGTTGCTTACTCTGTATGTGAAAGAGGCCGACGGCGAACTGGGAAATCTCTGGCATTTGTTTCACAACCTCGTCCGTTATGAGATGGCCGCCCCGGTGCTGTGGCCTCAGGTTGATCTTCCTCTGTACCCAAGAAGAACCGTGCCTTATTCCACTGCCACTGGCCGTCGCCATCACTTCCGAATCAGATGGGATCACTCTCCGAGGGAAGGAACTTTTCTTTATCGGCACATCCTTTTTTATTTTATTTATTTCTTCTTCCCATGCGTGAGCATATGAAGCGCACGTGCACGCCACACACGTTGAATGAGAATGTTGGCTAGCGCCACCTGGCACACGTAATGGTGTCTTTGCAAAAGTGTTTTAGGACAGAGTTTCGTTACCCTAGTTTCGTGACGTGTTATGGGGTTTACTCGCATCTGGCCGCAAACTTGACGCCGAAGTATGTTAGGACAGCCTGCGGTACGAGCTTGTAAACAATATCCCCCGCTCGGATGGGAAAAGGTAACACGAAATTATGGCCTCTAAGACGCTGTTTATTATGCATACATTGGTGTTGTCGTCTCGGAGGACATCCTAGACCAAAACCGAAAGCGTGTTCGTGCGTAATTTTTATGTGGTGCTAAAAGCATGAGCAGGTCCTAAATTTGTTCTTGTGATTTTAATTATGCGTGCGGCGATTGTACATGGTGTGGAGGAGCTGGACAAAATGACTTTACTCAGATAAAACGCGGTGTGTTCTTTCGTCGAGAGAAAAACACACACAAGGAGCAGCGATAGGCTCCCATCCGAGTTTCCAACTTTTATGGCGGCCAGCTTCTTTATATGCCTTTCTATGGTTCCTTTTCCTAGTTCTACGGCGAAAACGAACTCTATGCTACGCTGCACTTTACCTGAGTCAAGCCGTTATCGTAAAGCCACGAGAACTATTTATTCACATTCCTCCAATGATAGCCGCAGAGCTGTAGAGAAAATTACAGTTTGTTCACAACGTCCACGGGTCTGCTTTCGGCTCTTTTTTTGTTGGCATACAATAACACAATAAACGGCCACTTTCAGCTGAATTCAAGACGTTCTGTTTCTCCGCGCTGTACTCCATACACACTCAAGGTACGACTATGCCATTTAAGATTAATGTCCAAATCCTAAACATTTGAAGATGTGCCTTTACGCAGGGTTCGAGCACGTGCTCGCTTATGACTACAATCCGTTGCTGAGGAACAATGATGATGATGATGCTCCTGGGATTATCGGCACCTACTCATTCAGGGAGATCGGCCCACAACCAAGGAGGGTTTTTAAATCCTCCATGGGAACAGCCAACCATTGCCAACACTGCAGGTACGCAGCAGAGAAAAAGAAGAAGCTAATATCAATGGCACGCCCAAAAAAGCGCTCATTCTCACGCGCGTCCCAGAGTTTCGACCAATAAGGTTTACTTACGTGTACCGGTGGCTTCTTTCATCCCACATCTCTGCGTGGCCAGTGTGGACCAGGTAGCTGGCGGTGGTGCGTCGATTCGAACAAGACGTCCAAGATGAAGACGGAGTTCGCGCTTCTGGTCTTAGCTTCTATGTTTGTAGGGAATGTTTTATGCGGTGACATGGAGCAGACGCTGAGCGAAGGTAAGCCCCTCGATATATTTAAGCGGCTTATCAACCCACATTCCACGGTTTATGTCCTGGGCACGTAAGCCGCCGGTGCGTAGCGCATCGCGGACTGCAGCGTATGACCGTCCTGGAACAGAGGGTGTCCTTAGGCTCATGATGCTTGGGAATGTTGCTGTTCGCGACTTAAGAGGCTACAAGAGTTAGGATTGCGGATCGACCACTTGACACATCGCCTGAGCATGAAGACGTGAACGTCAGTTCACAGCGAGGATAAACCTTGATGGTGGCATAACCATAGGCGTGCGCACGGGGTGGGGGGGGGGGGGGGCGCCCCCCTAATTACCTGAGAGGGAGGGCGCAAAATCTGCCCCATACATTGACCCCCCTAGTCACCTAAGAGGGGGGGGGGGCGCAAAATCTGCCTCGTACATTGACTTGGTAGGGGGGGCGCTGCGATGAACCTTCCCCCCCTAATGGGGAACCTTGCGCACGCCTATGGGCATGACCTTTAATACATCCGAAATTCTGCCGTCTTTTTGGCAACTTCAGTTAACTCTGGACGAGACGTCGCCAACGAATAATCAATATATGTCACACTTCATGATCCTGATCGGGCTTGATCGTCATCGTGTGAATGGGGTATGTATAAAGCTAAAGTCAAAACGATGCATTTAACACCCATTTTTCACTTTCTCTTCTTATGACCTTGTCTGAAGTTCTGTGCGACTTGCACAACGCGAAGCTATTTGCCATTCTATGTTTTCTATGTTGGACCTCTCTATTTGTCAATAGGCGCACAGTTGTGAAGTGAAACTGGTGCCGAGTTCTTTGTCTGACGTAATGGGCAGTTCTCGGGCTTATATTCTTTTTTTTTTTTTTTTTTTTTGCTGCGCATATTGCAGGTGGCGGTCGAAAGGAACCCGGTCTGGACGTGGACAGTGGTAAGCTGGCACCGGAGCTGCAGGAACCAACGGTATGTAAAGAGCTTGGTGTTTCAAGCGTCTCTTCATTATCAAGCTATGTCAGGATTCTTTTTTTTCCTGCCCGGGATGCTGGTGGAAACGCAGATGCTCAACACGATCGAGCCACGTCAAGTTTCCGAAGGCGCTACAGCCATTTCAAAATTTCGATTTTTTTCCAACTGGGCCGTGTAATGTTCCCGGACGATACCCTATAGTCAGGGCCGTAATCAGAAAATTTTTTCAAGGGAGGGGGGGGGTGCACCACCTTAATTAATCTGAAGTGAGGGACGGGCAGGCACATGTGCTCGAGTGTCATTTTGGGCTCTATATGCAATGGCAAAAAAAAAAAAAAAATCGGGGGCACGGGCCCGGTGCGCCCCCCTCCCCTGGCTACGCTACTGCCTAGAGTTACTGGGGAGCCTATACAGTAACTAAACGATACCTACATATGTACGCGCCCTATGTGACGTGTCGCAATCCAGCAATGCGATTTTAATTTTGAAGGCGTTCAACGCCCTATTAGAGTGTAATAAACAGCCCCGTCTATACATCCACGAAAGTAGAAGTGAAATATTAAAATAACATAAGCGCGGAGAGGACGTGCCATCAACACCACAGTAATGATATCTAGGGCTTTGTCAAAACCAATAATTAAGACGGAAAGTTGGGCAAGATCGTATCGAGCATAATAGGACACGGTAACTAGCGTAAAAGGGGACAGGAACGAGAAGGGGACTAGCGTGGTCCCGTGTTCCTTCTTATCGTATCCGTCCCATGTACGCTAGTGATTATATGTCCTATTATGCTCAGTAATGATTATTGGGGTTTTACGTCCCAAAGCCATAATTTCGTTGTGACAAAGGCGCCGTAGTGGAGGGCTCCAAAAATTTCGACAACCTGGGGATCTTTAACGTGCACCTAAGTCTAAACACACGGGCCTTTAGCATTTTTGCTCCATCGAAAAGGCGGCCGTCGCGGCCGGGATTCGATCCCCCGACCTGCGGGTCAGCAGTCAAGCACCGTAACCACTACTCGCTGCCTTTGCAAAATACGCTAAGGCAACGCCTGCGACTTTCATATTTCAGTTCGCAACGCCAGTTAACAACGCCAGTGACTATCCCGTTGCGCACCCAAGCTATTGCAGGCAATGCAGAGCGAGTAACGTCCACACTAAATTACTGTGCAGCAGAAGACCGAGGGCGGTGGCGATAGTGGCGCCAAGACCACTGAGGGCGGCGAGGCCAAGACGACCGAGGGTGAGGCCAAGACGGAAGAGAAGGATGGAGACGTGAAGGTGGAGACTGAGGACGACGAGTCCAAGGAGGGCGCGGCCGAGGAGGAGGAGGAGGATAAGCCCAAGAAGCCCAAGTTCGAGCAAGACACTGCTCCCACGCTAACCCATGTCGACATCGAGGCCATGGGTGTCAAGGTCGAGATGAACGTGTTCAAGCTCAACATCTCAAACTTCTACGAAGTGGTGAACAACACGCGCTACATGCTCATCAACTTCTACGCGCCATGGTGAGCCCCGATCCGCAACCTTGCGGCTTTGACGATAACAGAGCAGCGATTCCGCTTGCGGCACGCGCATTACTCGTGCATTGTCAATTGCGTGCATTATCAAATGACCTATGTAAAATGAATGACTTTTGTACCCTTTAGCAGACATTTCAATAAGTCATTGCAGTGCTATAAGTTCTCTCGTGCTCCGGTCAGGTGATTGAGTGGAAAAGCGGTAATAAGCATGCCACGAGTCCACGACATGATCATGAATGATCATGATTGGCTAAACCAACAAAACGAACATGAATGAAAGTTTAATTAAATTCTCGGATTCTGCGTGCCGAAATCCCACAACACGATTATGACCTGGCACTCCGTAATGGGGGACTCCGGATGAAGGTTAGACCACCTGTTGTTCTTTAACGTGCACATGAATCCATGTAAACGGGCGTTTTTGCACCTTTCCCCCATCGAAACGCGGCCGCCATGGCCCAGGGATCGAACCCGCGCCCTCGAGCTTAGCAACGCGACACCATAGCCGCTAGACCACCACGTGGATTGTGTATACAAATGGGAACCGAGAAAAACACGCACGTACACTGCTGCTGCACTGCTGTGGACACCGATGCCTGTGCAGGTGCGAGCACTGCGTGAAGCTGGAGCCCGAGTATGCACGGGCGGCCCTGACGCTTCGTCATCGAGACCCGCAGGTGATTCTGGCCAAGGTGGACACCACGGTGGAGCAGAAGCTGGCCAACCGCTTCAGCGTCAACAAGTACCCGACGCTCTTCTTCTCGCACCGCGGAAACACCACCGAGTACGAGAACACCTTCTCGGCTGAAGGTCGGTTGCTGCTTACATGTCTTATTTTCATTTTTCGGGCTGTCCTTCTCACTGTGGAAGCCCAGCCAGCTTTAAAGAAAGAGTATTTTGACTAGCAAAACTCGCCAAGGGAGCGCTCACACAAATGGTCAACACTATACCCTTTCATTACTCCTTTGAAAGGAGTAAACCCTTTCTTCTACACCCTTTCTTTATTCCTCTGAAAGGAGTAAATAAAGGGTGTAGTCATTTCGGTGCGTATCTTTGCCGGGCGTCACTTTTGAGGTTTCCTTTCGGAGCATTCCTACGCAACCGAACTTCGAAATAACGAACACGGATATTACGAATTATCGGTTGTAACCAAGTAAACGAAGAATAGTGCTCCCACTAATGCAGTGTAATGAATACACGTTTATAACAATTTTCCTGATATAACGAAGCTATTTCTGTGTCAGACGCGACTTCGTTATGAGGTTTGGCTTATAACAGTAATCGCGTAACGAACAGCTTCGGATGAGGTTGTCACCAGGCGTATACGCGCTCGTTAGGACTCCGCCCACACTGGATTCTGTAAATACAAGAAAAATTAAGTCCCATGTTGCATCGCGTTCCGGTTGCACCCGTTCGCTGACGCGCGCTGCTCTTAATCAACAGGCATCGTCGACGCGATGGCCGAGAAGACGGATCCAATGTTCGAGCCACCCCCAGAGGCGTCGTTGGAACTGACTGCTGTTAACTTCACGATGACCATAAACAACGCCAAGCTGATGCTCATCTACTTCTATGCTCCATGGTAAGTGCATCGCATGTTGTTTAGGCACCAAGATGTGTGTTCACTATTGTGGTTTTCCGTGCCTTTTTTTTTTTTTTTCAATTTGTATGTAAAATGTAACTTTCTGTGCTGCCGTAAATTCTTGTAATGGGGGCGGCCGGCTCGTCAAGTTGTCAACAGGCAGCTTACTGCACTTGATGAACCAACTGTCGACAGCCCACCACCTCTTGCCAAGCATGTCCTTCTATATTTCGAAGCTGTCTTATTAGTCTACCCCACGGTGTTAGAATAACCTATTCTAACACCGTGGTCTACCCTGTGCCGTCGTCGTCTTAGTAGTATATAGTAGTAGTAGTAGTAGGAGTAGTAGTAGTAGTAGTCACGCAGGTCAGGTGACCAGAGGGGAGTGTATAAAAAAAAATAAAACGAAATGATGATGGGTGATGATGCTCGTGATCTCGTTAGCCAATCACATACACTCGCGCTCTTGCATCTTCGCTGTCGGACGGTTTTCACGTGCCCGAGAAGGGCCGATTACGCTTGCGTCAAAATGCCAACTAACAGCGCCCGTCCCTGTATGCTGTTGCAGGTGCGGCCACTGCCGCCGCTTGTCTCCCGAGTTCGAGCGAGCTGCGCGGCGCCTGAAGGAGTACAACATCCCTCTCGGCAAGGTGGACGCCACCAAGGAGAAGAGCCTGGCCGAGGTCAACGAGGTGCGCAGCTACCCGACGCTGCTGCTGTACCGGCGCGGACGGCGCTTCGAGTACAACGGCCCCCGCGAGGAGGCCGGCATCGTGAACCACCATGCTGAACCTGTCCCCGTACCGAGCCAGGAGGTCAGCACGCTGAAGCAGTTCAAGAAGGCCATCCACACCCGATCACCATCACCGTTCTGGCAGTTTTCAGCAAGTCCCGCGGACCTTTCTACAAGGAGTTTGAGGCTGCGGGTAATACGTTTCTTCGCATATTACGATCGCACGATGGCCCGTCTCGACCGAAACGACGCAAACGTCGCGCGATTTCTGCTCGCAGTTTTCAACTGGCTCTTGGTGACTCAATTGGTGAAGTAAGCCCTTATGTCCGAAAAAAAAGTACAAAGTAGGCGCGAGTGCGGCGAAGTGCACCTCGAGAAGCGTACACCATTGTCGCTTACTACACTCTCAATCAGGTCCTGGTTATGTGCTGGCTATATTCAGGAAACCAGTCGAAAAATGTCCGGTTTCCTGGCTATATCGAGCACTTTAAGCGGGACCTGATTAAGAGTGTATAGGACGCGCGACCGGAGTCGCATGCGCCGTAATACCTGAAACTCTTATCATCGCGTCGGATTCCATGGTACTTTGCGAATGAGCTGCAATCGAGAGCACAAATAATTAACGTTTCTGCAGCTAATAAGGTTAAAATACCGCGGTTTCGCAGTTGATTGTACATGGGTGGGAGTCGCTCGCCAGGGACTCCTGTGTCTCAATTGCCAGGGGAAAAAAAAACAAATTCGTCGTTAAAGGGGCCCTGCGACACAAATTAAGCGTGTCGTTTTCAACGCCTCTTCTGGAACTGTGGATTGCACCGATATCATTGCTCAGTTCATTAAAACAATACGCGGTATAGGTCGTGACATAGCTGCACGCGTACCTAAAATGACGGGGTGTCATACCGCTGTGTTGTTGCCGCAACGCCAAATTATTACGTCAGCAGTTATAGTAGCGAGGTCCGCGATGCGGTGTATAGTTTTATGTGCACGTCACAAGTATTGGGGCCCACTCGCAGCGAATTACCTGCGCGGCCGTCACACTTTCTACCACACCTACTCGATGGAGCTGGCCAGGCACTACAAGGTGACCGAGAACTCGCTCGTGCTCATCCACCCCGAGATTCTGCGGTCTCCGTACGAGGAGCCTACTACACCTTCAGCAGGGTGCGTCCTGGAACGTCTTTATTTTTAACTGCATGTAGTGAATGAAAACAGCTGCAGTTTCGGACAAATTTTCGTCATGGCCGTATTCACATCTTGCAACAGCCACCCCCCCCCCCCCAAGCTACGCCAGCGCATCCAGTGCCACCTGTTTCTATGCCGGTATCACAAGTGCAAGCAAATGCAGTAAATGCAGTCTGATGGTGCACTTACGGCCGACTTGCAAATATATTGTGCCACTAACAGCCTCGCAATCCACTGTAAGTTCTAAAGGTAAAATCGCAATTCCCTTACGAAGTTTTCAGCCTAATGTGGGGAATTCGCATTCAAAGACCTTAGTGGCACCTGGATGGGTGCCAGAAAGCGCCGCCATTTTGGTGAAGTATTACAGTGGATTCGTGCGATTTATCATTCGGACAGCATAGGCGCAAAATAGTCACCTAAATTACAAGACGATATTGCCCTGGCGTGTACGTTGCTGCGTTTCGCCCTACATTGGCGCTCCTTTTGCGTGCAGCCCGATGCGACTCAGGTGCACATGGAGCGATTCATGGAGGAGCACCTGTTTCCTTTGGTCGGCTTCCGGGACGTGGCCAACCTCTGGAAGTACATCAACAAGTATCCCATCGTTGTCGTCTTTTACGACGTCGACTTTGGCTTCGACAACAAGGAAGGTATAAGAAACAACCGTATGCGACATCACGACCCGCACACCCAGTTGTATGACGCTTGGGACGGGATGATGGCATTGACGACAATCGGAGCGTTCAAGCTCTTTACATGCGGTACACGCGGGGCGCGATAAAACCGACGTGTAAGAACGGGGTACGTTTTCATGCCGATGAATTACTTTTTCTCTATCAATATGCCGAGGAGATCGCGAGATTATTTTTTTTTAAAGCAGTGACAGTGTGCACGCATGAACCAAGCGCTGTTATAACAACAGTGATAAACAGAGCAGGGTTTAGACAAGCACATGCACATATCACTCAGTGTGCGGCTTCAGGAACGTACGTTTCCTACTTCGATGGACTTGCAAAATCCCGATCGGGAGGCATGGCGTGAGACAGGGGGAATAGGTTGAAGGGTCAGGAAGCAGTACCGTCTCCAGGGATCTCGAACACTGCACATCGCAACGAAGCACAACGTCCAAATTTGGTAATGGTGGCACGCGCAGAGACACAGCGCATCCGGCACAAGGTTCTGAAGGTTGCCCTGCAGTACAAGGGCCGCGTGCTGTTCGCCGTGTCGCACGAGACTGACTTCGAAGACGACCTGAAGAGCCTCGGCCTCGAGGACAGCGGCGCCGAGGTCAACGTGGGCATGTGGATGTCCGAGCGCGAGCGCTACCGCATGGCGCCAGTGGACGACTTCAAGAGCGCAAATCTGCGCAACTTCGTCGAGTCCGTGCTTCAAGGTGAGAACGATGAGCGCGCACGTCCTCGACTATAGGGAGCGAATGTGTGAAGTATTCATTGAAAATCATGTTAAGGTTAAGGGTGGCTTTGTAAGTCGGGGCCGCAGCCAGAAATTTTTTCAGAGGAGAGGGAGTTTAACCAACGTTTATGTGTTGGTGCATTTGTGTGCACATGCAAAATTGAAAAATTTTGGGGGGCTTGAAGCATGCCCGTAGCAAGGAATTTTTTTCGGGGGGGGGGGGGGGGCAGTTGCTGAAAGCCTTGACTATTTGAGAAAAACGCCTATTTTTGTGATTTATTTTCGGTAAAACACCATGTATCACAAAAAATTCGGAGGAAGCCCCCCCCCCCCCCCCCCCCCCCTGGCTACGCCGACGGGTCGAAAGCGGTCACAAGCTCCTGAACGCGGGCGCCTACTTCGCTTTTTTGGCGACCTTGGCCTTCAAGACGGTCGGTGCTGAGCAACGCGGCCTTCTACTGCTCAGTAATTATTTCCTGATCAGGGGTAGCGCCAGTATTTTGTTATTACGGGGCACCCAAGACAAATGCCTTCGGGAGGGCACTTAAGGCACTTGTCTTGGGTGATCGATCTTCCGCGGGGCACGACCACATTACGACGAATTGTTTAGTGAATCAGAGGGGGCGAACGTATCACTAGAAATTTTACCGCGGCGACTATCGCGACGCAAGTGAGCGCGCCTGAGGATTTTCTGATGCCGGTGAACGCGGGACGCAGGTACCCTGAAGCAGTACGTGCGCTCCCAGACGCCACCGCGCGAGCAGACGAGGGACGTTCTCACGGTCGTGGGCAGCACGTTCGAGGAGTTGGTTATGGCCTCTGACAAGGACACGCTCATCATGTTCCGCGGTCCCGACTGTCACATGTGCGACGAGCTGGTCGAGGAGCTCGAACTTTGCTACAACCGCATCGACTACCAGGCGCCTGACCGCTTCCAGTCCGCCATCATCGACGCCACACAGAATGACTTCCCAGGCATCTTCAAGGTAAGAGGGGTTGGCGGTTGTGCGGCTTCGAAAATTCGAGGAAATGCAGTTGAAACTCGATTTAACCAAGTGATGACCCGCGCTCAATTTATTTCGTTATATCGGGAAATTCGTAAAGTCGAGAGAGGTATTTTTCTGTCGTTCAAAACCTAAAATTGCGAAGTAGCGGCACCTGAAACCTACCACTAACAACCGCTTGCGCGTCTGAAAACTCCGCAAGGGCAGCCCGGCATAGGCGTGCGCAGGGTTCTCCTTTAGGGGGGTCATCGCAGCCCCTCCCCCCCGGTTGTTCGATTCAAAGATGACATGCTTCACAATGGATGAAAAAATAAAAAGATGAAGCGGTGACGTGCTTCTTACAATGGCCTGCCTTTGGTCCCTGCCTTTCCTGCAGTAAAAATTGGAAGTAAACTGTTCTCGAAATGCAACATCAGGGGCCTTCGGCCGCCATTGTCAAAAAATTGCGTGGCCATAAGTGAGTAAACGTATGGGGTAGACTTTGCCCCCCCCCCCCATCCCCCTTCCTAGGTGATTAGGGGGGAGGGGGGGGGGGGTTCACGTGCGCCTTGCAGCTCGGACATGGAGCCTGCCAAGTCTGGGCAACAAGCTGCCGATGTGCAAAGACATGGAGAATGAATGCAGTGATTACGTTCGCAGGCGGAGTAAGAAAGTTGCAAGGAAACTATCAATGTCATCTGTCGCATAAATCCTGAAATAACGAAAGCAACCGCCATGTTCCTGTGGGAACATTTACAGGAACAACGTTCCTGTAGCCCTAGTCTACCGTTTCTTGAATGGGCACGGCGTGCAGCCTCGTCAAAATAAAACTATAGCCGTGACTAGGCCAGCTAAATGTATTAACGCGTAAGTGTTGCGGCGCACGCTCGAAGAAAACCAGTCTGTGTCAATATTTGAAATGATTGCATTTTTCGCTCATCAATTTCTGGGAAAACCTCGTTAAATCGGATTTACTGCTTCATTAGTTCTAGTTGATGACAACATTGAACCCAATGGGTGTCTGCCGGGAAATGGAAATTTCTTCGTTAGATCGGAAAATTTGTTAGATTGAGTTTCAACTGTACACGCGAATGGCTGGTCTGCTTGTGCTCTCAGACACATTAGTATCGCTAGCTGCTAAGGTATAACTAATGCTGAACGAAGTTCGTACAAGATATCCATAGATGCGTATGGGCATCAGTGCTGGCTAGCACCCGATCTAAGTGAAAGCTAGGTGTCCAGGCCCGAGTTGCATGGCATGTACACCGTTCACGAATGAATCTGAATACGATGTCTTCGTCCCCTTTTCTTGCTTCTGAAACCATAGGCAAATCAGCCATCTATTACATGTGCCCTTAGAAGCATCAGTCAGTCGGACACATTGACTTGAGTTGATCTTTGGTTAGTGACCACTGCATGCACCCGAGGAACATGTTCTGCCTCAATATTTGGACACACCTCACAGTCGCAAACAAACCACGACTATCTTCGTGGTCACCTCAACAAATCTTGCCTCTTCAACCCAGGTCGATGACTTCCCCACCATCTACTTCGTGTCAGCTAAGGACAAGATGCACCCCAAGTTGTTCCAGGGCATCCGCAAGGCTTTCGGACTGATCAAGTTCGTCAAGGAAAATTTCTCCTACGATATCCCCGACCGCTCGGACTTCAGCGTCTTCCCCGCCTTTAAGCGGCCCAAGCCGCCCAAGGACGACAAGGCGAAGGACGACAAGAAGGCAAAGGATCACAAAGCCAAAGATGAGAAAAGCGACGATTCCGCTAAGAAAAAAGAAGAGTTGTAGTTTTTTTTCTTTTTTTGTTTCACTTCTCACACTCGTTCTCATGTTACCCTAAAAAAGCATTTTGTTGTTGCATCATCACAATTTTTTTTTTGTTCAGGGAGAATGTTAAATAAATGAATACACCACATTGTACTGTAAACAATGGTCAGTACACATTTTACACGTTGGTTAGATTATTTATTGCACACAAACGGTCGAAACTGTTGTTGAAACGTGTAGCTGAGCATCTCTCTAACCTGACCAGGTGTGAAAACATCAGAATTATTGGTCCAATGTTAAAAATATTGCACAGCATTGGAAATGTTACGTAATAATCATGGCAGTGTGGGGACTTGCTTGGGCAGAGAGCAGGAAATGTCTTGCCTGAAGGCGATGCCAAACTGCTGCCTCATCGCGCAATAGAGTTGCATGGGTAGGAGCATGCAGGGAGATAACGCCCCGACATGTGGCGTGGGTACAGCGTCTTGTCAGATAGCGCTACCTGGCTGGCATTTGCTCGGGCACAGGAGTGTGCCTGATGGTTCCCAATGACTCTCTACCTGGAGTCCACAGGAGGGAAAGGTTCGGAGTTGTGTGCTTGTGTCATGTGAAGGGTACAAAGCTTGAGCGAGCCAAGGTGAATGGGCCTAAATGTTGAGAGGAAATGTGATGTTTGCACAGCTCCAGGGACGGCTCCATACGATTTGGTATCACATGTGAAAGTGCAAGAGACACATGTGAAGGAGTAAATACTGTTTCCTACTCAAATTGCTGCTACTATTAAGGGGGGACACTGCTCTTAAATGCCATAGCTTTTGTTCTAATGCGTTTAGGACATCCATTTTTGTTGCACTGCACGCAGTTCTGATTCCAGGTCATCGCGATATGCTGATTTACTTTGCAACATTCACAGTTTAGAAAAGGCTTGCTCCCCAAAAGGCACATGAAATATTTTGTATCTTAAAAACCACACATTATACTACAAAAATAACTGCATATTAGAAATCAGCACACATAATATACATAAGCTCAAAAAGTTTCATCAAAATCGACCAAGAAATAAAATTTTTTTTCAAGTGCCATGTCCCTCTTTAAATAATAAATGTATAGTGCAAGCTCATACTTTAATACTTAAAGAAAACTCGGGGAAATTGTGCTCCCATCAGAGAAAATCCACAGTAACTTTATTGAAAGGCAACGAGAGTCGCGGTAGCGCTGGCTCGATATTTTGTGAACGCATTTTTCAAATCAAACGGCCGCTGCGGCTGCGGGGAAGTGGCGAACCTCGATGCTGTCATCGCCTTCGGACCTTTGAAGTGGGAGAGAATCGGGCTAATGCGTGGCATGCGGGAACCATGAACCACGGCACATCGTATCGCACAGTGTTTTCAGGTTCAGGGTGTTCTGTGACGACGCAGTGTAGTTCTGTATTCTCTGTCGTGCGTGCTGCGCGTTAGCACCCGATGTGGTGCTTTTGTTATCGCCGCTTGTTAAGTAACAAGCATGATTAGTGGTAGAGGTGGTAGCAGTAGATGTAACGAGCTTGAGTTATCTTGCAAGCGATCGCGATCGTTCAGGAAGTGGATGTCGTTGACAAGGCTGGTATCTTGCAAGCCATCACGATCGGCAAGAAAAAAGGCTATGCTTGTTGGCGGTTATCGGAGAGCTCACTCGCTCTGATCCCGAGCTTCAAAGATGCTATTTAGGAGTTAGGACTCTGTGAAGAATAGAATCAATTTCCGGGCAAGAGCGAGCTTAACTAAAAGGCACATTTGCAGCAAGTGAAAGCTTTTTTTTTTTTTTTTTTTTCAGAGAGGGCACTCCTGAAACAAATTTTAGGCAGTCGACCGATATTTTTGGGGGGCTGCAGCTCTCAATTATACCAGCCACACCACTGCTTATGTGTATGTTTTGCTACAAAGCCGAATTACAAGACTTATCGGAGCCACTGCATAGTGGCGACCGAAATTCGCGACGCCGGCATGGGTCCCACTTGCTCGATTCGGCGTGCGATGTCGGAAAACAGAAACACGGATAAGATGTGCCGTAATTCAGGCTGCTGTCATGCTTTCATGCGGTCTTATCCCACAGCTATTTCGCTTTTGTAGGGTTAGCTACCAGTTTCGCGTGCCTCCTCAAGAGCCGTGCTGCGCATGCGCGAGAATCAGTGATGTCACACAGCTGGCGCACCGGTGCCGGAACATACCGCGCACTCCGCCGCCGCCGCCGGTCTGCGCTTTCCAGAGGAGTGAAGTTGTAGCTGTGGCAGACGTATTGGCACCAGCGTGTGCGCAGCTATTGGCCTTCGCTGTGCAGTCGCCGTCTGACACTGCGCTGGAGCCGCTTGATAGCGCCTCTGACTGGCGTTTGCCAGTGTGGTATAGCCATGGAGAAGGAGAGCGCAAATGCTGCTCAACGGCGCAGAAGAGCGGAGAAGCTTAACTGATCAGATCCCGAAGTAGTTGCCTGGCAAAATAAATATACATGTGCCACATAATACGTATACCGTGTGTGTGTCATTGGAGCAGCAGTAAGAATGATAATCAAGCTAATCCTAGACAGGAAAGCTAAGAATAATCAGCTGAACCTTTGCTAACGCTACGTTATCCTGGCATAGCCGAGCTAAGCCACTGCAACATTTTTTTTGCGATAGCAATTATATAAACACTCCAGGCAAATTTTTCGGCTTCACCATGATCTTCCATATCAAGTCGAAATCGCGATTACATCACCCTGTGCGTCGTATACTCTATGTGCGAGTGAAAGCGCAGCACTGCTAACAAATGGGGCTCAAGCAGAAATCAAACGAGGTGAGCGTCTCCTTCGCGCGATGGGCACATGGAGATAGGAGCTGCAGGGTTGGGGAGGGGGGGGGGCTGCGCGAGTCCGACAGGAAATGCGTAGTTTGTACCGCCGTGAGTGGTCACGTGTGCCGCAGTATCTTTAGAGGGGATCAGCAGATGGCTCATACCTTTGTGGTGTTGCGTTCTAATTGCAGGATTCCTTTGAAGCCATAGCAGTGAAGGATCCAGAGGGGGGGAGGGGGGCGGAGGCCCTTCCCTTCAGTGCATGTCGTCCTGCTTAAGAAACTGCTTAAGGCTGACAGTGCATCAAAGTCCACCATGGCCATTTGCTCAAACTGCTGCAAATTCATGTTATATCTGTCTATCTTTAATCAAGCATCACTGTATTGCAAAGTGTAGAACTAAAACCTTCTTATCACAACAGTTTACACGTGTACTCAGTACAGCCCAGCTCATAGGCAATACTTAAACTATCACAGTATTTAGCCGATTATGCTTGAACAGTCACCTGAAGAGATAGTGCTGTTTGTGTAATGTACAAACGGGTGGAAATAAGCACACAATATTTATAAGACAATGTCTGTTTTATGAACTAAAAGATACATTCTGCACCACAGGCAACAAGTCACTTTATAGAGTGTAAAGAATGTAAGGGTAAACAAGCTGCATAATTTATATTAACCGATATTAATAAGAAAACAGACGCTATCATAAATACCGCCGACCAGCTGCTAGGCTGATATGTAACACTTAAAATGTGTGCAAATAATCCTGACACCTCAATAAAGTTTTGTGAAGATGACATTATGTGGCCACTCCAACACACGCTGAACATCAAAGTACTAACTTTTGGAACCACGTGTACAAAAATGGCATCATCTACCTCGGAGAACGACAAAAGTCTATGGTAGTTCTCTGCATTGTCTGTTCATTCTGACCTGGCTTTTAGCTGAACCAGAACTGAAATCCCAACAAAATGCTTACAGCGCACACATGACTGAAGAACACCTGTGTAGACTGCACTAATTCAGACATTACACTGCTTAATAAATATATATTAATTCAACCACAGACATCTAAGCCAGACTAGACAAGAAGCACAAATGAAAATATCAAGTTTCATTATCAAACAGCTGCTGAAAAAAAATATTGCATATAGTTCGAGCATGTAGCATTAGAAGAAAAAAAAAAGACTGCACAGCTTCAAGACAATAGTAGATAGCACAGTGCAATTTGGCTGTTTAATCAGACAAAGGGGCAAGGGTGGGAGAGTGCTCACAGCTTATCAGAAGTTGGCCCATGGACATTTATCATGGCCAGTAGCTAGCAGAACTGCCCACAGTGTATATTCACTGCAGTAGTGGCACTTCATAAAATAATTCCACCTTTTTGAAAACACTGTGTAAAGCTTCAGGAGCACCTAGAAGATCATAACCATTCCTTGCATGTACTGTTAGGTAGAAGCCAGAAATGTGCCAGTCATAAAGTTTGAAAAAATATCACCAAAGGTATTGTGCAAGTATGAACGCAAAAAATTGTGATGTCTCCATTTACAGTTAGCTGCAAGTAATCTGGCCAACCATGCATCATCAACAATGTATTGTGCATAAAGAAAGAAAATATATATATATATATACCACATTAGCGCCATCTCACTTTGATATTTGGATGGCCATCTCAAGGATTGTGCCCTTTGTCGAACCACAGCTGCAAACTGCACACAAAACACCTTTGGAAATAAACCTCATCAAAAAAACCAAGGCTCTAACGTGCTGAAGTGAGCACTTTCTTACAGTGCTTAGTAAGAAAGTTGAATGTGTAAAACGGACTTTCAGCTCTTTTTGCCCTTGTGTTAGAACGATTAGCAATATAAGACAACAATGCCACGGAATAAATTACGCACCAACAAAAATGTTTACTGCTATGTTCGCCACGGTAAAACCAAACCAAATCTCATTTAATTCGAGTCTCGCTCGAGTGCTATAAAATGCTGCCAGCAGAGTGTGTGTGTTATGACTCTCTTCTCGCATTACAAATGAGAAAAATTACGCAAGGCAGGAGCTACGCTGCGCTTGCTCTCTCTGTGAGATACTCTTATTTGAAAAAAATAAAACTAGAAGACAGAGCAGACAAAGCTAATAGATATGGAAAGCAAAGGCTCCGGTTCAAGAAGTTCTAAGGGCAAGAAGACATCCGTGGCTTGCGTATACACCCACACACACACACATGTATGTACTATATACACAACAAAATATATGAAAAATAAAGGAGAGGAGAGGGGAAAGGTTTAGAGATAAGAAATACAACTGTTAATACACCTCACCATCACTGCACGAAAACAGGTACAAATACACCACATGCACAAATCTGAGATCCCTCAAGGTACATTCCACTGGCCACTGGGGTGCTGCTTCATTTGGCAAAGCAGAAAAGGCAAAGGCCCAAAGATAACCGTGGCTATAAGGTGTGGTTGGCAAGCAACAATATGAATGATGGAATAGAACACTTGTGAAGGAGCCTCAAAGAAGGCAAGCCTTGCCACCACATTGCTTAGATTTTCATAAACTGAGGCGTAAGCTTTTTCTTAATGCCAACAGCAGCATAAAGGGACACCAAACATAAATATACAGTAAAGTTAGTAGAGAGTTCACAGCACTGAATCAAAAGTGTCACTCTTGCCAAGCACAGGGATCTTGAAACAGAAAAAAAAAAGACCAACCTGTACAGTGCAGCACTGGCACCACTAATGCAAAAATACAAAAACTGTTCCCAGTGCATACCACTACCAAGGCAAGCCTGACCAAACCCACACTTACAAATAGGCCTGTAACAACCTGAGAAGGAGCTTGACTCCTCCTCCGACTGTGTACAAGCACGTGCCCGAAATAGCAAACTTGGGCTTCACACAAAACAAACACATTAAAGTGAATAAAACTGAATTCTGGTTTTTGGAATGAAGTTCACGTTTTCTCTGCTCCCTGCGACTTCTAATGTCCTATTTTATGAATGGCGAAAAGTAGCCAATAACAGATAAAAATGATTGCAACATTACACACAAACATGGACTCTACTCTCTGTAGAGTTTGGAAAGAGTAAATGCGTTTCACGATCATGGATACAGTACAGTATCGAAGCCAAATTGTTGTCAATTGTAATATTATCAGCAACCGAGTTCCCTCTTGAAGACAGACACAAGCCCTACGGAGTTGCCAGGACGATAATCTTCAAGTCGTGCCTGGACTTAACACCCCTCTTTAAATGTCCCTTCATGGCCTCAATTAAAAGGTGTTCTTTTCACATTGACGAAACTACCCAGACGGTAGTCAAACTCAAATGCTTTGTTGTGTAAAAGTGCAAAGCGCAAATGCTTCTTTACTAAGTTAAGTCCAGTACCCTACGTGCACATTATTACCCAAGTACCATTACCATCTAATTAAATTTCTCAAGCTTCGCAATACTAGAAAAGCCATGCCTTCCAGATAAACCTTGACATCACTTGAGTACACGTGCTATGTGACCGACTACACATCACTAAAATTTCTTTGATTATAACTGAATGCTTAAGATTCTTGTCCATCAAAAAGAGTTCACATTTCTCTATGTGCCTGATTATATATTCAATGCATTTTCAACTGTGTCACCACACGATGGCTGTTAATGGTTGCAGGACTGCTTCGATGTGGCGTAGGGGAAGTACAGTGCTTGCTAACCCTGAAAGCAATGCACATATAACGGGCACAACTCTCGCTTAATAGGCTGTGTACCATTGTCACCAGTCTTGGCGATTCCTCAAGATATGTGCTTACGCTTTTTTTGGCAATTTGGTGCACTGTCGTCAACAGATCTGTTTATTTCAATGTTTCTTTTTAGAGTTATAACTCAGTCTTTTAGCCTTTTGCTAAGAACATTTTCTGTCAAGATTGCACAAAAGTTTGGTCACTGTGCAATTTTTCTTTTTGGTGGGGTGGGTGGGGGGGCTTACGATAGTGTGTACCAGTCGCAAGAGAACTTGTGTTCTCTTGCACAGAAGTACAAAAGAAATACAACTAATTGGATTAAAGAGTCATGCTGTGTATACATGACATTATTAACGTCATACATAAAGCTGGTATAAAATTTTCAAACAGAAGTAATAAGAATGACATATTTTATCGAGTTTCCAAGTGAGTGACTCATTTTTATGATGCATAAACTTTGGTTTCGGTGCTTTGGTACACTTGTTGGCCTTCAATGCTATAAGTGTCAACCAGCCTTTCGTAAAGACACCTCAGAACGACAGACTAATGGAAAACACGAATAAATAAATATTTGCTGCAATTGCACACAGGTTTAGCCTCTGAACCACACAGTGGCATTAAAATCGCGAAGCATTAGCAATGCTGCCAGATACAAACCAAAAAGTTGTCAGCACCATTGTAAATCTTGAGCATGACTTGCCAGGAAGGACTGTGCTTGCCAACATTGCTGATATTCATCAGGCCTCTATCAAGATAGTACTATTCCACCAGGTAGCCAAATATGCAGCCTTCTTTCCTACCCTTATTTCTCCACCCCAGCGTAGGGTAGCAAACAGGATACTCGCACCTGGTTAACCTCCCTGCCTTTCGTCTTTCTAGGGATAGTACAGAATATTTGATAAACATTCAAGGATTTAAAGGATTCTGAAGGCCAGAATTCAAGGAGAGGCAAAATAAACTTTATCATGCATTTTATAAGTATTTTATGAATCCTCAAATCTTCTTAGCTGCAATTTCTTTGCCTACAATGACTACCTCAGTCTCATTTTCTGTACTTCGGAAGCTGTTTGCCTTGGCTAATAGAGTTGCATCATTTTTCGCTTCGGCACCTTCACAAAATGTGGCAGCAAATTCTCTCGAGTAGTTCAATGTTTAATGGAGTTTGGACCTTTTTATTCTAGCACATCAAGCTCCAAAACACATGCCCTCCTATTGTTAATTCTTTTAGCATTTCCTCCCTCCTTTTCTTGCATTCCTCCAAATACTCGCTGTATCGATGCCTTGTCTGCTGCACTGAAAGCTTCATCTCTTTTGTGATTTGGACAATTAGCAGCCCACCACTATTCCTTACAGAATCGCAGATAACAAGTTAATTAAAAGTAAGAGCTAATGTATGAAAATAAAGACAGCTATGGTGCTTCTGTGGCTCGAATTCATAAGGAAGGCAGGTAAAGATATGCTGAACGTGTGATGTTGAACATTAGACCACAGTTGGCAAGCTTTACCTTGTCTGATTTTTTGCTTGCAGACAAGCCAAGTCCCCAGGCATGTGGTACTATTCTGGACACCATTGAATTCGCCATCTCGTCAGCTCCGATTGCTCCAGAGGTCTGCTGCAGTCTCTCTGAATGGTTCTAAATGCTGTCACTGCAGATTGCTTTATTGTCTTACTTTTTGCTTCTTGCCACTTTTCCATATTTGCACCGCCCGCTCACGGTTGCGTGGATTCAGGTGAACACTAATTTTTAAGGAACTCAAGGAGCGCATGCGTTTTGAAGTAGTCTCAAGGGTCCTTAAATTCTTTTTTCTAATTCCAAGGAGCTGCACACAACCCATTTTTCTCTCAACAGGAATGATACCATAATGAATAATTTAGCACCAATAACAAAGAGAGCTGGAGGGGCTGAACGGCGTACATGCCATGTTTTACACACCGTAACTGTATTTACTCAAGGTGGACAGCTGAGAATTGAGTCCTGATCCCATGTTTCTCTCGTAATCACCTGTTTGTGCCGAAGCTTTTACATGAAGCACACACAAATGCTGCCAAACTGCCTACTGAAGTCAAAAGAATGGCACCCAAAAGCACGACTGTACGGAGATCAAAACATGACAAAAGTCAAGATGGGCAGCTTAAAAGTTCATAAACATGCCCATTCAATATGGCCACTCAAATTATGTACAAAGCCTTGTCGACAATGCTTTATGCTTTGAAAGTGATCGTGACAGCAGCCACAGTGCTCCGACGTGTTCTTTGGTTAGTTTGTTTCATTCCTCAAGTGAAAACAGGGATGAATAAAATGGCTGCACTTTTCAGTCACATGAAAAGTGACTGTGGCTGTGATGTTTGACAAGAGGACAACCACAGCACAGTATGCCGAGAATCACATCAACGCTGCCTGCTAACTCATTAGGATTGGTTTCTTTTAGCTGCCAAAATGAATTCTGTGACGTACTAAGTAACACATCCCCAAAAGACCAGTGAGACCAAAAGAAAGAGAAGGTTGTGCCCTGCCAGGCAAGAAAGGACAGGAAGGGTCAAGAAAGGGCACACCAGTGGCTCACGGCAGGCTCGTTACAGCAGGGTGCAGCGGGAGTTCTTCCACCACTTTCTCCGTCGCTTCTGATCCAGCTGTGGCGGTTGGTTTCTGTAAGGGTTTGACCATGATAAAAAAGCAGGCACGAAGGACCACACTCTCTAAGCAAACAGCTTCCCCTATATTGGCTAAAGTTAGTTCTGTTGGTTTCTATGGCGCATAAGCAACAAAGGCTACAATGTGCCAGCCACAAGTTAATGTTCTGCGAAAAGGTGAAATGAAAGGAATAAAAGGAAGAAAAGCTTCTTCTACAGTTTGTTTAAGATTCATGACATCTTCTAGGGAGACTAGCGCACGTTTGAATGAGGTTAAATATGGATTGAATGGTGTTCATGCTTTTTATAGTTTGAGAAAAGAGTTCCGTTTTTCTTTCTCAAAGGCTGAACATGTCATTAGGGTTTCATTCACAGTAAGAGGTTCTTTGCATGGTCTGCAGCAATCCAGTTGTTGCTCTCCCCTCAGCAGTTGCGAGTTTGATGTGTGTATTATGCAAAGCCAACGTAAAATCATCTCAATAAAGTGTTCTTGGTGGCTGCACAACTTCCATTCGCATAGAAGAGGTTTAACGATTGCATTTGAAGGTCAAGAATAAATGATGAACCATTCATCACGTACCCTATTTCGTGGCCACCTTGAGGCTTCAGGTACGATACACAAAAAACATTTTATATACAGTAGACTCTCATTAAACGAAACTTGAAGGGACCAAGAAAACTTGTTCCGTTTAACAGGAGTTCCGTTAACCGAGAGATCAGCAAGGCTGCAGAATTCAAGTACAAAACCAATCACATTATAATTAGTAGTTCCATTTAAGCAGCAGTTCCATTTAGGAGGTTTCAGTTTACTGAGAGTCTACTGTACATACAACGGCAAAACGCAAAAAAAACAAAAAACACAGGGAGTAATAAGCATTGAATTGTAAACTTTGTTAACATTAAATTTTATTTTTATTGCAACACCAATGGAAACAGAACAAACAAAAGCCACACTGCGCTACTTGCAGCACACTAACAAACACAAATTCGCTCTCATTCCAAGTAAACTCCATGACATCAATTGAGTGCACACACACATAGCAATGTGTGGCCAACATAAAATATCCATTTAGAACTAATAGCGAAAGGTGACTTTATAACCAGTTACAACCTAAGAAAATGTATATGCTCCGCCCACAGAACTGCGGCACATCTGCCATTCACCTTTGAAAGACAGTCGTGCTAGCTGGTTTCCGCTCGAACCAAAGGTACCTTTTCTTGGCTAATGTAAATACTACGCATATTAGGAGTTAATTCATCGTTGCTACCTAAAACATTGTTTGGCCGAGCAGTGATGTCACAATTCTCAACGACATTTACCAGGACGTTCCAAGTTTCCAACCTAAGACAGGTTACACAAACGTGTGTCTGTATAAGAAAAGTAAACTATCTGAAACACTCAAGAAGAGCTTGACATCACGAAAATGAGTAGGCTGTATTGGATGAAGTATTTATGCAAACTCTGCTGGAACGACAGTGATGACTGTGGGTAGAGCTGACATTTCTCTCTTAGGATGTAACCGACTATAGCACAGTCAAAACATATCACAGCACTCACCTAATTATCCTCACCACTTCATGAAATGCAGCATCCACATTGATAGGTGGGTCTTTGGCACTTGTCTCAATGTAGCTAATCTGCAAAAGCCAAGAGGGAAGCTACACACACAGCAAGATCAGAGAAGTATGCACTATTGTTACCAAAAGTATGTAGTTTGAATCATGGGCGTTAGCAGGGGAGTGCAAAAAGGGCACTTGCCCCCTCCCCTCCCTTCCCATCTACCCTCTCCTCCCAAGTCAAACCAGTGCTCCCCCCTCCCCCATGACAATGCAACACGGGTTTGAACCCCCAAGAAAACATCCTGCCAAGACGCATGGTTAGGATGGTCAGTGCTTCGTTAGATTTATAGCCCACACAGTTGGTAAGGAGACTAAATAATAGGTAATGTAATGCATTTTTACGCTAACCAGCATTAATGCACAAATGTCTACAGAGAGACCAATTTGCCTCGCAGTGTCAAACCAGTGACTTATAATGCATTTCACACGTCTTTTTTTGTCAGTGCACTGAAATAAGCTGCTATATACCAGTGACTATAGGATTCAAGACATTACTTTATCACCATCTCGTAAGATATTATCAAGCATTAAAACTGAATGTTTGGCGAAATGGCAGCTTGACAAGCTGCAACTGAAACAAACTGCCAATTTTGCACAAGTATGTCATTATTTATGCTGACTTCAATACTTGTTATGAAGTTTTGTGGTGTGCAAATATATCTAACAGTAAATTGAATACCGAACTTTTCGAATCGAATATTCGAAGTTTTGAATATCCACACACCTCTAATAAAATCAAACAGGTTACAGACCTTCAGCTGCTGAGCAAGCTCTCGACCTTGCTCCTCGGAGACTCGTCGTAGGTGCACCAGGTCCACCTTGTTCGCCACCAGCAGCATGGGGTACGAATCGCGATCTTTGACGCGCAGAATCTGAGTGTGGAAGTGGCCCATGTTGTCAAAGCTCTGTTTGTCTGTCACCGAGTACACCAGCAGGAAGCCATCCCCCTTGCGCATGTACTGCTCCCGCATGGCACTGAACTCCTCTTGGCCCGCTGTGTCCAACACTGAAACAAACGACCACATACTACTGCAGCCACATAAAGAAAAGTGCAGACAGTGGCAAGACTTTGAATTGGGTGAGTTGGTTCAGAGTTCTTCAAAAGCACAGCGCGAATAAAACAGGGCAACAAGAAGAACACGGAATAACATGCGAAGCTTTGTGATGTCGCTGTGGGTTTCTTCCTATTGTTCCGTTTTACTCGTGCTGCGCTTTTGAAAATGCAAAATGTGGCTACATTCCCCGTAGTTCACGCCTTAAAATGTCCTTCACCAAGTTTGTGCACAGCTCACAGGCAAAAATAAGGTGTAGGCCACACAGTGACAGTTGTCTGCCACGTAGTACACCGACTCACACTGAAAATGCAGTTGAAAATTCAAACACCTCTGCGCTCTCCTTCTCAACAGAGCTACTGCCATCCCTAGCAGAGACAATGCCACAGGCTATCAGCTGTCACCCGTTACATGCTTACTGCCTACAGCATACAAAGAGCTGACAGCAACACCTTGGAGACTCCAGTGGAATTTTGAGCATGCAAGCCAACTACGTAAATGTGCCACACAGTAACAGAAGAAAAATAACAGGTAGGAAAGGAGGCTGGGTTTGTGCGGAAACTGTTGTGACAATGTGCTGCAGTGCTTTGACCAATGTCAGTGTTCTTGAGAGGCTCCTGCAGTACAGTGTACTAGAAGGGGAAGTGTGCCGTGCGCGGCGCGTTACAATGGAGGTGAGGGGGCCCTCGCAGCGATGAAGCAGCTTTGGTACAGCTTGGGGACGCTAGGGGCGCTGCGAGCCAGAGGAGCGTGTGTGTTAGCACGTGTTGCATTGCCAGTGTGTGCTGTTTACGCGTGACTAGTGCCTCGTTGCCCGTACTTCTCGCCACATTGTGCTGTAGTTGAGTGAAGAAGTGGCGGTGGTGTCTGCGCTTGTCTACGGGAATGAAAAAAGAATGACAGGGAGACGGCGGGACAAGCGAGACGGCTTCTGTTTTGTGCCAAATTGTAACAGCGGCTATCGCTCGTGTAAGGAGGCGCGCTCCTTGTTTCGGGTGCCGCTTGAAGCTGATCGCCGGGAAGAATGGTCACGGAAGATCAAGAGAGGTGATCGAGTCCTCGACGAGAGCAGCGTTGTTTGTGAACGACACTTCGAGACAAGGTTCATACAGCGAACGTTTCAGACGACAATTAACGGTAAGATCATTGAGATCCCCCGAGATCGACCACTCTTATCAAAGGATGCCATTCCAACTATTTTCCCGGATGCTCCCAAGTATTTTTCAATGTCGCTGCCGAAAAAACGGAAGGATCGCAACCTCAGCGATCAGGTTCTCCCCAAACCGAAGCGAAGACGAGAGAGTAACACGTTGTCAGAAGTTGCGTCTAACGACGTTGACCGAGACTGTTCAGTCGATAATATTCCTGAACAGGAATGTCAAAGACCGTCGAACGATGTTGGCCGAGACAGTGCAATTGATAACGCTCCCGAACATGAATGCCAAGTACTGTCATTTTCAAAGCTCACCATTCCAAGTGCGTGGTCGGAAATTTTCCTGCCTTGTGTTGGGGACTCATTTCTTTATGCTGAGTTAGAAGCCGACGCTGTTGAGCATAGCAAGGTAGCATTGAAGAGACTCATTCAGATTAAGAAGCAAGCTGGTGAAAGTGCTGCAACCGCCGAAGTTCTTATCAGAGGAAAAAAGTGGCGCCAAGAGGAACTCGTAGCACGAGAGGAGGCAGAGTTACTGATCAGCAATGTAAGCAAGTTGACTTTGTGCCCTGGCGTGAGAATGGAGCCTTTAGCTGGCAAATGCCCGTCGTTTAATGGGGTGTTCTTTTCGAAGAACTGCACGCTTGTCGTAGCAGATGACCTCGGTGCTTGTGTTCACTGTAAATATCAGAGAAAGCTGATACTCAACCAGCTTTCCAGAAGACGGCGTCAGAAGGTTCCTGCGAAACAAAGTCCTCGTAATATACGGCGTAATCTACGGAGAACGAAAGCCAAGCTTAGCAACGCAAGAATTAGCTTGAGTCATATGAAAGCAAAAAATGAGCAGTTATCTGAAGAAGCGGTAGCTGAAAGAATTGGAGGCCTTCCTGAGAAGCAGCGAGTGGCTGTCAAGGCGTGTTTTGAAGCAGCACAGAGAAAGTCAAGAAAAGGAATGAGGTATGACAATGAATGGCTTCTTGAGTGCGTGCTGATGCGCATGCGAAGCCCTAAGCTGTATGAACACATGAGAAAGCACGACATTCTGGCTTTACCAGGCCGCACTTGTTTAAAAAGGGCAATACAGCACTTCCAGAGCGGCTTTGGTTTTAACCCAAGTGTTTTCAAAGGTCTTCAAGAAAAAACGAAGGACATGGACGAGCACAGTCGGCATGGCATGATAGTATTCGACGAAATGAAGCTGTCTGAACACATTGATGTCAAGCCTTCTGGTAAGTGCGAACAGTTAAACTGTTTCATTATTTTTAATTGGATGGTCCCTGTGTTTTACCGTATGTGCTGTTAGTTTCTGCGTGTTCATTCTTCTCGACTTGCATCTTTCCCTCTTTCAGGCTCCATAGAAGGATTTGTTGATCTGGGTCAATTCGAGACTGAAGGCTCCGGAAAAGAGCTTGCAGATCATGGGCTAGTCGTAGTATTTCAGCCCTTCACAGGTATGAAGTTGGTAAAAGTTCGAGCATGATGGTTCTGTTAAAATTTGCCGTATTGAGCCATAGTGTTATTGCTTCTTGAGGATTATGTTGCGAAATGTATAATAGTATAACAATCATGCTTCTCTTTTTCAGGTAAATGGATGCAAATTCTTGGCATATTTGCGGCCAAGGGCAACGTAAAAGCCAACATTCTTGCAAAGATCGTCCTCGAGTCCACATTACTCTGTGAAAATGCGGGGCTGCATGTTGACGGAGTGACTTGTGATGGTGCAAGTTGGAACCGCAGTATGTGGAGGATTTTTGGCGTACAAGGTAAGATTCGCTGACTTTCGAGTAGGGTGCTTGCTTGTCATGAAAACGACTAAATATTTCTTATCTACTTCTGGTTTTGATTCCCCACTGTACAGTTAAAACATTCCCTCCTTTTAAGCATAAACTCCGTGAATCATACTCATTCTAATTTTATTTTAAATACAGGATCTGCCTCAAGCACCAAGTCCAAGTGCACTCATCCCGTGGATGACACCCGTGCCCTGCACTTTTTTTCGGACTTTCCGCACCTGCTTAAGAATGTTAGAAATGCTTTTCTAGACACTGGGTTTAACACCCCAGCGGGACGAGTCCATGCTGATTACATCAAGGAAGCATGGAAATTAGATAATGAAAGTGTAACCTTGAAAGTTATGCCACATGTTAGCAGGCTGCATCTTTTTCCCAACGGTTTTGAGAAACAGAGAGTAGGACCAGCACTCCTCCTTTTTAGTGATGAGGTACTTAAAGGACTGTTTTTCTACCGAAAACAAATTGAAAGACTCTATGGCCCGGCAAATGTGACAGAAGCTTTCATTTTGAGGTTTTCAAAATTAATCAAAATAATGACGTCGCGTGTGCCAGCAACAGCGTTCAGACCAGAATCTCCTGAAGCCGACTTTTTAAGGGAGTTTCTAGCGTTTCTTAACGAGTGGGAGTCACACTCTCATAGCTCAAAATACGGATTTTTGAGCAACAGCACTGCTGAAGGCCTACGGGTTACCATTCGCTCAACTCTGGACATTGCAGAGTACCTTAGCTCACAGTGCAGTTTCCGTTATCTTCTAACCTGTAGGCTGAGTCAGGACAAGTTGGAAAACTTGTTTGGGATTGTGCGACAATGCAACGGCTGCAACGATCACCCGACACCTACCCAATTTTTGGTCACTGTGAATGCACTGGCCTTTTATGGTGTAGCACAGCCACCAAAGACAGGAAACTGCAGCCCTGAAGTGATCAATTCACTAGTTGGCCATTGCAATACCAGGTCAGGCCAGGATAAGCCAAACCCCATAAGTGCACTTGACTGCCTTGTTGATGATGGGAAGCTCGATGACGTTGAAGCTGTTTTGGATTTTCTTCCACCTGAAGATCATAGCAGGTGTGTCACTCAAGCCGCCTAATACATTATGTTGCAGGCTATGTTGCTAGGAAAGTTGCCAGAAAAACTGCTTGTAGTACATGTAATGGGCTCTTGACAATGAGCAAAGAGCAGGGCCATTCAAATACCAATAATGACTTCATTAGACATTGTGATTATGGCGGTCTGCTATACCCATCTTCTTGGCTTTCCGGTCTTGTAAGTGCTTTAGAAGAGTCATTTACCGTTTTCTTCAGTTCAAAGAAAATGAACGCAGAAAGCATGCAAGACTTTGCCATGTTCCTCCAAAGTGTTGACCTGCCAAAGCCAGGGTGTGACACACATCACGAAGAGCTGACACTAAGTATAGCGAAATTTTATGTACTTCTTCGTTTTTGATTCTATGCTAAGTCATTGAACAAGGAGCGCAGCTCTAAGAGACAACAGGCGAAACACCTGAAGCTGAGGCGATGTAACTGAGCAGCTTTCTTGACAGGTGGGGTTAGTAGTAATTGATAATTTCTGGGTTTCTACGTGGCAAACCACAATATTATTCTTTCGATAAGTTTGTGTCTCGTGAAGACATTTTGGTTTAATCGAAAGGAACAGCTGGGCTGAAAAAATTTTTGAATTAGAAATAAAGTTCAGAATTATGTTTGTCTGTCGGTGTCTTTCCTTGCGCGCGACCACTCGCAAAAGTAGAAGCAACACGGAGATGCATCCGCTTGAAGCTTCCCAACTGTTTAGCATGCAAAGCAATATAGAAGATATAAAACATGCATGACCGAACACAGTCATATGCATTAAATAGAGATGTTTAAGCTCTATGAGTTAATGCGTTAAAATTCATCCAATACCACTTGAAGGTATGTCACTACTTGATAGTATTCCTGAATGAAAAAAAAAAGAGACAGGCTCGACTGGCGAGAACGACAGCACTGAATTGTGATCGGGTGCTTTTTGTACACGCTCGTTTTAGCGAGAAAACTGCTGCTGCCTGTGTGGATGGGCTAGATTTCCTGATGAGGTGGCGTTGCAGTGGTTATTAATCGCATAAACAGCCGCACTTGCGCGGCGACAACTCGGAACGATACAAAAATCAGCCACGCAAACCACTCGCAGAGGTATCACCGCGGCGAGCGTAGCGCTCCTGTGGCCAGTAGCGCTCTCTGGTGGCGCGCAGAGCGGTCATCGCAAGAAGGACCCTCTTTCCGGCGCCGCACGACACACTTCCCCTTCTAGTACACTGTACCTGCAGTATCAGTGTTGGTCGACACATTTGTGTTTGCTATGCAGTACAGTAGCTGCACTACACAGCAGCCAACACCCTCTGTGCGGTGTTATGCAAAGGTTCGTTTTATTCCTCGTGGTTTCGCTACTGTATCGCTGAGTGTAATGCGCAAGCGCGCAGTAAGTGTGGAGGTGCAAGTTTTTAGGGGCGAAGCTCGTTATAGCGGCACCCGTTCGTCCCTCGTAGCGTAGTATGTAACCAGTCTTACGCTTTGACCTGCAAGGTGGTGCCGGTGGGAGATTTTTCCTGTGCGCTGTTGAACAATAAAAAATTCGCAGCGTTAGCTAAAAGCCGACTTCTTCTGTCTCTCATTCCCATTAGCAGCCATTCTTTACCTCCAAGGTAGTGCCTGGTGAGATTTCTCCTGTGCGTGATTAAACAATAAAAATTTTGTTCAAAACGCCGTTGATTGATGAAATAAACCAACAAAAGACGCCAGATGTTTTGTAAAAGCAAAACGAAAGAACGCTAGATGTTTCTAAAGCA
This sequence comes from Rhipicephalus sanguineus, assembly GCF_013339695.2. Classification (NCBI taxonomy): domain Eukaryota; kingdom Metazoa; phylum Arthropoda; class Arachnida; order Ixodida; family Ixodidae; genus Rhipicephalus; species Rhipicephalus sanguineus. Next base: position 134,816,654 of record NC_051178.1, read on the forward strand.
AAACGAAAAGACGCCAGCTGCTTAACGAAAGACGCCAGATGTTTTCTAAGCAATGGTTTTCTAAACAATGAAAATTCACAGCGTACATGTAAAATTAAAGTGCGTTGCCAGTCGTCATAACTCATCGAACCTTTAGTATAAACGCGCCCGATCTCACGTCGGTGATGATGTACTGGGCAGAATTCACGGAAGATTCACGGTTTACCGATGAACCTCCGCAGCTTCGCCCACTCATCATCATTCACTCCGTGGATATGCTGTGATTTTTTTTTTTTTTTTTCGGGTATGCACTTGCGCGAGGACACATTTGCAGCGGCGGGGATCAAGAAAGCACAAACACGTCAAAATTCCAGGGAAGGTTTCTATGACGTGCGTATGTATCGGAATGCGCAAATAAGTAGTCGGTTCTGGCTGTGGACGCACAGCGCAATCACACTGAACTTCGGGCTCTAGCAACAGCCCGCATATTATGCGGGCATCACCTTATTTGTGAGTACGAAGGGTAAGAGCTTCCTTTACGAAGAAAATAAATATGTCTCCGAAGGCTATTAACGAGGACTACGAGCAATGTTAGAATTACGGCGACTCCACAATGATGCAGCTTCATCGCCTATACTGTGCGCATCGATCAGCTCCGAGAGCGCACAGAGCAGCACTTACCATCTAGAATGCACCACTGGCCATCAATTTCGGTATGCTGTATATACGAATCTTCGATCGTCGGGTCGTAGTCCGTGACGAAAAGTTTCTGAAAGAACTGAATGGTCAGTGCCGACTTGCCGACCCCTCCGTCACCAACCACGACCAACTTGTAGGTGGTAAGGTTGTCACTCGGCGGCTTTGACATTGTCATTTGATGGTTCTAGCACAGGATACTTTCTCAAAACCCTAACCGCACCAAAAACACAGCCCTTGGCTCATCACAACAACAAAAACAGTTTCTTTTTTTCCACTACGGATAAGCACCGTACTGTTCTTGCACAAAACGCCGAGGCCTCTGAAGTGATTAGGGTTAGACCCTGCATGATTTTATCACACGTCTGTTGGCACGAGTTACATTTTCTAGATGGAATGGCGCACGCACAAGATTCATGTTCTTCAAAGCGCTGAACCAGACGCTTTTAAGCAGGCGCAGGCTGCCTGTAGCGTCAGGCGACACATAATCACGACACACCACTGTCCAAATGAATCACGCGCAGAGAGGAGACGGGAGGGGACAGATCAAACGCGCGAATGCATTGCCACCTTTGGGCAAGGTTTTTAAACAGCTGCGTGTACAAGCACAAGGCACAAGTAGCACAAGAGAGCCGACTTGAGCTAAACCGAATAAAACCAAGCTATGGTTGCGGAGTGTAAGCAAACGCCGTTGGTATCGTTACTGTAGTATCGCCACAGAACACCCACCGAGGACAAAATTTCACGTCGACACCCTCAGAACAAAAACGAAACTGAAACCCATCAATGCTCGGTTCGTTGAAAGCAGTTTTTTTTTTAAATAAAGAAATGCAAATTGGGATCGGAAGTTACCCACTTACCCTGAATGTCGGTTTCAGCGATGCTACCGAGGACTTCTGATTTGGAGCAATTTTTGGAGCCGCAAAATTTCCGTTTTGGAGCACTTTGGAGCAGCAAAAATTTTCATCTTGGAGCACTTTGGAGCAGATAATTTTGCACCTGGGAGCACTCTGGAGCAGCAAATTTTACATCCTGGAGTGCAATACAGAAGCATATTGCATTAACATTCAAGCCCCTGAATATTATGGGGCTCTTATGAACGCTAGAAATATTTTGATTCATTGCAAATCTCATGGAAAAAATCATCTCAGGAGAACTACATACTTCACTCGCTAATGAAAAAATAAGGGCTCATGCAGTTGAGTGTTTTGGATTAACCTCTTCGGCGATTATTTTCTACACTAACAAATGAACAGAATGCCGGATCAATAAAATTACATTTTATGAAATAACACTCTAAGTACATCTATGGTTATCAGCAGACGTGGTAGACAAACGCTGTGATTTACAGCAGTGCCTCAATGACAAAGAGCCACACTGTCCCTAATGCATTCCCCTAAGAAAACTCCAACGCCAAAGCCAGGTTCTTTTTCTTCTCGATCAACGGGTAGATCCTCCCCCTCCCTCTCTGCAAGCTTTCTGCACCTCACCTGGTTTTGCACTAGCTCCATGACCGACGCACCGATCACGGAAGCAGTGAAAGCGACAACGTCATGTGATGACGTCATTACGTGACATCACGATATATGACGCCATGATGACGTCACAGGTTTGACGATCTATCACATGGTGATGACGCCATCACATGATTATTTTTTGCATCAATCGATTGACGCCGCCGATGGTCAATTTTCGTGTTTGAGAAAGCATCTAAGGCTTTTAAAACGTTAACAGCCTGGCCGTTAACAACCTGGCCTTACATACCAAACTGTCCTCCACCATGTCACCTCTGTGCCATGCGCGAAACAGCTTCGCTTATCATCCACTTCACAGAGTGAAATGGCTCCTCAATTTTTTTTTTAAATTTTTATTGTGATAGCGATTACACGGACACTCTCGGCGGATTTTCGCCGTTGCCATCGCCGTAATTTTCCGTATAAAGTCTAAATTAATAACATCACCACGCGCATTCTAGCCGCGGGTAAAAGCTCGCGAGCACTGGCGACGAACGCGGCTGAAGCGGCGGTCTGTCTCCGTCGCACGGAGAGCGCATGAGATAACATCTTCCCGCATGCGGGCCTGCTGTCAATTGCTCACCAAACAGAGAGGAAACGCTCCGCCCGTCTTTCGTAAGGAGCACGAAGGGACGCCAGGGGAGCAGAGGGGGGGGGGGGAGGGGACCGCATCGTTCGGCGGGCGCAGTCGCTTGCGCGCGCGCTATCTCGAGGGATCAAGAGACGGTTCGTAAACTTGCTGTGCTCTCAACGCTTACTTCGCGTTTAGAGAACTCAGAGCACGAAAACGCTTCGGTTCCTGGGGCGGCAATATTCCCTTAAAGGGGTCATGAACCACTTTTCCAAGTAATGATCTAATGACCTTAGTATCGGAGTTTACTGCCTCCCGAATCGATTGCCGCAAAAATTTCTCGAATCCGTCAAGAATCAGCGGAGTTACGGGGGTTTGGCGCACGCTCTCAGCGCTTTCTCTCTTTCCTCGTGCCGACAAGCGCACTGGAAGCTAGACAGGGAGGGATGGCACGGGGGTAAGAAGTTACGTCAGCACGCGTCATGAAACGCGATCGCTCTCCCGCTGTGATTCGCATGCGCGAGTACGGTTACCGTGTAAAGTTAGCAGACTGAGGAGTGCGGCGCGGGCAAGTGGCAGACCCCGTGGCAAGAAGTGCATCTCATCCGGCTATCGGCCAATAAGCATGCTATGTCTCCGCAACGTCAACGTGCAGACGCCCCGCCCACCGACGAGAGTGAGAACCGGCCTCTGTTTGAAAAGAGGGCGCCTGAGGAAACGGCAACTTCACGCTCCGCGTGTGGCCTTTACGCGGCGCGCACGACTGTAATATTTTGCAGAGCAATTCATAGCCGTGTCAGCTTTCCGCACGTTGTGTTTTTTCAACAAGCACAATTGGTGCTTCATGACCCCTTTGAACCAGCGTTTTGTTGAGTTACGCGAGATCGGATCCAAAAGAGTTAGCTGCTAGCCTTACTTCGTTTAACAATACAATTTGTTGGTATCGCATTCATTGCTTCGCCCTTAAGCGAAACTGAGTTTTTTTAACCGTCAGCCATTGACCCTCGAAAGCGAGCGGCGGACATGTAACATGGCGTAGCCTTCACTGTGGGCCGTCAGCGACGGGCCCGCTACTGACAGCTGCGCATTTGCGGCTGCTCCGACCAGGAGATATGCTTTTATTAATGAGATTACATTTTTAAAAAAGCAAGCAAAAATTAGAATTGGAACCCTAGCACGTGAACTCGAAAGGGCAGGGCCTTTTAGGGAGTATTTACCGCAGAATGATTACAAACTCGGATGTGCTGGTGGAAGGAATTACGAAAAGGCTCTTCTGGATGAAGATCCATGGATAAAGTGTATCTGAGGAAAAGTGTCAACGCGTTCCCACCGTTCGCGTGCTCTTCCATAAACGCGAAGCAAGGAAAATTCGACATTGTTCCATATATCTATTGCTATAGCGATCCCAGATTTCATTCCGCGATGTCCAGGAACAGAAGCGAGACAATTCAGCGGCACGCATGTAGTTATTACTGAACATTGCTTTCCTTGCGTGCCGTGTGACGCTTGAAACGAGCTATCAGCAGCGTTTCTGGAACAGACGACGTCCGCCGATGAATCCCCGTCGCACTTTCTTGCTACCGATAGGCCTAGACGTCACGAGCCTCTGCGGAGAGCGCGTTTTGCTGTCGAGCCGACTTGCAGAACAGAAGCTGCGTCGACACCGTGCATGGCATCGTGGCTTACTCGGGACGCACGCGCGAGCGCTATTTATTCAGGGGAATAATTCTTAGTCCATGGTTGCGACTTTGGCAGCTGCATGATCAAGCTGCACATGTTCTGACGCGCCGGCGGTGCGATTGCCGGTGACAGACACCCCCAAACGCGAGATTTTGGCGCAGTTTGGCGCAATTTTCGTCGATATTATCAGGATGGCGCAGTAAATACAATTTGGCGCACTTTGGCGCAGTTGGCGCAGGAGTGGAATCACTGCGGTTTTCTCCATTTCACTTAGGCGGAAGGAACATCTTCAATAAAAATAAACAGTGATCATTGCTTTACAATGGACCAGACAACACACATCATAAGGACATGTTTATTGCTGAATGTTTGCATAAATTTATTTTTTTGTACGTGCCTTAGTGTATCAAAAATTGGTGCCATAAAAGTGCACTAAATGAGCCTATGAAAATACAGCTGCATTGTTTTGGTTGAATTGTACGTCTTTAGATGTTGATGTACGTCCAGAACTTCAGCGGAGCAATTGGTGGCTGGGTCTGCGCCTTCACCGGAGAGCCAGTTCTGAAGAGGTAGAAGGCCTTGCCTTCGTGGCCAGTGGTACATGAGGCTGACAGCACCGATACACCATTTTTCACAAGTGAACCTGAAAGAACACCAGTTTATGTGAACATAAAACTGAGTACACATAAGATTGAGCATATACGCCGGCTTCGAATTTGCTACAAAATGCCCGTTAACTGCAATTTGAGTTCTAGGAAGAGCAGGGTTTAACAGCTGAGAAAATTTGACAGCATGTATGCACATTCAGTTTAGGAAAAAAAAAAAAGGAATATCTGAAGAGCAGCGATCTCCACACCCAACTCCAGGCCGTCCAGAGGGCCCACGACATCGCGACGGAACTTGGACTTCCAGTCCCATCCTGGGCGGAGCCACCAACTTGATCTGGGGGCCTCCGGCTCCCCAGATTCGAGTTCCTCAGGACTCCAATAAAGTTCTTGTCATGTCATGTCACAGACAATCATCTGAGAATGACTGGTGAGGTGAGCAATAGCTTCCCAGTAATTTTTTTTAGATATGCCACTGCGACATTTATTGGTTAGCTCCATTGGTTAATGAAGTTGTTTTTTATTCTTTTACACATGGACATGGTGGACAGCATGTTGACTACAGCAGAACAGTTTTCTGTTCACCAGGCGACAAGGGATAATTATGCATTCATTTTATATAGTAGCCTGAGAAAAAGCTCTATCAAGAGTGGAAGTCAGTTGGACATAGCATCAAAAGGAGAGAAAAATACACGTACCTTGCATTGTAGAAAGGCTTATTGCTAATGATTATAAAACAGATAAGGAAGCAGCAGGCAAGTATGCTTTTTCTTCTTTAAGCACTGTTCAACATATAACATTGCAACAATAAACTGTTGCATGTTCCACTGTGGTCCTGCTCGGCCTACATACTCTGATAGTGTCATGCTTTTAAAAGGTAAACCTGGCAACTTCTTTTTAGTTGTGTAGGTCTGAATACAATAATGTGTGCTGTTACACATTCAACTCAGCACCTGAATTGTGTGTACCAAAGCACGCAGAAGTTACGTGGCTGCACAAGTTACAACATGCACTTACCGATAACTTCAGCAAATGTGTTAGGGCTGTTCTCTCCTATTGCCACCAGCATGCCACCGGGTGAAAGAAGCTGCACAGGCTGGAAGGTGGCATTGTCCAGGGAACACAGCAGCAGGGAGGGACCGCTCACGGTGCCCACAACAGTGTGGCCTACAGAGCCACTCTTCACAGACAGGGCAACTTCAGCCTCGCCAAATGCTGCTTGAGGCACATGTTTGTGGGAAGCCTGCAGGCAGAATTTTGAGCAGACAAGAAACAATCGTTGACCCAAATGGACTGCACGCACATGTAGGTTTATCTTATTTGAGTCGTAATCCACATGGGGATAGTGGGAAGTCATCAATACGTGCCCCAAGGAGCACAGCATGGAGACGGTAGTGCTCGACTGGAGCCATTGACACTGCGACATTTCTATTGATCACAGCCGAAGCTGCATTTCAATTCCAACTGCCATCTTCCTAGGGCTCACAGTTTAGATTGGCACCACAGGTTGACTGTGGCAATTAATTGAGCCACCAAGAGTGAGGTGGGACATGCGTTAATGTGGTGGTGGGCCAGAATCTGTGGGCATAAGCTGCGGCTCTAGGAGCTCTAATGAACGTTAAGTGAAAGGAAACAAATGCTCTCCAGTTTACAGCATGTCCATCTGGCACACTAAGTGGAAAGGCCGAGATTAAAAAGGATCTGCAATTGGTAATTATGGGACGCTGAAACACTTTTCCTTAAAGCAGCACTGACATCAAATTTACGTATGTCAAGATTTTTGCAACCACGAGTAGTTACCTACCCCCAGTAGCAATTCGCGACCGAAAATGCAACTGAGGTACGAATAGCTATCTGTTTTATTGATTTTATATCACCGGTTCAAAACGGCCGGCAAGCCTGCCATTTTTTCGCGATGGCAGCGCTTCCTCGCGGTCAACTCCAGACTGCGCCCCAGCTGACCACGTGTCCACAGAAAGGAATGACATGAGGATAAGCCACTCAACTAACATTTCGTCTGCTAGGCGCACACGTTCAGTCATGCCTTGTCACCAGCATCGCCGTCGTTGCCGTCAAGTGTCGACTAGCAGTGTGGAAGACGACATTCTGGAACTTGGAATCACCGCGATATGCGACGTCGCGAATCATTTTCGCTTCAACTCTTTGCAAAACAGTGATTCAAAGCTATGCGCCGTTCCAAGCAGCAACAAGGAGGTGCCTGGGGATGCACACTTGGGCCATGCTCGCTGACATGTCTCACTTAGCTCTATATTAGACAATTTTAGCATGCACGGCATTCCGGTATACGCAAAGGGGTCTATGGCATATCGGTGTAGCGAATGCACACCAGCGGAGAAATAGAATACGATAGGTTTCTACAATAACAATTCTTTGCCACGGCCGGGCTAGAGCGCACGCGCGCTTCTTTTCTTACGGCCTTCTCACCCGCCGCGAAAGCAATGGGAGAGTTTCTCGGTATGTTTCGCCGCCCATCGGCGGTAGGGGCGCTGCGACCCTGACCGTGCATCTCCTGCGCCGCGCACTCGGCACAAGAGCGTTGCTCGATGTGAAACCGCGGAATGGGGGTTCTCGACGGAGAGAGGGGAGGGGGATTATTCAGGAAGTCGGGGGTAGAGGGAGGATCGTCTCTTTAAAAAAAAAAACTAATGTTATCAGACGGCTCGCCGCATAATGTAGGTATATATGCATGTGCCTGTGGAGAATACAAGCTTAAACTCAGTAAAACTGCGGAAGAATCGGCTAACGAGGCATAATGCAGGAGGGTAGCGAATTGGGCGAGTTGGAAAATGCTCATGATGGTTAGCGCAAACGCAACACGGACGAAAAGAAGAAAAAACGACGACACAAGCGCTATCTAACAACTGAATGTTTACTGGAAAAATCACAAATATATATATATATATATATATATATCAGGGGCGTAGGCAGAAATTTTTTTCGGGGGGGGGGGGGGGGGGGGCACCTCCTTGATCTGTAGTGGGGACGAACAGGCAGATGTGGTCGAGTGTCATTTTCTGCTCTGTATGCTATGGCAAAAAAAATTTCGGGAGGGGCACAGGCCCGGTGTGCCCTAACGTGGCTACGCCCCTGATATATATATATATAAAAGAAAGAGAAAAAACAACAAACCCGCACATGCGCCAAAGATAATTGACAGATAAAAACGTGTATGCTAACAAAACTGCCTTTTCCAGGAAAGACACTTCCTCATCAATCAAAGCGATAGAAGGGCAGCTCACGCAGTTCTCTTTCTTAGACATGTATATTTGTGATTTTTCCAATAAATATTCGGTTGTTAGATAGCGCTTGTGTCGTCGTTTTTTCTTCTTTACGTCCGTGTTGCGTTTGCGCTAACCATCATGAGGCATAACGCAGGAGGCATGAAGCACTGGCAACGATCAGAGAGAGAGAGATAAACAACGGTGCACCTGTTCTGCAAGCAGCGAGCATCAAATACCTTTGGCCCTTGGTCTCGTTGGACAACGAGGCCGCAATTAAGAGAGGTCGCTTACATAAATGACGAGCACGCCTTCCCCTTGCTAGCTATTTTCTATTTCTTTATTTTTCCAAATATATTTGGAGTGGTTTTCAGGGCTAAAGGCTGCAGTCTGCAGCTTGACAGCTCTTTGAAACACGTACGTGAGTTGTATCTCTAAGGGTTGAAAATAACTGCGTATAGGGAGAAAGAAAGTAAAAAAACAAGAGAGGACTCTTGCTGCTGAATAACCCCTTCGGACGGCACGCTCCGATAGTGGTGGTGTGCATTGTCAAGGTGTTAACACCACCTGGAAACATTAATTGCGGGGACCCCGAGCTCTTTCGCGTTCCTTTTGTTAGCGTCAGGATGGCTGGGCCGTAAAATAAGACAATAAAAAACGCAACGCACGACACACAGTTAAAAGGGAAAAAGAAGTTTACATTTAATTCTCAACAACTTGGTTACAACGGAAAACTCATAACACAAAGTCGCATACACATATTCGCTCAAATCGCACTACTAACAACGCACAACCACTCTCGCACCGCTCAAACGCACAACCGCTCAAATCGCTCGCACTTTTCAGACTCTCCTCGTCGCTTATTATTATTACAGACCTCGGATGTGACTCTTGCGCTGCGCTGCTGACGACCAACAACAGGCAGCATCAGCTGTACAAGCTACTGCGAGCACAAGACAGGAACGAACTACACTACCCGAGGCCTGAGTTTCTAGCTCTTTTGGTCAAGATAGTGGTCTTTTTTCGATAAGGCCTCTGAACACCTGCCACGCAGGAATGTGCTAGAAGTTTTGGAAACAGCAGTCCAGCCCTAATTGCAACGCGCTCCCATCTTAAGCTGCCCTGAAGGCATTGACGACAGCCACTCCCGACGATCCGCTGATCTCATAGCCGAAAAATTCCGAAGATTTTTCCTCGTCAATCACTTAAACCAACTGACTGACGCAAACGACAAGCCTTCTACCTACGCACACAAGCCGACTAGGTAGCATTTTAGGTTGTGAACGAGACATTTGTGAAGTCCGGAAAAGTTTTCACTTGAAAGGGTTCAACTATTTGCGATTGCTTACGACCAATAAATATTTATTTCTAAACCTCAGAATGTCTACACGTTTGATGGCGGAGAGCTGTACTCCCGGCTCTTGCATTTATACGTTCTTCGATAAGCTTAAGCTCGATGCACGTTGCGCATATAAGTCAAAATAAACCATTTGTGCGTCTTCAACGATTAGGCAACTTGTTTTTCAACGCGCGGTGAGTGAAGAAGCGCGCCCGAGCTCATGTGCCGGCGTTGCGCGCGCTGCACGGAGCGGCGGAGGAGGGTCAGGGTCGCAGCGCCCCCCTCAAAGCAGCGGCGAGAGGCATGTACTACACCCGATGCGCAGGCCGTAAGAAGCGAGCGCGCGCGTGCAGTCTAGCCCGGCCGTGTCTTTGCTTGCCAGGTTCTTCCTTGCGCCGCCAGATGGCCCCATCTATCCGGCCTCTCAATGTTATGGCTGCAGTAACCCGGTATTACGCTAGCGTAAGGAAGTCCACAAACGAACTAAAATTCATTATTAACGCTACATGCGTGTTACTTGTTAGCCATGATATTTATCTATACGCTACTACACTTTGATAACTTGTGGTCGTGTTGGCGTGTACTGTACGTGTAATGAAATGACACACTCATTCAGCTTTTCCATGCTTCCACAGCTCACGATGGTTTCCCGACATGCTGACTGACGAACACACGTCAAATCATGCTCTTTCCTTTCGCCTGTCTTGGCGGTTTGTGTCTTGTCATCATTCAAAGTGGCGCGACGAAGATCAAGCATGAAGAATGAGAAACTTTCCAGGCGTCAGCGCCATGACAAAAACACTCGGTTCGTCGACGTCATTGCTACTAGCGCATCGTCACTCAGGATGGTATGCGCCCCACCAAACATGTCACAGTAGTGTCGATGTCGATGTCGCAGGGAGCTGAAAGCCCCTTTGAGCTTTCATACGCTCTTTGCCCTCGAAATAAAATAACTTCCAGGTGACGGACGCCACTCAAATTTGGTCAAAAATACTTATGCATACCGAACAATCGAATGAAGGACACATCTCAAGCCTGAAATTTTATGTCAGAACCCCAACTAAGCATCATGTCAAAAGAAGGCACGATGCCTTTTTATCAAATTGTTTCCCGGAAATTAAAAAAAAAACTAAAGAGTTAGCTGTAACATCAATAGCAGATGGCTACCCTGCTACAAAACAGACTATGTGTCTGCCAGGGGCGAAACAGTTTCAGGGTCACTGGCAGGGGGTGATCTCTCCCCAATCCGAAGCACGCAATAATACGACCAACACTGACTAGACTAAAGTCTGCCAACAGATAAAATAGTAGGCCACAATTATAAATTGATACACTCTTATTTACAAAAGGCAATACATGTCAATGTACCTTAACACCAGAATCCGATGAAAGCACGGTGACATTGATGAAGTTTGCATGGCTTTGACCAAATTGGTTCAAGAGGCCAATACAAGCTGCGGAACTGAGGAACTGACCCTTCTTCTCAAGTCCAGTGCCTGGAAAATGAACAAAAGACATCAAAAGACATCGAGAGATGAACAAAAGACATTGAAAGTGTGAAAAGTACACCCACAAACAATACAGATGTATCACTGCAGCTTGCACACTCCTCAAGATTTGCTACCCAAAATGAAACCATCTTTAATTAGGAAGCTCACCTTTTGTAGTCAGCTCAACCTGTAGTCCAGATGCCAGAGATCCCACCAGACCAGCGGCAATTTTCCCCAGAGCGATGCAGAGATCTGCCCAGGGCTTGTTCTCGGGAACTTGTGTTTGGGACAGTGATGGTGCATTCACCTGAGTTACCATTTAATAAAATACAAAAGTTTTGCAATCATGCACACAGTACTTTGGGACATATGCATTATCGTTCGTACACTGTATTACTACCTTTTGAAAGGAATAGTTTTTAAGAGCAGAGCTGTTTAAGCCAGCCGTATAAACTTTGGTATCCACAGGAAACCACAGGTGGGTATGTGCCACAGGAATTGGGCAAGCCCCACTGCCGAGTACAGCGGGTGCGAGCGTTAAACGAAAACTCGGCTCGGCAAAGTGGAGCACGTGAAACACGTGAAAGAGAGAGAGAAAGAAAGAGGAAAAAAGAGAAACAAAGGGAATAAAGACACAAAAAGATAGAAAGACAAGGGGACAAAGAAAGGAGCAGAGAGGGAAAGAAAGGGAAGAAAGAGAAATAAAGATAGAAAGAGCAAAAAGGAAAACGAAATAGCGAGAGAAAGAAAGAGAAAGCAACAGGTACAAAAAACAGAGAAAGACAAAGAAAAAAAAATAGAGAAACAAGGAAGGCCACCAGCTGCCCTCTGCCTTCAGGCTTGCAACACTAGTGTGAAGCTGCCATAATTTGTTTCATTGAAATATCATTGTTAACATTTAGTAGCTCGGCACAATAAGTGGGCAACATATTTAAAAATTTTGTACTGCTGCTGCAGATTCTGTAGCATGAGAGATGTCGTCATTAATTCTCATATCTAAGCGAGCACGAGACATTAACCATTGCTTCTTTTTCGAGACACAAATACACCCAATGAAGGGTTAGATTCATAACACATATTTTCAGCCCACTGTGGCTCTTCACTGTCACTTTACTATTCTTCACAATCGTGCATTACCTCTCTATCAGTAATCACACACAGAAGTTGGTAAAACACACAGGACAGCACTTAACAACCAGAAACTATTATTAAAGACAAAGAACAGATGTCATACATCGCCCATATAGAGAGTGCACATCCCTTAAATTCCCAATAACTCAATCACTGCAAACAACAGTCACAAGGTGTTTACTTACAGTTCTATTTCTTAGCTTGTTTTCTTTTAGTTGCTGCACGCTCTTCTTGCATGTTGCATAAAAGAGCATGGTGTCTTGCTCCTAAGGCTGCTACCTCTTAGCTTCTGCCTCTTTGGCTTTGGTCAATTAATGATAAAACTAAGGCTCCAACTTTCCGCCACCTGATCTGACTGCGAGTGTAATTATTATTATACAGTCGAACCCCTTTATAAAAGACATGCACCGGGGAGCAATTCTTGTCCCTTTTATAAGCTGTCTCTTATAAGCAGGGTACTACCATGTTCTCATTTTTTTATCAACCTCTATTTCGATGTAGGCACACTGGTGTCTCTTATGCCAGATTGTCTCAGTGCCTTTTATAAAGGTGTTTAACTGACCTATTATTAGTGGTGCTGTTGTTGTTTTGTTTGATGGCACGCTCCATTCATAGTGTGTTCGGAGGCAAAGCTCTCACTAACTTTACTTTTTTTTTAATGCTCATCCCTGGCTTCACACCTACTGTTATGCCTGAAGCCTTCTAGCCTCTGATTCGTTCTGTGCAGCCCAGGGAACTTGCCCTTCCTGGGACGGACATCTGCTGCAGACTCTCTAGGAACATCATCTCATCTTTTACTGCGAATATGCCTTACAAAATGCTTAATCTCTGTAAAAGACTATCATGGAGTAGCAGTTAAGCTGCTCGGGAAGTACCAATTTGTATCCCCATGCCACATGCAATTTTCGTACGATCTGTGAGGATCGTTAGGAATTCTTGCCAAAAGACAAACATGTTCAACCTATTACCTAGCTCGTAACTGCCATTCATAGAAAAGAAAGAAGAAAAAAAAAAGGATTCGTAACGTGGTGCAAGACCTGGTGCAAATAGCAGCTCTTACCACTCCTGGAACAGACTGTCCTTTAGAGAGGGCAACAAACTGCTCGGCAATCTCCTGAGCCACACGCAGTTGGGCCTCCTTTGTGTTGGCACCCAAGTGAGGGGTGCAGACAACCTTGGGGTGCTCAATGAGCTTGGTGTTCTTGGGAGGCTCCTGCAAACGTAAGTAAGAAGATCGTGAGGTAACAAAGGCAACAGGAAAAAACAACTAAACTTGTTGCTTTTTGTACTTTAGCTCCGACAACTAAGGAGTATTCTGAACTACAGTCGACTCCCGATAATTCGAAGTCGCTTAATTGGAATTATCGGTTAATTGGAAGTGGAGTGGGGGTCCCGTCAGTTTTGCATGCAGTTCAACAGGAAGAAATTCTCGGTAATTGGAAGCTAGAGGTCTGAAATTTCGGTTAATTCGAATTTACTTTCAATCGAATTCTCGGAGGAAATCGTAATGTTTGTTAAATTTCCTATTGTTGAAGTGCTAAACAACAATGCGTGTGCGACCGGCACCCAAGGGCATCGCAGTTGACCACAGCGCCGCAGCTCAAAGCGTCAGCTGATGGCATCGCAGTTGCATGCAGCGCCCCAGATCACGAAGCGGCTGCTCCGGCGGTTCCGGTTCCGGGCCTCATTGTTGATCTCGTTACGGTCGTGTGCGGACTCAGCGTTTCCACGTGCGACGAAGCTCCACGTGCATTTACTATGGCAACTCGCGGGCCTTATCGGACGCTTGACTTGGCGACGAAAGTCAAAATTTTGAAAGTTGAACAAGGAGGCACCGCCAAGCAAGATATTGCGCGGAAATACGGCATCAAGCCTAATACCCTGTCTAACATCCTGAAGAACAAGCGCTCGGTACTGGACGCATTAGAAAATGACCAGTTCAAGATGTCTTGCAAGAGAATGCGCACCAGCGCCCACCCGGAGTTAGAGCAAGCGCTGCTCATCTGGATTCGGGAGGCTCGAAGCAACAGACTTCCTCTCAGCGGCGATATCGTTGCAGCGAAAGCGTCATCGCTTGCGATTATGCTAGGCATCGAGAACTTTGCTTCGTCCGATGGGTGGCTCACACGGTTCAAGCAACACCACGACATGGTGTTTAAAAGCGTGAACGGGGAAAGGACTGCCGTCAACGCTGCAACATGTGCTACGTGGAGGGAAAATCAGCTTCGCAAATACTTGGGAGAATATCGGCCGGAAGATATCTTCAATGCCGACGAGACAGCACTTTTTTACAGAATGTTGCCCGAGAAGACGCTGACCTTTAAGGACGATGACTGTGCTGGAGGGAAGCGTAGCAAAGAAAGAGTGTCGGTGCTGATGGCGGCGAACATGACGGGCACTGAGCGATGTCGCCTGCTTGTGATAGGCAAAGCTGCTAAGCCTAGATGTTTCAAGGGCGTGAAAACGCTGCCTGTCGACTACGCGTCTAACAGGAAAGCGTGGATGACCGCAGACCTATTCAAGGATTGACTGACAAAATTGGATCGCAAGTTCGCGTTATCTAAACGCAATGTATTGCTCCTTGTGGACCAATGCAGTGCACACATGAATGTGCCTCCCTTGAGTGCAATACGTGTCGCCTACCTGCCAGCGAACACCATCGGTGTTACAACCACTGGACCAGGGGATCATCAAAAACGTGAAAGTACTGTACAGGAAGCATCTTCTTGAGCGGATGCTGTTGTGTATGGACAATGCATGTCAGTATGAGGTGAGCCTTCTCAGTGCTATCCATATGCTGGCGCGAGCGTGGGGTCGCATAAAGGATGAAACCATTGCGAACTGCTTTAGGGCGTGCGGCTTCATTCCAAGTGGTGCAGATGATGACGCGTCTTGTACAGTGGGGGAAGAAGACACAAGTGAGCTTGACGTCGACGGTCTCCTGCCAGCTCTCGGCAACGTCCCTTTCGAGGAGTACGTTGCCACTGACAGTTCGGTAGAAACGTGCGGTGCACTGTCGGACGCTGAGATCGTGGAGATGGTTCTGCCCAGCGAGCCTAGTCGCGAAACTGAGGTTGACGACGACGACGCCGCAAGTGAGCCACTACCACGGGCTGCTGATGTAGCCGCAGGCCTTGCCCTCACGCAGCGGTTTTTCACTGCTGAGAGCAACGCCGAGGAAGCACTCAGGCACATATACAGCCTGCAGGTCTTGCTTTCTGCTGCAAGATTCAGCAAACAGAAGCAAACGGCAATCACAGATTTTTTCTCATAAACTGCTTTGAAATAAATGTATTTTTCGTTCATTGTGGTTAATTGGAATTCCGCTTAATTCGAAGTTTTTCGCGGTCCCCGTGAACTTCGTATTAACGAGAGTCGACTGTATAGAATTTACCATAAGCCAAACTTTTCAAATAGCGCAGACACTTACTAATAACGGTGTCTGCAGTGTTTGTGGGCGATATTAACTCTTTGAGGGTTTTTGCTGTACATGTACGGTGGCCGTTTTCTGTCCCGCAATGTCTTTGCCATACGGGTACGTTTTCGACCCTCTGTTTGAAATTTCGCACCTTAATGACAATGTAGGGTCATTAGGAGGTGCTGCCACCTCCTAGGAGCATCAGAAATGATTGTGCTACCTTCTTCAGGACATAAACAGAACTTATTTCTAGCTTCAGTGCGTCATGCGATCTGCAGCAACGCCGATGGGCAGCGCCCTTTCGTGGTTTCGGTTGCGTATCACAACGGAGGCACGCGAAACTTGATTTTTATCTTTATCGGCATTCCCTTGCACGGACGGCGGAAGTTGATTTCCATCTTTATTGGTGCTGCTCTTAATCTTGTTCATCAGCTAAGTTCACGGGGTGTTCTCGCTCTCCTTGTTTCAATGAATACGACGCTCTGAAATACTACGGCGCATTTTGCAGTTCCAAGTGGTGCTGACACCAAAGTACTGTTCCCAATTTTTTTTACAATTTTTTCCTGACTCTAAACATTTCTTACATTGAAAATCCACAATAAAGTAATTTGACCATCTGGGCAAGTTTTTTTCAAAAAATTTCGACACTCAAAGGGTTAATTTCTACATTAGAAGTAGCTTCATGCTGGTTTCTTAAGTCAATGCTTTTGGTCAATCAAAGTTGTAGTAAGCATCAGGGGCGTAGCCAGCAATTTTTTCGGGGGGGGGGGGGGGGGGGGGGTCAACCATACTTTATGTATGTTTACATGCGGGGGAAGGGGGGAGGTTTTAACCCCCCACCCCCTCCTCCTGGCTACGCCAGTGGTAAGTAGTAAGAAAGCTAGGCTCTGCATTCAGTCAGCTTAACCTATTGTAAGAGCATTTAGGTGAGCATTGTGTGGAAGGCCTTACTTCAACGAAGACATCCAGCCCAGCGCCGCCACAATGACCAGACTCCAAGGCAGCCAGGAGGTCATCCTCATTGACAATGCCACCTCTGGCAACATTCACGATCTTCACACCTTTCTTGCACTTCTGCAAGCTAGCCTTGCCAATGAGATCTGCAGTAAAAGGAAAATGCATGCTTGGAACAAGGTGCTCGTTTCAAAAGCCGCCAACACCACTTTACTACTCTCGCTTCCTTTGAAAGATACAAGCAGACTAAATTTCATTTTGACACAACTATTTTATGCGCACATTCAGTAACATACACGAAGACATTGCATGTTGTTTACCCTCTGTGGTGCATTTCATGTGCCTTATATAACTTATATAACTTATATATAACTTATATGCCTGTGACTTAACAGATGCTGTGTTGCCACTGAGATTGAATCCTGTTCCTCGACATGTATTTTGTTTGTCAGACCACTACTAGCATCTCACAATGGCTGTTCCGGATTACACTGGCATTTGTGGATTTTCAAGTGTTCCGCATAAAAAAGCAAACCATATGCATGAATGGATATTAAGGTTTGCATTGGAGCCAGTTGGAATAGCATAAATGTAGATATAATGCAGTACTGCAAGATTAAAACAGACACAGCGTGAGACAACCATAGATGATAATGTGCTTCTATCAGCAGATTTATATCAACACCCCCTATGTGTTTTGCAATGAAATCATTTGACACAAGTGCCTCACTCTTTGTGTTTGTTTCACATTCAGTCTGCTGGGGCCCTGGAACACTTTTCCAAGCAAGCGTCGAATGGCTTCAATAAAGAGCTTATTGCCTCGTGAATCAACTGCCACAAAAATTTTTAGAATCCGCCAAGTATGAGCAGAGTTACACAGATTTCTCACGCGCTTCAAGCTCTTTCTCACTCCTTTCAAACTAGTAAGCATGCTGAAAGCTACGCAGGGAGGGAGATGACAAGGGGGCAATAAGATGCGTCCCTTCGTCGGCATGCGTCATGACCTTGAGCACTTTGTTTTCTTTTTTTTCTTCAAATGGGTGGCTTACTTTCAATGTGATCGCAAGCGTGCGCACAGGCACGTGGCGGCATTTCACGGCTGCCACAGTAACTATGCAGCTCACGATGCTCAAATCGGCCAATGGCCGTGGACTTTGTGTTTATGGCACGGTCATTCGGGTGCACGGCATTATTTGTTGAGAGAAGAGGGAATGATTTCTAGCTGACTTTGAGAATTGTAAATTTAAGGCCGAGTGCTGCGCTATAATGTTTGGCTCGCATGTTCTCAGAAGCCTCGCCTACCGATCGGCAGCGTTTTCTGACCATGCTGAAAAAGTGTTTCAGGGCCCCTTTAAACTTCTCAGTGCTATATTATAGCTAAAAGATAAATTTTTGCACTCACATCTGCAGCATGCTTTGTTCAACCTTACGTCCTTTCTCCCAAGCAGGCCACATTACTCACCCTTAGTTTGTGGAATGAGAGGTGTGTGGACAGTTATGTAGTCAGCCTGGGGCCAGATTTCGTCAAGACTTAGGCTCTCCACTCCGAACTCTCTGGAGACTTCCTTGGGCACAATGGGGTCAAAACCAATGGTCTGAAAGAAATTAGATGAAGACACGGTCACTTAAACGGCTAAAATAAGGACCACGATAAATGCGATAACATCTCTGACACTGTTTTTTCTTTTTTCCACTTTACAACTTGACTTTTCAAAAACTTAGCTGCATTCTCTAATCCACAAACCATGTCCACAAATGAAAGTCATGAGCTAACACGGTAAGAAAGCTCAATGGGTTCGATTAACTTGTGCATCGAAATGCAATTCAAGCCAAGGGTAAAAAAAAGAACTAATCTGTGTGCTTCTTTTCGTTTTCTGTCCCGTCTCGCCGCGCTGTTTTACGCTCAGTATGTACCAACTGGCCCGCCAACAATCAGTGTTGCAACTACGGGGAGATTTCGGTGCGAAATTTAAAAATGAACCTTTGAACTTTATTTTCTCCTCTATTAATGTCATTTGGCTTTGGGACTTACGCTCAAGATTAAAAGAATATATGTGGAGAAGTGTAATGAACTTAAAAACAAGTAAAAAAAATTAGAAAAGCATTACGCATAAAGTTCACGTGTTTAGAAGATAAGGTACTAAGGTAAGATAAAGCATGTGCAGGCATTTAGGAAGGTCGCACCATTACGCACTGCTTTGTTGGCTGAATAACTTATCTTGTTTAAAAACAAACAAACGAGCAGGAGCCCTGATGCGGTATTGCAACTTCGTGAAAAGCGTTGTTCTCGTATGTTACAAATATGTTCAATCACAGACAAGACTGAGCAGCTGTAAACATCTGTATCACTGTTCATGCGAAGCAACTAACTGTAGATAACATGAACATACCACACAAGCGCAAAAATCCACCAGTGACGCTTGTGTGACCAATGCTCGCAACTACAAGTCAGCACTTTTTAAGGAACCAAATAAGCTTGTCCCCGCATTGGTGTGTAACCGCTGCAGGAATGAAAAGAGTGAACTTGCACCTCCACATATTTATAACGGCACTTTGCGTTTGTCATGTACAAAAATGACAGGGCACTTTTGTGGACTGCAGTGAACACCTTTCTATTTCTGACAAAGCAAGTTGCTAGACTGAGTACATGTACAGCACGTTTGGTTCTGTTATCAATTTGTGCATTATTATACGTGTCGAAATACCTTATAAAAACTTCTGTTTGCACTCGAAATTATAAAGCATAGGAAACACACCAGCTGTTTGTCACTGCACGGTCCTGTAAAACGTGCAGTGCGTATGTGAGGAAAAAATAAAAATAAAGTAACAAGTCCAAAATAATATGCTTGCCTTCATTCCAAATGACTGCATCCTCAATGCCACTTCCTTGCCGATTCTTCCAAGTCCAATGATAGCAAGTGTCTTCCCGTACAGCTCATTACCCATAAATGTTTTTCTGTCCCACTTGCCTCCTTTGAGAGACATTGTGGCAGCCGGAATTTCTCTAATTTTAGAGTCAAGAGAAAGAAAACAAGAAGAAAAAACACACAAATGAAAATTTTACCAATGAGAGATGCAACACACAAGCAAAATTTTATGATTTGAATGACTTGCCAAGTGACATTGGTTGCGCAGTGCAAGTATTAAAAAAAAAAAAAAGGCAGGACCCATATGACTGTAGACTAAGAACTGTGCTCATGCAAAGCATTGCAAGAGCAATATTCTTAGAAAAATAATACGTGGGTGTAAATGGTGTTTGACACATTCCAGAATTTCCCTGAAGTTCTGCACTATGAAAAAAAAAAAAGAATCGAAGCCTCCTTCGCAAGGTGAAGCTTACCTTGAGAGAGTGATGATCATGGCACATGTCAGTTCAGCTGCACTGAGCGTATTTCCACCAGGGGCACTGCAACAAAGCCATCAGACTTCAGTGGCTCTCTCAGCTACCTTTGTTTGATATGGTTACCCTCTCCCATAAGTTGAGAACCATGCGGTGAAATCGTAGAAAACTGGTGTCAAAGATGAAAAATATACATGAACAAATTTGATACGTTCAGAAAGTATATAGTAGTAAATGATGGAATGTCCCATGGATCCAATGATTAAAGTAAGGTTGTTTTTACAGCAGCTGACTGTCCCTGCCATTAGCTACAAAAGAACACACTTTCGTCTTGAGGTCTGCCTACGGGAACCCCCTTGACCAATATGCCTCCAGCAGGTAGAAAACCTCATGGTCTTTTGGGCTGCCAAAATGGCAAAGAGCACTTTAGTGCTTACTTGCACTAATGCAGGTTTATTATATGCATGATCATCATCATCATCATCATCATCATCATCAACCCATGATTGAGGGCTTTTTTAATGGCCTTGTGGTACAGTGAACTGTAGTTTTGGCCATTTGTGGTCTGTGAATATGGTGTATAGTATAGTACTCCATACTATACCCAGTAGTGCCTTTCTCTGGCACTGTGAGTCTGTGGTGATCTTCACGATTATGATCAAGAGGGTTAAAAAGAAAAAAACAATAAAACTTCCTGGTTATGACCCGGTAGCGCACTCACTTGATGACGAGAATTCCCTGTCTAGTGGCAGCATCGCAGTCGATGTTGTCGACACCCGTGCCGGCGCGTCCAATGACCTTGAGCGACTGCCCGGCTTTGATAACATCGCTCGTCACTTTCGTGGCCGATCGTACGATGAGCCCATCGTAACCCTGATTTGCGGAAACAAGGCAGCCGCATGAATGAACAGCCGGCAATCAACAGGTCAAACACACACGCGCAAAACTTTCGTAGGAGCCGTGGGATCCGCCTCTTCGCCGCACTTAAAAAAACTAACGTAGTTTTCTGGTTTGTTCTTTCTCTCCGAAAGCATGAATGAACAGCATATGTAGCAGCTTTTGCCGCAAGCCGTGCAAGGTGTTACGTGTGCTGCTCTTAACACGTTCTGTGCAACAAAAGCCTTAAATTTCACGGGGACCGCATGAGGCGGGCCGATTTGCAGCAAACTGGCAGAAATCGAGCGAGTAACAACCGTAAAGATAAGCCGAACGATCTCTTTACGAGTTCACAGCACACGTTAATGCAACGTGGCGCACGGGTATTATGTATTTATATTTTGCTAAAAGCATTCGAAACTTGAGCGTGAACGCCTACGTGCCGCTTGACGGTTTACGTTTTGGGCGTTGCCACAGCGAGCGCCTGCGTTTTTTGGTTACCTTGATGGCCTCCAGAAGTTCGGGCTTGGTGTGGTCCGTCTTGAGCGTCACTTGGACCCCGTGGTTTTCGAGGATCTTGACGCAGGAAGCATCCACCGCATCGCTGATGAGAACTTTCTTAATTGCCAACGCCATGCCGCCCGCACTCCGTATAGTTTTTCTTTACGCCACGTGAGACGGGTTATGTCAAAGCGAAAAGTCACGAGTGCGTGCTACGCGGTGTGACGGAAAGCGTATGAACGAGGTGCGTATGCGAGCCACTCGGGACACGACTGCTGTCGTTGCGTACGGGTGACGTTGTTTGCCGGGGCAAGTGAGCAGCAGAGTCGCACCGGTCGCACAGTGGGTGAGAAAGGACCGGTTCGAGCAAGCGGCCCTTCGCCAAGCGACCAACCACGACGCGAATATGAGACACGACAGAGAGGCGAGAGCAGCGAGAGGTTGCAGACGATCTCCGGGCGAGAGGCACGGAAGGCAGTGACCGTGGGACGGACAATCGCTTATTTGCCTTCCGTTTCGTCAGGCATGTAATCGAGTCGGCTTAATTGCGCTTATCACCGGGAGGGATGCCCACAGACGTTAAAGACGGCTAGCGATAAGCGCCGCGTTGGATGCCTCGCACAGTGCATTTTTATCTCGGCGAGCTATCGCACCCAAAGAAGCGAAAGGCAGGCACTGCGACTTGTGCTGCGTCATCCTGTTGATCAGACCATATATCAGACAGTCGGTTGACCGATAAATATCGCACTTCCACCAGCGCGCGATACCGTGCGAGCAACTCTTGCTTCTACGATTCATATATAAATGCGCAACGTCATGCTCCTTTCGACCGGGCTTAGTTACATGCAGGTTTCAGCCGTGCAGTTAATTTCAGTTCTCCCCTCCAGCGCCTCCTCTCACCCACCAAAATTAAGCTAAACTCTCACCTACCAAAATTAAGCTAAATGGCTGAACACAAAAGCCGACATTGTAAAGGAATGTTTTTATTTTCTCACTTCCATTCTGAACAGACATGAACAGGCAGGGTGCATACGTCAAGCAATATGCACGTACAATAAGTGTTAACATCACCAACTCAATTTCATTAGCTTCTAAAACTTGTATAAAAAGATAGCTGCTCGAAAGACAAGCCTAAGCAATACTATATGCCAACCCTGCCGTGACAAGCTCCTCTGACAAACTTGCGTTGGTTTTGCCAACCATAAACTCACAACTATGGTAACTCACATGACCTAGCATCATTGTCTTCCTCCCCTACAACACGTGGTTGCAGAAGAAGGTAGATTGTTCAGGCTAAACTAAAAGAGATCATCAACAAGCTCGTCTTTGGCGTACATTTTTGCTTAACCAATGCACAATCAAGCCTACAAACGATTTCCATTCCTATGCACTTGGCAGCGACAAGAGCAGCTAGCTTTTCTGGCAGGAATTTGACAGGAATGAAGAGGCATTAGGAAAAGATGTGCGTTCAATGCCTCCTGCCTTGCCTTTTCATGCAGCTTGCTGCAGCAAGTTGTCACAACCAAGCTACAAGCCACACGCAGATTAAACCAAACATTCCACACACTGTTGGTAACCAGCTGCACAGATGTGCACCATTCTAAAATATGCGCTTCTCACATATATATATACTCAACACATGCCTTCAACATCGCAAAAACGCTGACATATGAGCTGCATTTTCACAAGTGTGCATAGGTTAGGAAAAAAAAAGTGTAGATCTTTGGAAGCAAACTTGTAAAAGGCCATTTTGTTCAAGCTCTACTAAAAATCCTCCCTTCCCCTTTTAATTTTGCTTCTCACAAACAGAACAAGTTCAAGACATACGTGATACAGTTTAAAGGTTTAGCCATTTTGTTAACGCAGCATTCCTAAATGAGGGTGGCAGGGCTACTTGACGAGTCACGGGGATTGTCCCAGATCTGAGATAAACGTGCAAACATTTTTTTTAAAAAGCAAGAAAAAAAAACATGTTGGCATATGAATGCCCGTATGGCATTCCCTCGTCACCACCGGTCGTAGAGCAGTCTGCAATTCTCACGTACTCACACACACAAGCACTTGCATTCAAAGTGTCATCTAAACCACAGGTACCGAGCAGGAAAAGACCACCAAAAACACAGCGCGAGCGAGAGCGCCAACTGTTTTCAGGGCTCTCTCCCTTGAGTAGTATTCTTTGCATGAAATGCTCAGATGTGCACTGAGCCTTCAGTCAAGATTTGAGCAGAAAAAAAATTAAGGTCTACCAACATTTCAAGCCCAGATGGAACTTCAAGTAAGTGCTCCGCTTTCTTGAGCACATCACTGAAGATGTTGAATTCCACCGGTCGATCTGGGGCACCTTTGTCAGTCCGCGGAAGAGAATGTTCTTTCCATTTGTTGATTCAAAGCTCATCTACTACTTTGAACATCTCTCATCTTATCCCCCCGAACCCGTCTAGCTTTCGGTATATTGCTCTCTCTTGTGCCACTGTAGGGATGATATTGCAAGACCCACGATCGTTTCTGCTGTGCTGCATGTGACGACTTCCACCGAGACCCTGTGTGGGGCTCCAATGGCAGATCTCAACTCGCAAAATCAAAGTGTGATTGCAGCACATGCAAACGTACTTTGGCAGCTTCTCTCAAACGACCAGAGGAATTCAGCACAAGAGTGTTTGTTCCCCTAAAACTGGAGACAGCATTCCCAACAAGGACCTTCTAGAGGCAAAATGCACTTGTTCAAAACACTAATTACCCGCACCTTCTGTGCTTTTATCTTGAGGAGAGAAACGGTGCCACTGCACAGATGCTCAAACTATTTGCCAGAGGCACAGTGACAAATAAGACTTAACAGTCAAGCGTAACTCTGAACCCTTGCATAGGCTCTAATTTGTGCAGACTGGTATAGCCATGGAACATGTTAGATACAGCACGCAACAAACATCACAAAATCAAGGTAACCATTATGCACTGCAATGAACACCAGGGCAGTAATGCAGTAGACAATGCTTTTGCTGAAGTTATATCACTATGCTACTTACTGCCTTGCCTCTAATGGAGTTACCGACTCATTCACATAAATGGACATGGCTGCACAAGAGTAAAAAAATCGGACTGCTATCTGGTTTTGCATTAAAATAACACTTACTCACAGACTCTTCGATAGCATCACCAGGTGGCTTTTCTCAACATTACGCATCGCATAGTACTTTAATGCACAAACATTTTGATGCATGCAATGTGCTGCTCTTTCCCTCAAGTACAGCTGGCAAAACAATTTGCCAGTCCCAACACTAGTGGCATAAGTAGTGAAACCGTGAAAAATTTTTAGGACAATGCAATATCAATGAACATTCTTGCAAACAAATTGCTAGAGTAATCTAGCTGATGCATACACTGGTAGACACTTAACGTTTAAGTTTTCTTTTAATGCAAAAACTGTGAAAATGTCTTTCTAATCGAGACTTTTTTGCATGAGCTAAAATGTAGTTGAAGCCCACAAGTGTGCCTACCTCTGTTCACTGCAATGTGAATGAAGCTTCCGATTTTCTGATGGCCTGTGCTGCACGTAACATGCGTTGGCATTACTAGCACAAAGGAAGTCATCTTTGGTACTTCCTTTACAGTGGCTAATATTTCTAATACTGCTTGGCCAAAGCAGCGATGCCACATGGGCACAGTAAGAATCTGGGAACATGAATGACAGCTGACAGAAAAGGAACAATGTTTCAAAGCACATGCACGAGCGAGTGCATAGGGGAAGAAGAGGACGGCGCAATGGTGCTTCCTTGCCGCTTCACACTACTCAGTCACGTTGTTGACGACACAGTTTTTGAGAAGAACATTCGCGATGTCCAATCCTGTCCTCCAGGGGTGCAGCTTGGCCTTGGCCTGTTCAGGGTCCTTGGCAAGTTGCTTGGCAAGCGGGTAGTCGGCACGAGGAAAAATGAGGTCACAGGACCGTAGCCGCAGGCACGGGCAGAGGTCGTTGTTGCCGTCGCCGACGTACGAGACCGTGTCGAAGTTCACGCCCTGCTTTCGCCTTCGGTCCAGGTATTCCTCCATGACCGAGCCCTTGCAGAGGTTCACCGAACTCAGTTTGCACCAGTTCTGCATGTGGTATTCGCTGATTTGCAGACAGCCGTTGGCATCAAAATGTGCGTAGTTGGTGAATATTTCATGCACCAGGGGCCGTACTCCAGAGGCCTGGACAAAGAAGGAGCAGCAATAAATTGTGGGCACGTAAGAGGAACGTGCTACAGAAGGTGATGCAGTAATTGATCAACAGTTAGCATCTACATATGCCCCGAGAGACAGTCCATGTGGTGGCTCTTGAGTTACTGTGTGAAGTCCAGTTCAATTTTCCAGTTAGGTTCAATAGACCTTTTTCAAGCAATCTCAGAGCACCCCGCGGGCGCGTGGAGCACTATAGGAAAAGTGTTTACACCGAGCGACGGGTGTTTGCTCGCCTGCTGCTCGTTGGTGCCATGATATCAGTGGCACCACGAAACGAAAAACAACACATCGCCGCTTCTTAAAGGGGTGGTGCCATCAAATTTCGAGGCTATAACAAGCCTGTTGTGGGTTTCCTCTGTATGCAAGGACATTCCACACGAAGGGTCGGACACAGCAAACGTTTAGAATATATTTTAATTCACTTCCAAAGTGTACCTAAATGCTCATTCTCCCGATCGAAACCCATCGCTAGAGCGCCAACAGTGACGTAGATCTGTAGGATGGGCAACGAAAGTTGTAGTGATGTCACACCAAATCTGCTGTAGTAACGTGAGTGACCTCCGGACCTCCGCCACTTCCACAGCGTACGTACCGGCTGTAATGAACTAGAATACATTCTAGTTCACTGTAGTACCGGCAAAGCATCGGTTGCTACATCACTCCCCGAGTTTCGATCGCTTCCTGGCTATGTGCGTCACAGCCTTGTGTGGTCACGTGACCATGCCTCCTACACTTCTACGTCACTGCACAACCTCGGCGCCCAGAAACCGAAACCGAAAGTTGTCCAAATCAAAAGGCGATATTAAGTTATTTAGCGAGAATACATGAATCTTGGTGCGTGCATCATGCTTCCTGGAGCTATAGGAAACGCTTACAGCAAAGAATGCGCAAGCCACAAATT
This sequence comes from Rhipicephalus sanguineus, assembly GCF_013339695.2. Classification (NCBI taxonomy): domain Eukaryota; kingdom Metazoa; phylum Arthropoda; class Arachnida; order Ixodida; family Ixodidae; genus Rhipicephalus; species Rhipicephalus sanguineus. The sequence continues at coordinate 134,843,106 of NC_051178.1, forward strand.
TGGTGGCACCACCCCTTTAACTATTTTTACGACGTAAATACTGCACACATCGGGACACATCTGCAAGTATCTATACGCATGAAACGCGAAAGGATTAACAGAGTGCAGTGTCGGTATGCAGTGACGAGCTCAACTTATTGCGCTGGGAAAAAGTAGCCATGCTCTTTTCCCGACAAGCCCGTGCCTTTTAGAGCGCATGCTCAGTCCATACCAAATGCAAAGCCCCATCTTTGCACTAGCGACTGCTCTTATATCTGGTGCAGATGCAGTATCACATGGTATTTAGTACTTGACATGCTTGCTTCATTAAAAAGAAAGGACCACACAATATCTACATTGCATTAACCAATGTCATTGATGATTTCTTGACATTCTCTCTTGCACAGACACCTTATTGATTAGGTAAGTTAATTATAAGCTACCTAAATAAATGTAACCAGTTAATTATTTTCAAAATTAAAAATGTACTCGTGACAAGCAAACCTGCAAAGTACATTGGGCGTCATCCACAGAAAGCTTTGTTACGCTCAAAATTCCTGAAAACGTTTAGCTGTGGCAGCTGGTTAGCAGGCTATGAGAAATGCGCTGACACGGTGTGGATATATTTGAACCTTTGGTGCGCGCACTATCTTTAAGTGCATATGCATTTTGATGTTCTGTACTGACTGAAACACGGCTGCAGCGACCAGCTATTGAGAATGTGACTCTATGCGCTGAGCCATAGCAATTAGTTTCGCAATCGGCTCATTCCCAATATCACTTACAGGATATGCAATGGTGATCTTTAATACACGTAAAATACCGCGGAAGCATCCATCCCATTTTCATTGAAAATTGGGTTAATCTAGATATGTGCACCTGTCCAGTCGAAGCAGTAAAAACCAAGATGGCGGCCAATGAAAAAAAGTTCGAGGGAGAACTGTAGCGGCTATGGAATCAAAGAAAGCATGTTATTTTCAAATGGTAAATGATGGGGCACAATAGCGTCTACCCACTGTCACTGAACTCGGTGAATGACTTTTCCGAGCAAGTGCAGAATAGGAGGTGAACGCGTTCGTCACTGACACTCGCCTGACTTGAACACACCATGGGCTTTCCAATGCCTGCAAGTCGGTTATGCAAATGCCCGTCCCCGATGCCATCCAACACGACACTTGAGGACTTCGCCACTCAACGACTTCGATCTTCCTGGTGATGGCGTAGGAGGTCATCATAATACTAGCAGATTGTAAGGGAAGTGTGGCAATAGCAGCTCTGTGCACACTTTATCAAGATGTGTCTCACAAAAGTCCTGCGACTACTGGGTTTTCTTTTAAGGACCGTTCATTGTCATCCTGCATTATCTTCACCCCCATTGGTCTTTCCCGTTTCACCTCAAGGAAGCAAATATGTATTCCCATCATTGCACTGAGCGGTCTTGTAGCCCGCAATGGGCCAAATATTTCGGCTGATGCTGGAGCTTCAGAAAGGGCGGGCACTTAACATATACCGTATCTACTCGATTGTAACGCGACCATGATTGTAACATGAGGGGTGACTTTCCAGGAAGAAAAAAAAAAATAAAGAAATAAAAGAAATATATGCGTCATTGCACCTTTTAGACAACTTGAATTTTGAAATTCGACTGTAACGAGAGGGTCGACTTCAGATGGCAAAATATGGAAAAAAATGCACGTAGCATTAGAGTAAATAGGTCAATTTTCGAAATTCTGAAGTTTTAGATATGTTAATACAGGGCACTTGTGTGAAACTGGAAGCTTCCGCAGTGTTTTACGGCAGTTGTTGATTTTCAGTAACCATTCCAAAAAATATGACAGCTGACCTTTGTGCATTGGTGCTCAAATTCAACCTACCCAGTTAGGCATGCATGTGCAGATAATTAAACGTGGTAGCTATTAAGTGCGCCATACCTATGTTTGCGTTTGGAGTATTTCGTCCACATTCTATACAAAGCCAGCTGAAAAATTCATGGACAAGAGGATGAAAAGCTGCAAGAGACCATTTTCGGCGCCTTTTTATAGAATGAGTGTGAAAGATATGGCCCCATCGAATGTAATTGTCAAATGGAAATAGTCATTCTTCACAAGTTTGCACATTTTGAAGACATGTTTTGAATGTATCGCAACTTCAATTTTTATGACCAAACATGAAAGCTGCGACAACTCTAGGTCATATCAACCATAGTGTACATACCGCAAAAAGTTCATATACTGGTATGTCGTACCATGAACGCATCGGTTATTTGTTCCTAATGCTTCATTTGCAGTTTTACTTAGCATGAATATATATAATATGACATAGGCGGAGAGTACGGGGGGGCTGGGGGGCTTGGGTCCCCCCCGGACTGCCTCATGGGGGGGCAGAGCCCCCCCTGGCGCCGGCCCAGGGTATTTTTTAAGAGCTTGGCTTAGGTCCCCGGGTCGTCCTGTCTGGCAGCTATTTCACAGGAGGTTGTTTATGCCCGCTTCTTTTTCATTTCAGCCATTTAAAGTTCGGCACATGGGCCATTGACAAGTCAAACATTCAATGGAAAAATGCCCCTCAAACGGATTTTCACGTGCAGAATGTGTTGTGATGATGAACAACTGAAGCGACGACTTAAGCTTTGACAAATTAAAAAAATTCACTGTGCACCTCAGGACTTACAATAAAGTTTCGCATCCATCCATCCATCCATCCATCCATCCGGCGATTACGATACTGCCTAATTCGCTGAGCGCAGCCTCGTGTTCGGGCAACGCCAGCTGAGTTTGAAGTTTTGACTATCCGCAGTTGTAGCAATGTAACATTCGTTACATATTGCCACAGAAACTACCAGCGCTCGAGTGCTACGCACACATTGTGCACTGCAGCTGTCGCGAACCAAGTGAAACGCCCACAGCCCCGTTACGACAAGCGAAGCCAGCCGCAGTGCACGTGCCAGCCCTGCATGCGCACGATCTCCGACCGAGGGACCAGCGCGCGCGACAGAGGAAGAAAGCGAGGTTATAGGGAACCCAAGCTCAAGTTTGCGGCGCGACGACAGCGCCGCGCCAGCCGCGCTGCGGCTCTGTCAGAAAGCTCTGAACCTTCTGCGCGGCCGACTCAGCCCCTTACACGGTAGCGGTAGCGCACGTGCGCACGCGTTCTTCTCTCGGTGCGGGTAACTGGGGGCCGTCAGCTGGGTACGTTGAACCGAGAGGCTTGCTGTGCGAAGCAGCGCATTTCCGCGATGGCAGAAGCGACCCCGCGGAAGCGCAAGCGTGGTCCGAAGTATTGCGGTTTAGCGGCCAGCCACAACAGTGCAGACAAGGCACACGATTCACGTGTTAAACTGTATCGTTTCCCGGGCGTGTCGTGCGAGAAATAAAGGCGGCAAGCGTGGATAGCTGACAGCGCTGTCTCGCCTTCTATTTTGGCTATCTGAATTCATCGCTTTCATTCGTTCCGACTACCTGAATCGGTAAGTAACGGGGCGCATGCACGCAGCGACAACATTAATGATTACTCGCTTTCTTCTCGTATTGTTAAAGTCCAGTTGCGGTTGTAGGTGAAGCAACTTTGTGTTTTGATTCCCCGTGTTCGTGAGACCTACCCGTCGTCGTTGAACGTTCACATTCGCGTTATACCGTTAGCATTGCGCGGTTCGTTGAATTCAACTGAACTCGGCACATTGTGAGAAGTTCGGCGCCTGCATTTCACGCGTCGGGAAGGCTGCTTTATTACGCCAGAACGGACGTCTGTGCATTTGCAGCAAGCTTTGACATCGTTCTGCAGGTTTGCTTTGTTTTTGTCACTTTATTAGGGTGATATATATTTAAGCCGCTAAATATAACTGGCACTTAATACATGCTTTGCAATTGCAACCTTGAAGTAACCACCTTCTGACTTTGTGCGATTTTCTAGCCGCGTTCACGCAGCAGGTTTTATACGCCTGTCAAGTCGATATGATAAAAAAGAGACTGCAAGCATGACGCGAGAGCCGAAAAAACGAGGTGAGCAGTTCATCTTGCTTCACAGTGGTTAAACCTCAGCTAGCTGCCTCGCGTCTTAATCGGCGGGTGATTCTCCAGCGGCACGGAGGACTTGACTCTAACCTTCTCAAGAAGCAGTGCCATGGCCGTATAATCTTTTTTTTTTCGCACGCCGCAAACGTTTGTTCACGAAAGTACACGGCTGCTGTAAGCATGCCATATCAAAACAACAATCGTATGATTCGTAGTCCACGCCGCAGAACGTCGATAGCGTGTACGGCTTCATTTCGGAGTGCATGTGGACCATTATTCATCTTTAACATGGCAGAATAAGACTTACCTCGAGGTATACGTGGTATACGTCCTACACGGTGTAATCGCGACTTGGGAAATGCATTTCGCTTTGAGTTGGGCGTCGTTGTTGTCGACAGTCTGCTCTTCACCGTTAACGTGATTGACGAGCCTTTCTCATTTTATCAAGTTCGCTTTTCGGAAGTGCCAGTCAAGCTTGAAAATCCATTTGAAGCCGCACTGCAAGCGGTACATTGTGAGGCGGCGCAAGTGCACCGCGAGAGCTCTGCACGTGCAAAGCGAGCGGCAACGCGGTGGAGAGAAGGGAAAACGCGCGCTGCTAACACCCCAGTTTCTCTTTTTCTGCCAGAGATGGCGCTGCCTGTCAAGAGCAGCAGTGCCGCTAAGCGTTGCTTGGGAAGCCTATAACAGAGGCCAGTATTGCCAGTATCTCGTGATATCGACAGACTCCGCGTTCGCTCTCTTTCGTCCTCGTTCGCGCTATCGGTTACGCCGCCGACGCCAACGGCGATGCCGCTAAACGCAGGAACGGACGCCTAAGAGCTGCGCTCTAATTATCTTGAACCCCGTGGTGAATGGTTTTGAGAAGACAAAAATGATACTGAGAATACAAATCAATCCCGACACAGTCAGTCAGTGAACGCTTTCGCACAAGCTTACTCGCCAATAAAAAAACGGGTAATTTCTTGGTTGCCTACATAATGGTACCCTTCGACATGCCTGCTTATAAAAGTGCCGAGAAAAGATTGTACGCAGTTTTGATTTATCAGTAAAGGGTTTTACTAAAAGTTCGGCCACCAATGAGCAACTCCATTACTCGTCCAGATTCATAACCACAGCTTCGCACAAGGTATAGTGGTACGAAATGGTATTTGCTACCATCTGAGAATTACTTTCGGCCATCTTGAATTGAACTCACTGGCATATAATTAAAGCTTCCCGTGATAGCGTTAGCCAGCGACGACTTACTGTCTCCTGTGTGGCGCATGTTTTAACAAAGTAAAGCCCTACCCCACGCATTGCGTGAATCGATTTTACGCGACGCGGTTACTGTAACGCGGTCAACGAAAATTTCGCTTCGAGCCAGGAGTTACGAGGTGGGTCGATGTCTTTGTGTAAATTGAAAAATAAATCTAGGGTCTTCCACTTACAGATCTTCATTATGATATCGCGGGCACCTAAGAGACTGAAGTTACATAAATTCTTTAATTTGGAAGTTGGACTCCTCTCTCTCTCTCTCTCTCTCTCTCTCTCTATATATATATATATATATATATATATATATGGAGAGTGAGAGAGAAATGTGGAAGAGCAAGTCGGGCCCCCGCCCCCTCCGGTAAAATGAAAACTCTCCGCCTATGTAATATGAAGTGCCATAACAAACTTGCTAAAGCTGTGAATAACAGGACATGAACGCTATTCTTATAGTAATTGTGGAAAAGGCTCTTCATTATTCAAATACTATTATGAAGGTTCTTGAGTATATTCAATTTGCTTTGGCAATATTCAATCTAAATTCAATTAGGACTGAAAAAAGTATTAACACAACCCTACACCTGCCACCTCTCGCATGAACAGATAAGTTCACCTTATGTGTTTGTGTCAGTATTACTGCAATTTGGCCTAGTTGGAAAGTATTCATCTTAAAGGGCCCGTAAACAGGCTGCGCCTTTTTTTTTACGCCCCCCAAACAAGCTCGCTAATTCGTACAGTAGACTGCGGCGATCACAATTCCCGAATATTACAGCGCCGCGCGCCGCGCAGACCCTTCATTACGAAAAACAATTCCCGCGCTTCTTTCCTACGCCTGACCAATCCTCCTCGTACACGCAGTGACGCAAACTCGGCGATCAGCGAGTTTACATAGCACTGAGCTCGTCGACTGGTCTAGGCCAGGTCTCAAGAAACAGTAGTCGAGCTAACGTCAGTTCCTGTTCCCACCCACCGCTAAGAAACTGTGCCTTGTTTCTTGGCCCTGCGGTGATGCGGTTTCGGCCACGCAGTAACGCAGCTGTCATGCGTATGTTCCCCGCACTGCATGGCACCTGCAGTTTGCCTTCGACATGAGCAACACGTGGAGGAAGCGTTGTTCAGTTGTCGGCTGCAAATTGAGCGGAGAAAGGGGGAATCTCCGGTAGCTTGGACGGGCCCTTGTGGCAAGCGAGGTTCTCAACGCTTTTCTCTCGCGCCCCTTCGTCGTCTTGGAAAGCAAGCACGCATTCCTGCTGCATTGTGAACTGTCACAAAGGTTCAAAAATACTGAAAAGCCGAAAACTGCCCGTCAAGTTGCGGAGCACGTGCGACAATGTAAACAATAAACAACCAGGAGCTGCAGCAAGCGGAATCCCGCTCGCCAATGACGTCAATTGCTGACGTCGTGTCACGTTGCTGAAGTGGGCGGAGTCACGACGACGGGCTACGCCTTCCCCTCCCTGTGGCGGAGAAGGGTGGCAAGGCCACGCGAAAACTTAAAACCAGCTGAAACGGATGTTCTAACCCCTGTAACTTCCTTATTATAGCACGTATTCACAAAATTATTGCGGCAGCATGTTCACATAGCAAAAGAGCGCATATTTCCCTTCATTACAATTTTTGGACCTCGGGGTTGCTTACTGGCCCTTTAATGAATTTGCACAAGAACACTTAAAGGGGTACTGACACGAATATTTTCAGTTGTCGTTTTTTTGCGTCAAATGAAAGGTCAAGCCTCCAAGAGCCTAGAAAAGGTAGTGCTAAGCGCGACTGCGCCCTGGAAAAGTAATTACAGTATGTTTTTAAAAGCTAGTTTCAGTTCCTACTGTACCCTGACGTCACAACACAATATGAGCTTCTCGTCACGTGCTCGCACAATATATAGTGACGTTTCCACGGCCGCTCCGCGCCGTGGCTCCGTTGGCCTACCGTTGGTGACGTACAAGCGGCCATTTTGGAAGTTTTGATGACGCACAAGCGGCCATCTTGGAAGTTTTGGTACCTGACGTCACCACAACTAGCCAGACTGCTATGTGAAGTCACCAGAACTTGTACTGTAGCCTGACGTCAAGCTAGTGTCGATGTCAGCAGGTGCGCCATGGAAAAATTGACTTTAATGTCAAATTAAAATATCTTATCAGCATTTGCTGAGCTTCACACTTGCTCAGAGCCGTCTCTGCATGCAGGAGGTTGGTATGGCAGAGTAAACTCGCCTTCAAAAAAAGGTGTCAGTACCCCTTTAAAGAAATTTCGCTCCTGTCATCGTTACATTAAGGCATGTGATCACGAGCTGTGCTATGTGCACTTTTGATGAGTTAGCTTTTTTGACCAGATCGCACAGATCAGAGGGTTTTTAAGTGATTGTTTTCAGGAAGAATAAACCAGTTGTTAGAGTGCGCTCATCCTTGTCTCAGTCTTCTCGTGCAAATTCGTTAAGATTAATATTTCATGCAGATGTTGCCGGTTTGATAAAAAATTTACAGCTGATTTGTTTCTTTTTCCCTACCTATTCTATAATATTTAAACTTTCTTATGTTACGCAGCCGCCTATTAAATTTTCTTACTTGGATTTACATAACAATATCCAATATATAGGGATGTGCTCCACAACGCGCTTTTACTTGTGGATTCCCAGGCACGTAATTCTCATGTCTTCGATGTTGTTATGAATAATGATTTCTTATCTTTTGAGAGGACACAATGAAGGAAAGAAGATTACTTTCAAGGGTTCGTTTTTCCTTGTTAGACACAATATTAATCAAAACTAACAGACAGCAATGCCAAGGAAAGTATAGGGGGTGTTATTTGTAGTAATTAGAATATAAATGTGAAGAAAGTAAAGTGGACGAAAAGATAACTTGCCGCCGGCAGGGAATCTTTTCAGTAAAGAATTCAGTAAAAATTCAGTAAAGAAGACGACATGCGTCATCTTCTTTACTGAATTTTGTTTCATAAATGTGCGATACTGCTGCCTAGTGATCATCCAACGCACTGTTGGGAACATGTCTGCCAACGTACAGGCTACTGGCGCAATCTTTTGCTTTCTTGTTACAAATTTGTGGATTTCATTTGACTGACTCCCGTAGCTACAGTTGAAGCTCTACCCTCCCCCCACCATTCACTTGCTATTTAAGTGAATGGGGTGTGTGTGAACAAGGCCTAGCTATGAAAGTGTTAACGAGGGCTACTCAAGACTATGGTAACAAATGTGAAACGTCCTTCCAACAGGAAGCTACTGGCCACTAAACTGAAACATGATACCCCGAGTCATTACTATGGCTGTCAGAATAGTAACCCTTGCTACTGGGTTGGTGACAATGTTTCCGTTTCATGAGACATTTTGTAATGGTAAAAAAAGTAATTGATACCACCTACCAACTGCACCAGACTCTCAGTAAACGGAAATCTGTTAAATGGAACTGCTGCTTAAATGAAACAACTGCATCTAATATAACTGGTTTCATACTTGGATTCTGCACTCCTGTTCATCTCTCAGTAAATGGAACTCCTCTTAAATGGAACATATTTTCTTGGTCCCTTCAGGTTCCGTTTAACGAGAGTCCACTGTAATCTGAGCCATTAGCACCATAACGAGCGTGCTCTTCTGCTAGGGCTACATGCCTCAGCTCCGAGTGCAGACAAAGCAGCTTGTGCAAGCAAAGGTATTCACTGTCAACTCACCTGCATGATGTGCTCGATGAAGACAGAGTTCGAGTCGGATATAATGATCACCTCGAATCCACCAGCCTTGTGCAGTTGCTTAAGCAGATCAATGATGCCATCCATAAACTTGATCTCTAGTAGGCAGTCTAAAATATCATCAGGCTGCACATGACTGTCATACAGGAAGTGGAACACAGCACGCATGAATGGAGTCCACCTGCATAAATCAAGCGAACGGTGAAAGTTGTAAGAAGGTGTTATTCTGAACATGTGACGAACAGCACCTACGTTCATGGTAGAATTAATATGGAAGTCACTCAACGTAACGTGTAGCTTCTGAGACGTGTCTTACACTTTTTAGAACAACCGTTCAACAGGGGGTGCATGCCACCATCAAGCGTTCATACACCTTCACAATAACTACAATGAACTAATGGCGGATTTCAACTGCAGCAAGACGCATACTACCTCAAATAACAAGACGTGTGCCATTGTTGCAGGCTGCAAACGATAAAATTAACCGCACACTCACTTTAGGAGCTGCAGAGCTATCGAACTCTAGCAAGCCTGCAAATGAAAATGAAACACTAAACACAAAAACACAATGCCTCCTGGTACATGCATACAGAAACTTTCATGAAGCTCCTCCTGCAATGCACAAGCCGGATATGCTCAGAGTAGTGGCAAGGTGAAAGGTGGTAGGCATGCTTCAATTCGCATAAAACAGGGCACACGTGGCTGAATCTACATATTACGCTATCCCAATGTTTTCTGGCAATCAAATGGACCACCTATTGCTATTTTGCCTCCAGGCAAGGATGATTGCACCATAAAGAAACTTTGGAGCACCAAAGTAGCTCACCAAGCATATAGTACTGTGCTCATGAAATCATGTGAGCTCTTCCCCACCCCGAGGTCTTGGCTGGAGAGGCTACCATCATAGTCGTCACCTTCAAATGACATGTTTTTGTTGTGCGACAGCACGCAGGGAAAATGACATTACATTTGACGTGTGACAAACATGTTTATCTAAGAACTGCTGCAACTATAGGTCCACGTGAGCGACATTATCATCATTTGCTTAACAAGATTCAGTGTTGGACAAATGTTTCTCTTAGAAATCTAAGATATTACCCACAGTGCATAAACTAAATATGTCGTTTTCCACCACTTTGACCACTTTGAGTGGCCACCTCTGCAAGCCAACTAGCCAATTCTGAAAGCAGAATACAGTTTCTGATCACTGACTTAAAGCGATACCGGACAAGAGTGACTGACCCGACTGTATTAATACATGTTAAGGTAACAAATTTTGCCACTCTTCTATTGCTTTCTGCAGGGCACGTTCCCTTTTATAGCAGCGGTCCGAGAACATGTGGCCTGGAATGCCCTTGCCCTTGTGCAGGGCCCGAACGAAAGATACAACCTTACTGAAAACCAGCAGATAATGAAGCCAGGGAAGGTATAGGGGACGTTAATTGTACAGTTTTAACTGTATTGTAGTAATTACGATATAAATGTGAAGAAAGTAAAGTGGACGAAAAGACAACTTGCCACCAGGAGGGACCGAACCCGTTACCTTTGCATTAAAAAAAAAATGTTCCACACTCACCGTCATGGCTACGAGCAGTGCTAACACTTCCAGGTATGCATGCACATAAATACCCAATGAAGTCAACAAGAGGACGATTGCCACCGAAGCTCAATTGGTAGAGCATCGGCCGCATTATCCGAAGGTTGCAGGTTCGCTCCCCGCAAACGGCGAGTTGCCTTTTTTTTTTCATCCACTTTACTTCCTTCACCTTTATATCATAATTACTACAATACAGTACTATTAACACCCCCTATACTTTCCTTGGCTTTGTTATCTGTTGGCTTCCACTAAGGTTGTGCAGGGCCCGAATTTCTCATGTTTTTCATCACCGCTTCCTTTTGTGTTTCATATGATTTAGTTAGAGCCTTCTGTTGCCACCAATAAGTAGCAGTGCAGCCTGCAGGGTACAACAAGCTACGCATGCAACAATAATTGCAAAGTTTCAGGACCACTTTAACACTTTGTGTGCCAGCGGTACACTTATGTCCCACTTTTCCGTTTGCAGGAAAGATTTTCTTCCACATCACCTGTTGCAATTAGCACAACGATAAGTCACTCATATCTTACCTAAGTCGTCATATTCTCAAGGAAAAATCTTTTACCACACTTACGAGGGGCGGAAATAGTGTCACAGTGTTGTTGAATTTCGATCAATTTTTCATCATAGCTTCTGAATTTTCTTCTTCCACATAAAAAGAACCTACCAATCAAAATACCGGAAAAATTCCTCTTTTTCTGGTTTTTCAGAGGGGTGATTTTAGTTTCCAGTCATCATGTGTTTTTCTAAAAATTTGAGGAAAAACTCGGCCGATAAATGCATAGCAACAATCCCCTGCAATATTGCCACGCTCATTCCTCAGCGTAATTGCGGATATTGGTGTGTGGAAGTATTTTTCTTGACATCACATTCCTCTTGGAAAGTAGGCGCATATTCAGGGACAACAGCGATACTCGAGAATTTCGACAGCCAAAGCAACGACAAACAAATGGACAAAAAAATGGTTGATGCATGCGGTGAAGTAAGCTTTACAGGAACAGATGACAGCACTATGATGACTCACAAGAGGCGCAGGTGCAGGTGGTGTTCTACCAACACCCTCTAGACTCTAAGGCCGAAGCGCTCTCCGCATTCGAAGTGCTGACGTCACCAAGTGGAGGCAGCGACGGCAGCGGGAATCCGGTTTCCCCCGTTCCCGGTGGCCCACTCAAACGCGGATGGATACAAGTCGAAACACGTGTCACAGGTCGTCATTAAGAAAGTCGCGCCATTTTTCTGAATAAACAAATACAATCGGCAGAAGAAACCTGCAATAACCCTATGAGAGTTATCTTTAAATGAAATATCAGCACCCAGCGAGATAACTTTCAACTCAAAAGCGCGCTATATTTAATGACGGAAGGCGAGTAGTGCGGCGGCACACCGGTACGTCAGTATGTTTCTTGCTGCCACACGTGGTACGTCGGTTCTGTCAGTGCAGTGTGCCGTTTTTTTTCTAAAATGCGAGAACGTCGTGCGTGCTGAAGCGTGTGTGGGGCATTGAATTCGTCAAACCGAACAAGTGCTGTGTCCTTCAGTGCAGTAGCAATTACGACTTGAAGTGCAAGGTGTGCGTTTTTCGATTTTCCAAGATGCGGAGCTGCGCTAAAAATGGCTGCGCGCGATTTCATGTGACAACTTCACTCCTTCACAGAACCTCAGGGTGAGTTTTCCTGCAGAATATTCTACATATACTTCCAAGCGTGATTAGAAGTACGACGGTCGCCACTTCTAGAAACGCCAGTGACGAGGATGAGGAATGGCATGACCTTCAGAGGGAAGCAAACTGTTCACGGCCTTGCTGCAACGTAGTTGTCACCGAGGAAACGCTGTAAAACATGACGGACATTATCCCGGTATTGGTGTATATGGCAGGGCATGCTGTCTACGCTGCCTTGAAGAAACTCGAGTGAGAAATGTAGAGAAGCAACGACAGTGAATAAAGAAATTTCAGTTTGTGTTGCAGAGAAGCACTGACCTCGTCAGAGCAATGGAGCGTGGAAGTATCCTGCTTTTAGCGCTGTTTGTCGTAAATGCTGTCGCATATAATCATGCAGTCCTGGAGCAATCGTCAAAACAAGAAGTGCTTTAAAGTTCTCGAAACAGCACCAAGTGGTTACAGACCTCACCGTGGAGCTCCTAACCAACGACGAGTCGTCATATTTTAATACCTGCGACGATGGACATGCTTGACAGCTGGTTCTGAAGCAAGAGTTGCAGTGCAGCACGAATCCTCTCATACAAGTCTTTAGCCGCAAGAAATGGTTTTAGAAGCTGAATCGAAATCAAAGAAGGGAAAGCTGGAAACGCTCAGCTAGAAATAGCTCTCGAAGTGCCTTTGGCCCCGCTGTAAATAAAGTTGTTCAGACAAAATGCCATTAGCCTCCCGTTCTCGCTTATAAAGCACGCTTGCGACCTGGTGTAAGATTTCCTCTGTTTCATTTATTACCTGCCCATAAGTTTCCCTATCACTGGCAAGCGCAACTCGAGAAGGCAAATGTATGGAGCCTACGTATTTTCGCACGAACAGTTACCCTTGCAGTTTTACTTAAGGTCGAAGGGTAGCTTGTTCCTATGAATCTTTTTTTTTATTAGAACTTCCCTGAATGCATTACGCGAAGATAATTTTCTTCGAGGTGTGACTACGTGTTCGGGCTCTTTTGTGGCCGATGTATCAATCAGTCGCAAGTTTGTGCTACCAGCCGGATGTATAACCAAGAACCGATGAACAAAATTATGCGAAGTTCCTGGACATTTGATATATCTATTTCTGTTTACTACCGAGGTGAAATACAGGGCATAAGCTCAGCAAAACTCGGTTTAAGTGCTTGATACTCCTCAGAGCAAACACACGTCTTTTACTTATTCACAAAAGAAAGAAATATGTCAAAATTTGTGGGGCTCATTTGACCGTAAATATTTGCACGCAATTCCTTTACTCCTGGGGAGGGAATTCCTAAGCACCAAACAGGAACACTGACGAAAGAAAAGGCCAAGACAAGCGCACAGCAGACGTCCCTACGCAAGCCTTCGCTGTGTGGCGAGCAACCGCCGCCGCCGCTTCGTGACGTCACGGTGGCAGCCTTCAGGCCTTAAAGTCTAGAGGGTGTTAGTTCTACTGCTAGAGTGAGATCCTCGCAACTTTCCTCAGCACACCTTGAGAAGCGATATTCTGTGCCACTTGCTTCGGCCGTTTCATCCCAAATACTATTTGATACAATCTCGAGATGGTGCCTTCATGAGACAGTGGGACAGTGTTCTCCCACTTTTTGAAAACTCTCTCATGAGTCAGTGGGACATATATGTCTCACTTTTTTTTCAGTAAGCTACTGGCTTGATTTTGATGAAATTTGTTTTATACTATTTCCTTGTAGCTTATATGAATATACCACAGCCGGTTTTTATATGACCATGCCGAAAATATAGGCAAACCTACAAAGGGTTAAACTGAAAAGTTTTTTTTTAATACAGTAAACTCTCATTAAAGGGAAACTGAAAGGACCAGGAAAATACGTTCCATTTAACAGGAGTTCTGTACACTAAGAAAGGAACAGGGGTGCGCAATTCAAGAACGAAACCAATCATATTAGACGCAGTTCCATTTAAGCAGCAGTTGCGTTTAAGAAATTTCCACTTACTGAGAACTTGCAATATATGTGGCGTATTTTTTTTTCGAAATGAGCTAAATCCAGAAAACGAAACTAGCTCAAATATTGCTCCATTGGCAAGTACATTCTCTCAACCTTCCTCTAAAAGAGTTATTAGAACGAAATGGATCAAATACCAACAGCTACTTGTGCTCACAGATCTCGTTTCAAAACGAACTTGAGCCAGATCCATGCGCTGTATGGATCGAAATGAGTCAAATCCAGTATGCCAATAGCAGAGCGCTTCAGCGATCACGTGATTCAGCAAACATGGAAGCCTCTGTGTGATTTCCCACCTAGCCTGACTGCTCTGCCTGTTTTAAGTGTGTTTCTGCAAGTTTTTTTACCCCTTCGGAGCTGGATTATCATGGATTCTGATGGAAGTGAAGAGATTGGCGAGAGATCTGTCCCCAGACGTCGACGACATCGTGAACAAAAGCAATGTCGACGTCGGCGACGCAAGAATGTGCCGCTGCTGGAATTTCAATAAAGTTTTTTCAAGAATACCGCATTGAATTCAATGTCTCAATTCAATATGAGCCAAATCCAACGTTATCATGCTAATAATGGCGAAATCAGCTGCATATTTTTTAATTGATTGTGGCCAGAAATTTCCCCTAGGCGACATGTAGAACATGTAACAGAATAGCTTTGACAGCGTTGTATTTAGTTTGCATAGCAAATTTTTGCCGTTTTCTCAAATTCTCTTTGGATGGATTTGACTCATTTCGAAAAAAAAAAAAAACGCCTCATAAACAAAACGCGGAGGAAAATCATAGCTAAGACAGTGTAGATGTTCTGAAAAAGCAGTTTGAATGTTTTTACCCATTTGGGGTGTAGCGTTCCTTGATTTCTGGAGGTAGCTCTCCATTCGGCGCCAGCTTCTGGATGTACACATCACTGTTGGCATCAATGATTGTGTGGTCAAAGTCGAAGACTATGAGATGCTTCCTCACCACCTTGCCCTGTAAAGTCAATGACCACATTATCAGCAGTGCTCACCATGGTCCCATTTCTCCACAAGTGAGATTCTCACGAGTTTGGTAAATCTCAACAGCACGCTTACGTAAACCCAACGAGCCTAAAGCCTGGGTGCCCCATTCTGAAACTCTCTGCACAAAACATAGTCTAGATGTCTAGATTTGCTTTTATGTAATTAAAGAATAGCTACACAAAGACAAACACACTATGGGCAAATGTTCTCATTCATTCAACATTAGTCTAGGACTTTTCATCATATTTTCAGACAATTAAGGCCTAGGTACTACAAAATGCATACCTCTCCTCCATGCTGTTATGAGCGACAAGTTCTTAAGGGACGTTTCTTACCTAGCTTTAATCCACGTAGACAAGTGAGCACCACTAAATTAATTGAAACAGCACAAACCAGCAGCTTTTACAATTTATGCAGCAAGCTTTTATGCGTAGCTTCAAGTGCCGCTGTTAGACGCTATGCCTATTGCTGAAAAAAGAAGCCTGAGCTTTCGGTGTTCACAATCGCTTCAGTCTTGAAGCTCACAAGGCACTGACACCGTGAATTCCAGCAATTAAGGAAAGCTGCCCAGCAGGCTGTTTCAGTTGAAAGCACTTGAGCACCCCTACATTCAACTATACAATTGTCTGCACAGTGCACAGAACTTGTACAGAGAGATCTGGAGTAAACTGTGTCCTTTAGTGACATCTCCAGTCGAGTAAAGGATAAATGTTCATTAAACAGTACACCAGTCTCGTAACTACGACACCAATCGTCTGAAGCTGAAATTGTCTTTCCTGTCACAAGCATTCCATAAAAGACCATCACAAAACATTTGTTTACCAAGGCTGTATACATTAGAGAGTTTTAGGATTGGGTACACAGGCATTTTCGACGCACACCATTTTCGAAAAATAGTGGGCATGCCCAAGAGTGGCTTGCATTTCACACATGTACATTGGCAAAAACCCCAAGCATATGCAGATTCTATTGACCGATACCACATACTCTATTGACTGCACAGGAGGTGCAAGTTGATGTGGCGTAAGCTAGGCTACGGATTAAATATAGCTACATAAGATCCCTTATAGAGAGGTTTAGATCCGGAGTGCCAAAACATTACACAACACAAACTCCCGGACATACACGATTGATGTGCAGCAGGACAGTGCCATTACCCAGGACACTTAACAGGTTAATAGAGAGTGGCGTTAAAAGTGCAGCTGATCTTTTGATGAGTCGGTGTGCCGACCTGTGCTTTTTGTTGACTTTAAGCTATGTTGCAGCAGAAACAGCCCAAAACTCCCCAATGCAAGGCATACTATGACAGAGAAATGCAGCCCATCTACATTTTCGTCACTTATCTTTTCGATGGGAAAAGGAAAGTTGGGCCCACATATCACACTTCAGCCAACGTTAGAATGCAAACACGATTACAAGATACCATATTCAATCTGGCAGTTGCACTGAAGGTTGCGGCAGAAGACAACAACAATGTCGAGTTTAACGAGGCTGTTCTGTGCCGAAAAAATATAGCAATACTAGAATACTCCGTTCTTTCTTTTTCACTTCGCAGAGCTTTTCAGATTTTGTTGTACTGTCAAGAAGTGTAGTTAACAGCATTCTATTGCATCAAGCCAATTAGTATCCGAAAATTTCAGTCTTGAATTCAACTTCGCGAAAATTTCGCCGTTCTGGACCACTTAAAACACCTCGATCACGCTAAAGAAAGACCGCCAAGCTGGAAGCAGGGCGCCCTACTTCGGGGAAATGGACGCCCCGACTGTTATGTGAAAACGCACAGGCACGTCCACAACCCTAATGTTGGCCAGCGTATCTTTTGCAGTATAAACATGCGGAAACCTTCCGTCAGACAAAGTGCACGGCTACTGCCGGTATCGTGACAGCGGCGTATCGCATTCGGACAAGTGGCAAATGAACCGGGCGACTATCGGCACCGGTTGGCTGTTTGACATTTCCGATGCGGCGCTGCATGCACGCTGGCGCCGCAGTGAGCCCATTCATCATTTACCGCTGCAAATCCCGACCCC
This sequence comes from Rhipicephalus sanguineus, assembly GCF_013339695.2. Taxonomy (NCBI): domain Eukaryota; kingdom Metazoa; phylum Arthropoda; class Arachnida; order Ixodida; family Ixodidae; genus Rhipicephalus; species Rhipicephalus sanguineus. Next base: position 134,860,308 of record NC_051178.1, read on the forward strand.
GCATGCAGGCAGCTTCAATGCTAACAATAAAGGAGCGAAAAGTGAACGCACACACGAAACCGTTTTCGGCGCTTCTTCAGATTTCCTTTGCCGCTGTGCGAGGCATATGTCGGAGCCCACGGTTCGTCGCGGGCTTCCATCTTCCATCTCCAATGCTTGTGCTGCACGTTCGCGGAGGGATTACCGTTTACGACCGGCGAAGCCGCTCTCTGGAGCCAGCAATCCCGGGGATGACAATGGCACGGCTCGTCGGTGCCCCACAGGCGGACCGCCCCAATTTAGCGCCGTCCAAGAGGGTTTCTCGCTCGCACGACAGGCGCAAGCGAGACCGGGGAGACAGTTTCAATCTCCCACGGAGATTAGAAAACCAATTTCTGAGCTGGCCTATCGGTCCGTGGCGCGTGCATTGGGCAAAGTCAGCTTTTGCACCGAGCTGTAAACAACGGAACAGCGCCTGACAACAGCTGATCCGACGGCGAAGAGGAGGAGAAAAACGATTTGTCGGTCCAGCCAGGCCTAGCCTTTCGAACCTTGCGACGAACCTGTCAAACAGGGCGACAGAGTTCGCAGCAGAGGGCGCAGCCTGTGAGTACAGCAGGCAAAAGTAATAAAAGCGGTGCTGTCTGTAGTACAAATATTGGAGTGATACAAATGCAGTTAAAGCGTACGCAAGACAGATCAAAAACATGAAAAGATACTAGTATGTTATTTTTTCTTTTTTGCCATCAAGTATGTCAGTGCAAGGGTACTGGTACCAACTTCATTGCTTTATGAGCGTAGTGCTTGAACTTGAAATTATCAATACTCCACAAACTACCGACAATGGTGCGTAAATTATCTGACGTGCGCCATGTGAATTCAATGAAACGATAGGCTTCGGAGGATAAATGCGGCCGGAGGCGTGCCGATCTACTACCGAAGCTTGACGGCCGCACGCCGTCAATTTGCACCCATACAAACGACATATATTAACCATAAATTACATATATCAAAAACAGAGGCCCACGTACACAATAATTGTAATTTGTTACTTAAACTCGGTTTCTGTATGCATGCCGTCTGCTGCAACGCACCTCGCGCCATCTACATTATTAAAAGAAAAATCTAGAAGAATTAAAGAATATTTTTGCATTTTATGCAAAGAAATAAATGTGAAGCTTCTTAATTAGAACTAAAAAGTCAGTTTCCTAAGGAGAGTTCCTCAAAATCTAGAACGTCCTCTCTCTCTCTCTCTCTTTTAACTTGTCGTCTGCTAACGATTATTCGCACATGCTGTAGACAAAACGGGGATCACGCGACTATTAATTCGATAACTTAATTATGGATTAAAGAGGCTCCAGCGCTGAACCAACAAGAAACGGAAACTGTGGCGTACACCGGTAGAGCGTGGACCTACGCGTTTCAAGGTGAGCGCCCGCTTTCAGGTGCGCAGCAAAAACTAGAGCAAAAAAGCTGCGGACTATCCAACTGTTTTCCTCGGACACAAAAGAAGGAAACAGTTGCGTTCACCGTTCATGGGGATCGACATTCCGTAGTACTCACCGAAAGTCTCCGCGTGAACACGTTCTTGGTTGTTTGCTCCATTATCCGTCGACCGACTATATATGATTCATACTTTGAAAAAAGAAAGAACGTCGACTCCGCAGGGCTGCAGGCTGAGCGTCAGAGCTGGGCTACGTAGTTCATGGGGAGACTATAGCTATTCCGATTGTTGCCGAACCCGGCATTCACCTACCCGGGACGCGATCCGATAAAACTGCGTCGAAACTTCAGCGTCAACTTGTTGGTCTACGCGGCTCGTTGTTGACACAATGCGGAATACACAGCTCAAGGTTACACTTGCTCATAGCGGAGGCGCGCGCTACGATAGTTGTTTATACGCTATTTGCGGCTGCTCAGCGAGACCGACTGGCGCCTAGGCACTCGCGCGCGCCTCGACAAATCGCCACCGCTCGCTCGGCTCTGACGTATGCGCGTGCGGTATGTATGTATGTACTCACAGCGCGCCAGCAGGTCTCGCTGCAGCTGTTCGAACGTGCGTGCGAGAACAAATAACGATCGTGTTCGCGCTCTCGGCTGACAAGCGAGACGAGATCCAGCGGAAGCTAGCCGCACGCTGTTCTCCTCCTTGTTGATTGCACGACACGCCTGCATGCACGTCTCGGATCATTTTGCCGTCTTTGTTTGCTTTCTGTCTCGATCGTGCACCTAAGAACGCGCTCGGATCAGAGAAACGCACGTATGTGAAAACGCTAACTTCGCCTCCCAGCAACAACCACGGGAAGCGTGGCGGGCACCTGTGCCTTCGGAATACATGCACGCTCCCACTAAGTTTTTTCTTTCGTTATCTCAATCTCCTGTGATTCAAGCACACCTCTATGGGTGACAGTCTGCGATTGCAAATACAATGCAGTTGTACAGTGGTAGAGTTTGTGGCTGGTATCAAAATGCAGTCCTGGAGTAATCATCTCCTACATGTGTTCATTGAAATTAAAGGGAAATTTGTAAAGCTATAGCGACACCACAGGGTATCACCTGCTAAGTCTCTCACATTATCTCATTGCAAGATCAATGTGTATTTACCTTATCAAAAGAAAGCAAAAATATACATGTGATCGCTGCTATACTAGTTCTATACTATGTCCAAACATCTACATGAAAACCAGATGTGTATAATGCAAACAAACACACTGCATTGCACTTAAGAAAACTTTGTGCGTGTTGATGACAGCTTGAGAAAAAGAGTTATTCACAGAAGAAATTCCGATTTTGTCCTGGCATGTCCTAATGCCATATCAATTTCTGCATACGAGCAAGGCAGGCACTGTCACCAAGTTGTATCTATGATAAGGAAAGATCCGTCAAACTCTCGTGGTTGACCACTCTGCGTGGCAGGGTAGCAAGCAGTGGAGAGTGATTAGAAAAGGTCAACTGTACATTCCTCTTTATTCTGTACGTTCAAATGGAAAATGAGTGTAGAATCAGACTTACAAAGGCTTGTCCTAAAAAGATGTTTTCTCATTTATATATATAAACTGTCATAGAAAAATTTTACAAGATACAAGAAAGAACAGGAATGAACGGTCCTGCTGCGCAGCCTTGTATAAAGGGTGCAGAGATATGTGCTAAGGCGTGATTACGCTGTCGTAGGCCACACTGCCACATTCAATAACAATAAAAAAAATTATCATAAAAAAAAAGGAGAGACAGAGAAACACATATATACAAAGGACAAAAAAAGAAAGCAACATTTCATGTGAGGAGAAGGCCAGCACTTACAATGCGCACAGTTTTTCTTGATGGGAAGATTAATGAATGGTAAATACATGAAACAAGCTGAACAAATCAGCTGAACACCAGCAATGTATGAGAACTCAACATAACTTTCCTCCCATCACAGCAAATGTAAGGCCATGAGTTACACGATTTCATCAAACACCTTAGAATTATGCAGATGAAAACATTCTTACAAACACAGAGTCAGCAAGGCACCTGCACATTCTTTTGTTCCTGTTTGTTAGTAAAGAAAAAAAGGGTGTCTTCCATTGGGTGTAAACGCAACAATTTCCTTACAACACACTATGTAGCTTTCACAACAATACAAAATTGCATTCTAAAAATACGATCAGCTGCACTTGTGTCGGCACTACACAGTACACAGCACTGGACGCATAGCAGAGGTAGTGGTGCTCCTATTCAGTTTTGCCTCCTGTTGTCACTACCTCGCATAAAAATGGCACGCTTTTTCTTTAATGTCTAACTCGGTGCAGCTAGCAACATGAATAGCGACGCACGCGTATTTGAAATAGAAAATAGAGAGAGAGAAGTTAGCTCGGGCATGGCAATAGGGCAAGCCGCAGTGGTGCCGAGCTCGGACGGATGACTCTTCTGGTCCAGCCAACCATATCGCACACTGCTTTCTGCACGAAACGAACATCACTGAGGTACTGGTGGAAATCAATGCCAGTGCTATACACTCGTGTGTCTTAGTGTTCATACAGCACGACAATTAAAAATAATAATAATGAAGACGCAACAGGGCCGAACGCAGCACTGGAACATTCACACTTTGGAGCCAGGCATCTGTTGTCCAATGTCATGACGCGACGTGATGCCGTAGACCTGTGACAAGTGGTTTGGCGAATTCCTGTAGCCGGCCACCGTTTGGAGATGCGCCCGCGGAGCAGCGCGCGGAACAGTCTTGATCATCACACCACCATTGCCACTACCCAGAGAACTGTGGGGGGGTAGCATTGTCTGTTGCGTTGGTACCGTCTTTGCATACACCATACGATGCCCGGCCACGTGTGCGTGTCGTGGGAGTGAACTCGACTCCGTGGGTCCCATGCCGTTCCTCTCCTTTTGAGGTTTTGAAGGAGTGCCCTGGACGGTCTCATATTCAAAGTAGTTCGATGACGGGCGTTCTGAACGAGACCGATTGGACATCGGTGGTGGAGGCACTGGCTGTGATGAACTGCTGCACGTGGGATCACGAGACTGTGAAGAGACCTGCTGTTGCTGCTGCTGCTGCTGCTGCTGCTGTTGCTGCTTCTGCTGGAACTGCCGAAGGTGTAGCTGAATCTCGTTGAAGTTGACGTAGTGGCTGTACTGGGTTGGGTCTACAAGTCCAACACGGCTTCCTGGCCTGTGTCAGAAAATAGCAGTGCAGTGAAAATTTGTAAATAATGCAACAGACTGCCAACCACACAACACACTATTATTGAAGGGAACACTAGCATGATAAGGCTGTAGTCTGCTGCTGGTGCTACTCTGCAAGGTGGTTGTGTGCTACTCAGCCAGTAATATGAAAAATGGCCCGCTGTACTAGAAATAAAGCGACTTAGTGTAGAAGCTTAGGCGTGTTGGTGAAACATCGGAAGGAACACAGCGTAATAGAAAACGGGGACAAAAAAGGGTGACAGCGCTGTGTGTGCAGACACATGGCGACAATGTGGCGACGCACACAGTGCTGTGGGTGCATCGGCCTTCCTTGTCCTCGTCTTAGTCAGTAAGTCATAAAACTCACAATATTACTGTGCTTGCAAAATTACTGTACATCGTATAAGGTATGTGGCCAACAAATGTGGGAATGCACTAAATTTATAGCTTGCTGCTCAGAAATTTAAGCGAAGTAACCACCGGGTATTTCTGATTCTGTGCTTGAACGCGCTGTATGTTTGCTTCACTGGGTCGCATAAGATGCTGTGCCTCACAAAGACCACATGAACAGCCCACATCCAGTCCAGAGACTCGTATAAAGGGAAACTGATAATGGAAGTCCACTTTGCGGCATATTACGAGTGCTGAAGTAACAGGGCCAACAGTAAAAAACATCTACCAACTGTACCTGTTACAATACTAGTCACTGCTAACTTGAACAATTCACTAGCTTCACAGCTTTGGTTCTAAATATAGATTAAAAAAGAGGGAAGCCTTACCGTTCCATTTCCTTAAATATGTCGAAACTTTGTGACCTTGAGTGGACAACATCACTCTCTCGTCTCTGCAGAAGGGGAAAGAAAAATACCAAAGGTGGTCAAAAGAGGAGGCTTGATTTTTTTGCAGTGAGATATAAGAGAGTAACATTCGCAACACATGAGAAAAATGCAGTGCCACCGCAAAGAAAGCAGAAGCATAAATTGCTGGTACAGCACGAAAAAAAGTAAGATAAAATAATAAGAAAGCAGGAAAGAAACAGTGCGCAAGGCAAAGCCATTTGGCTGCCTGGCATGTTTAAAGGAGCCCTGAAACACTTTTCTTGAAGCCTATGCAACACATTGGAATGGACGCCATGCCCTTCAAGGAATGCGCTCTAAAAGAAATTTTGCAATGGGACCTAATCTATAAATATGGACACATAATGAGTGAAGTATTCTTTTTCATTACACACTGTCCCTCAATTTATCAGTTCCTTTAGTATACTTACTGACTCTTTGGTACTTCACAGAGGTGCCTGCAGGCAACAAAGTAACAATGACAGAATGGAACGGATGTGTTAATAAGTTCCACTCTTCTGTTTTACAAACCCTAAATGGGTGCATGTGTTTACAGAAGCTTTTGCTCTAAAGCAATTCTTTTTGGCCCAAAGCAATTCATTTCAATTTACGTCACAATTAGTAGACTACAGTTAAAGACAACAATCAACGTCCTGTATGCTTTCCCTGACCTAACTGTCTGTTCAATTTATTGGGTTGTGCCCGACATATAAACGAGCCCCTAAAAAAAATAAAATTCCCCTTCTTTCATTGCCCTATCGCTGATATCTACAAGTCATCACACCTGCTGTAGCACCACTGCCAACATCTTCTCTAATCTATATGCGAGGTCGTAGCCTCCTTACTGCATACTCGCAGCAGCAGTGTCACAGGCTGGAAACCATTCCTTATATTAAAACAGTGTTTCAGTGCCCCTTTCAGCATTCTCCACAAACATTCATCATGACTTCATAGTTTGCAGCATGCACAACACAGGAAGCATGCACTTATAAAGCCTTTCACTGCAAGCAAGCGTAATGCAGTCATAAGGTGCTTGCACGTGGATCATGCAGAGTGAAAACAGCGAGTGCATTGCAGTTGTGTGATGATGGTGGTAGTGATGGCGACAGCGAATGCAGTGATGATACCTGAAGACCACGCGAAGTTCTCAGACTAAAAGATCGACCAAATGATGTGTTTCTCTGAGGACTGCAAACCTGCGCAAATGAAAAGACCGAGCGACGCAGAAAAACTGCTGAGTTGCTGCACTAGGAGTCCTCGGCTTATAGTGAACTCTACAGTGCCGGTTGAATGAAACAGCTAAAGAGTTGCAAGAGCTAACTTTTCAACCAGCATATGTGAAATCCAACATTCATTCTTGTGTTGATCACCAAAGGGTTACAATTTGCACCATATCTATAGAACAGTGACCCTAAGTGCTATGTGCCCTTAAATCCAGTCTTCATTCACTTTCTTGGGATTCTAGTGAGTGAAGCTGCCCTGTTTTCCACTACAAAACTAACAAACAAGGATATTTTTTCTTAGTTTGACAACTTACTTATTCTTTAACTCTTTTTTCTGTTTCATTATCAAATCTACATTCTTTATGCCTTGTTTTTCTCAATTGTCCTTCATGACACTTCTTTCGGTACAGCTTTAGTGCTCTTGAGTTACATATAGTAAAATAAGGAAATTCACAGCATCGAAGCAGGGTCAGTAATTTTAGACCCTTTTGTTCATCATTAAGATGAGAAAACAAGACACCACCATCAATGTAACATGGAGTACAACACAAAGAACACCTTACCACAACTTGAAACATTGTTCACATGCACATACACGTCTTGTGCAACATATGCACGATACGCATTAAAAATATCATTAGTGCTTGAATTGTCTGTGGTGCAGACACCTAGTTCTGCTTCCGAGCTCAATTAAAGAACAAGAGAATGAGCATGTCACATTCAGTTCACACTTGTTGACTTTGTAAGCTGACAAAATGTGAGGTAGTAAAGGTCTCGCTTAAATTACTGATGCTCACAGCAGTATAACTAGTGCTGTTATAAGACATTCATCGAACGTAAGAAATGGGATCCACGAGAGGATAATAATAATTAATAATAATTGTTGGGGTTTTTCGTCCCGAAACCATGATATGATTATGAGGGACACTGTAGTGGAGGGCCCCGGAAATTTCGACCACCTGGGGTTCTTTAACGTGCACCCAAATCTAAGCAAGCGGGCCCCTAGTATTTCGCCTATCGAAACGCGGTTGCCACAGTCAGGATTCGATCCCTTGACCGTCAGGTCAGCAGTCGAGCACTATAACCACTAAACCACCACAGTGGGTGACCCACCAGAGGAGAAAATAGAAAGCTTGGGCAACACATAGCAGTGTGTGTCACCTAAACACACTACGTGTGGATCTGGAATGCTTTCTACAGAGTAAAATGAAAGGGCATATTTGGGGCGTCTTTCTGTCCGACAACAACAATCTTCATCTATCTCGCATACCTTTTCATGTCATGAATGGCGTTTGTACTATCAGCAGAGCGTAATCATTCTTGATAGGAAAGTGGCGAGTGCTGAGTTTTCAAGAAAGGACACGCAAGCAAGCCAAATGACAATTATTGCTGTGGTACGGAAAAGACTCTCCAAAGGGTGCAAACCGTTTTTAGAGTCTAGGTGCTAAGCATAAAGCAAGCATTAAGTTGCCAGCAAAGCACCCGCATGTACGATAATCTCCTTCGTGCTGAATTTCCTACGATTTGAAGCTCTAGCACCTGAAGTCAGTATATCTCAATCAATCGTTCACTAAAAAAAAATTGGACCATCTCCCCGAAGGGAACGCTGATGGGATGCGAAGCAGCAGCGTTGCGCACGGTTGGCGTCACGGGTTGAACGGCGCCAACGCGGGTGCTGCGGTGAGCGCTGGAAGATTCGTTTGAAGCGAAACTCGGTGTAGCGTTTACTGGTGTAAACGCTTGTTTGAAACGCAGACACGGGAGGCAGCCGGCAGTGCGGCGCTCCGGCGGGTGAGGGAGAGAGTGACGTACACGCGCACCTGCGAGGGAAGCGTGCGAGGGGTGCGTGACGTAAACGCCCAGCTGCGGCGTGATCTACTTGGCACCGCTCCAACACCTGCGCCGAGGGAAGCGCGTTGCCTCGCATTTGTGCGGACGGACAGCGTTACAAAGGCTAGTCAAAGAGCTGCTACGCATCTAAAAGGGAACCTTTATTTCTCTACAAGAAACAGAGGGATATCAAAGAGGCACTTGCGAGAACGTGTTTCGGTGCACTCTCTTCACGTTTCTTTTTTCACAAAAATTTAGTAAAGCGGCATGTGTGCTGTAACTGAGCAAAAAGAGAGCACACACTAATAGCAAATATTACCTTAGCCTTTGGAAAATATCTAGCTTATTTTTTTTATGTGCATGCATGTGCACCATCATTCCATCTTTATGTACTGATAGCTGCATTAGTGGCGTGGAGGATGGCACCCACCATATGCCATGCATGTTGCAGTTTTTTAATTCCAATTGACTGAAAAGGCTCTTCATATTTCTTTCCTGTTTCAATGCTAGCAAGGCAATCTGTTACCAAAGAACGTTGTACCAACAGGGAGACGGTAACTGTGAAGTCGCAGAGTGCTTTCTAAGGCACTGGAGTCGAAAGAAAAAGGACTCCTATTACGGCCGCCGCTGCCGGGATTCGAACCGCCGCTGCCAGGATTCGATCCCGCGACCTTCGGGTCGGCAGTCGAGCGGACCTCTGTTATATGCTCCCCTATTACGGAAACAAATAAGTTACTTCTTCCCCATACACCAGTGAAATGCACAGTGCAGATTCGATGCTTCTGTGCTTTCTGTGTGGGAATTGTGCAAACAGACAAAACAATGGCTCAATTATTTTGAGTGAAGTCCATTGCACTCGGGTGCATGAAGTCATGCCAGTGTGTGCGTGGCTGTCACTGTCACCATTATTTGCACATGATAATGAAAATATGGTGTCCCTGGTCATCGCTGTGCTTCCGTGTTATGCTGCTCGACCACAGATGAACGGCATTGGGAAACGGAAAGGGTGCTCAGGGCCACATGATGTGCAGAAGAGAAACACTAGCCATTTCACTTGGCAGTATTTATATTAACTTTGCTTTTCACTAGGCTTGTGCGAATAGTAAATTTTAAGTTCGAAGCGAATTCGAAGCGAATAGTGATTTTGGTCGAATAATTTCGAATCGAATTCGAATAGTATATATCACATATTATAAAGAAAAACGAGCATATTTGTCATGACCCAACCAACCTGCACAACGTTTAATAATGTAACAAGGCATGTGCAAATGTCATTCTTTTAGGTTCAAAGGAAGTGGAAGCAACTTTGAATAGTAGCAGGACTTGGCTTTCGGTAAAATGCTAGTGATAACCTGTAAAATATGTTACGTTTTAAAGTTTACTACACTTGGAGCATATAAGCCGGTATAACAAGTTTTTAAACTTAAGGGTAATATGTTCATTTAACCTTGAAGTTGGGCTTCGTGGCAGTGCGGATTTTCCCTGGAAAGGTGTATTCACGGTATAGCACCGCTCCACTGCAGTGAAACCACCTTTACAGGGGGTTACAAGCGGTCTAATATACACCTATTCGTTCATTTCGAATACTTCTGTTAAGGCGTTTATTGACGGCGGGATTGGCGGCGACGATGCACAACAACAGAGCGCAGACTTGCAGACTCTCACGAGCACGAGGGGCGTGCTCTCCGAGAAGAGGCGAAGAGGGCGACCCACTAGGAGGCGCTCGAGAGGACGACCCATTACAGCCTTCCAATGCTTCTCTACAATTACCCCGGGTACGAAAAGGGAGCCGCCTGGCGACCTAACAGCTGGTCACTATGAGCGGGTCATGGTAGGGCTTGAGGCGCTCCACGTTGACAATGTCGCGCCCTCGACGGCGCATGTCCGAAGATGGTTCAATAGGTTCAATCAGGTAGTTGACCGGGGATGTGCGTTCGACGACACGGTAGGGGCCTTCATATTTGGGTAGTAGTTTGGAAGAGAGGCCAGTTGCAGTGGTAGGGACCGAGAGCCATACGAGCGCTCCAGGGAGGAACGTGGGTGCAGAAGTATTGGTGGCACTGCGAATGCTCTTCTGCCGCTCTTGGTCCTGCGTAGTAAAGGTCCTGGCAAGCTCGCAACACTCCTCAGCAAGTCTGGCTGTGGCAGAAATAGGCGCACACTCAGATCAATCCGGCTTGTATGGAAGGATTGTGTCGATTGTGTGCGACGGGTGCCTGCCGTACAATAAGAAAAAGGGTGAGAAACCAGTGGTGCTTTGAGGGGCGGTATTGTAGGCGTAGGTGACGAAATGCAGAATCGAATCCCAATTTGTGTGATCGGCGGCGACGTACATCGAGAGCATGTCGCCGAGCGTGCGGTTAAAGCGTTTGGTGAGCCCATTCGTCTGCGGGTGGTAAGCAGTAGTTTTGCGGTGAACAACGTTGCACTCTTTGAGGATGGCTTCGACGACTTCCGACAGGAAGACACGGCCTCGATCGCTGAGCAGCTCCTGGGGTGGACCGTGGTGCAGCATAAACCGGTGGAGCAGGAAGGAGGCTACATCGCGCGCTGTAGCCGCTGGGAGGGCGGCAGTTTCGGCGTATCGCGTAAGGTGGTCTACAGGGACGATGGCCCAGCGGTTACCAGCCGACGTCAGAGGAAGTGGCCCATACAAATCGATGCCAACGCGCCCAAACGGCCGGTCAGGGCAAGGTAAAGGTTGTAGACCTGCTGGTGACTGGTGCGTTGAAGTTTTGCGGCGCTGACAATCGATGCAGGAGCGAACGAACTTCTGCACGTAGGGGTACATCCCTCGCCAAAAGTACCGTTGGCGAATGCGGTGGTATGTTTTCGATACCCCAGAGTGGGCACACTGCGGATCAGCGTGGAACGATTCGCATATGTCAGAACGGAGACTGCGGGGTATTACTAGTAGCCACTGGCGGCCGTCGGCGTTGTAATTGCGTCGGTGAAGGAGGTCGTTGCGAATAGCGAAATGGTGGGCTTGACGACGCAACGCGCGAGTGGATGGTGTTGCCGATGGATCAGTGAGCAAGTCTATTAGTGAAGCGATCCACTGATCCTTGCGCTGTTCGGTAGTGATGGTGTGAATGTCGATGGAAGAAACGGCATTGTGAGACATTGAGCTGTGGGTATTGTCGTTAGGCAAGGGGGAGCGCGAGAGTGCGTCGGCATCAGCATGCTGGCATCCGTTGCGGTACAGCACACAGATGTCGTAGTCCTGTAGGCGAAGTGCCCAGCGGGCGAGGCGGCCTGATGGATCCTTCAATGATGACAACCAGCATAGTGCATGGTGGTCGGTGATGACATCAAATGGGCGACCATGCAAATAAGGTCGGAACTTCGTAAGGGCCCAGATGATCGCCAGGCATTCCTTTTCGGTGACGGTGTAATTGGTCTCGGCTTTGGTAAGCGTACGACTTGCATATGCCACGACATATTCAGGGAACCCTGGCTTGCGCTGCGCAAGGACAGCGCCAGGGCCAACACCGCTGGCGTCTGTGTGTACCTCTGTAGGGGCCGTAGGGTCGTAGTGGCGTAGTATGGGAGGCGACGTCAACAAACGACGGAGCTTCGCGAAAGCTTCGTCGCACTCTGACGACCACGAATTGAGCGGCCCATTACTTCCGAGGAGCTTCGTCAGCGGCGATATGATAGTCGCGAAGTTTCGAATGAAGCGCCGAAAGTAGGAACACAGTCCTACGAAACTGCGCAGTTCCTTGACGGACGTAGGTTTGGGGAAATGGCCGACAAGCCCGCGAGATCAGCATCGCGTGATGGCGGTTGACGGGTCATCAAGCGCTGCCGGCGCAGCTCCTCTAGCTTTGGCACAGCGTGATGACCTCTGCCACTGTGCGAGGGTTTTTGGCCAGCAGCATGGTGAAGGCATCGTCGTCGATGCCTTTCATAACATTCCTGATTCTGTCAGACTCCAGCATGCTCGCGTCGGCTTTTTTGCACAAGTCAAGGATGTCTTCAATGTAGCTCGTGAACGATTCACCTGCCTGTTGTGCCCGTTCACGTAACCGCTGTTCGGCTTGCAGCTTACGGACGGCAGGGCGGCCAAACACGTCGACGTAGCGGTCTTGAAATCGGACCACGTCGAGAAATCGGATGCATGGTTGTTGTACCACATGCCTGCCACACCCACGAGGTAGAAAACCGAGTTGCTCAGCTTGCGTGCTTCGTCCCATTTATTGGGGACACTCACCCGTTCGTAAATCGTGAGCCAGTCCTCCACGTCGGTGCCATCCGCGCCGGTGAAGACAGGAGGGTCGGATGCGGGGGACACCGGGACAAGCGGTCGGAGCAGGAGGCGGCATTTGCTGAGCGGCGTCTTGTGGCATGGTAGATGGCACGGTACAGGATCGAAGCTCCAGGGGCATCGAATGGAGACCGAAGTTGTGGTGACGGTACAGCACTCTCCACCACTTTGTTAAGGCGTTTATTGACGGCGGGATTGACGGCAACGATGCACAACGACAGAGCGCAGACTCGCAGACTCTCACGAGCACGAGCACGAGGGCGTGCTCTCCGAAAAGAGGCGAAGAGGGCGACCCACTAGGAGGCGCTCGAGAGGAGACCCATTACAGCATTCCAATGCTTCTCTACACTTCGAAATTTTCAATAATTTAAATTCGAATACTGTATTATTTGTTCAAATATTCGAAGTGCTCGAATATTCGCACAAGTCTACTTGTCACTAAGAGTGATATCGGCATGAAAATGTGAATGTAGACATGAAGGAACATGCTGCTGATCCATGTTGCCAAACTTATTTGCTTATAACTAGCGCTGCATCTGCGATGTTTTCACTTACCATAGTGTAACTGTTAGCCAATGGTTTATTACAGTATACACAGCTTGCATACATTACAGATTGTGTGCGCTTCTGAGTAGTATAACATGTCCTTTTTACAGTCTGTAAAAGTACAAAATAGAAAGAGTCTGCAAATTAATGTCACGAAGCATTAGTACTTGTTTATTACAACATCACATCAATAACTGTGTTTAGGACTGCAATTAGCACGGCTTCCTCATTTTTATGTTGCCCTGGTCAGTGCACCAGCCTAATATTTTTGCGACAGTGCTTGAAGTTAACACTACCGACTGATCGCAATCACTCTCACCAAACCTCTCACACTTATCACGGGCATTGCATGTCACACCTCGATGCTGACACAGACAGGTAATGAAGGTTGCTCAAATAAGTATGAAATTCAATTCCAAACAGGCCTAACTGCATGAATATGAAGATAATGACCACTTCTCTTTAAATATAATTAACTATGGACTTCAACAACCCAAAACTGTGTGGTGGATTATGAAGAATGCCTTAGTGGAGGATTCCATACTGCATTGAATAACTTTCCTTCAACATAAGTGCTCCTCTCTTTTTGAGATAGAACAGACAAAAAACTGCACGTAAACATGGGCCTCCCTTTGCCATTTCCTTCATGTGTGCTGTCTGTGTTTAGGCCATGTTGTGGCAAACAATTTTAAGCAGCGTGGCATTCAAAATAACTTTGAACTGTTTAGATTAAGAGATTTTTTTTTAAGTCTGGCACTTCTTGCCATGACATTGTGAAACATTTGTGAAAACTGCTAATCTAAGGAACCTTTCCATTTTCTTCTTCAAACGAAACTAAAGAAAGAAAAGTAAGTGGATTAATAGAACAGTGATCGCATAGGTCCGAGAAATACTGTAGATATTCTTGTACTTGTGCAATCAGGTCAGCTAAGAGTACATTCTAACCTACAATGAATGGGGCGTTATTCCTGACACACGGTGCTTGTCTTCCGAAGGCATGCCCTAGGTATTTCCTATCTCGGGTTGCATTCTTTAGATACCAGGGAAACAACAGCTTTTGGCTGTAATTGCTGCACCTTTTGTGGAAGAAGGCCTGAAAGATATCAGGTAGTGGTTGACAGGCCTTTGTAATGGCACAATAGAAGTGATGAACATCGGAGATAAAGCTCTCTACAGCTGCTTTTGGTTGACGTTACACAGAAGAGCAACAATCAAAAACAATAGTTCCGACCAATTTTTAGCCAACACAGGCACAACAGTTATCGGCACTGCTTGGAGTATGGAAGGTGTAGTGGTAAACCTGCAATAACCAATATCTATCTACCTGGAAACAGTCACAGCAGCAGTCATTGTGTTAACAAATCGTGCTTCCTGCCCACTTTAGAACGTTGTAGGTGACACACACAAACAGGCACTGACGCCATACCACAAGCAGGGACAATGCCCGCAACATAAATGACAGTCCTTAAGCAAGATAGTAGTTGTGATGCTTTTGAGAGGTATGATCGTACTACATAAAAATGTGACCGGGATGAACTAGTATGTCTGCCCAGGAGTGACCAGTTCACGCATAGGGCTACTGTCAAACAGCTGGGTCAACAAATTTCCAGTCAGATTTTTATTTTGCCAGAGACGCTAATGATGCAACAGTAAGAACAACGGGTAAGGAATAGAAAGCTCGTCACAAATTTTCGGGGATCTAATTTCTGGGCCTTTGTTTTTATAACACATTTAGCACAACAGCACAACAATTAAGTAATCATGGCACTGTCTGTGGTAGTCATTTCTCATTAGTTCAGCCAGCTGGGGGGGGGGGCTATGAACAACATAACAATGCATATATGTTGTTCAGCAGTTACACATAAAATTACTTCAGGGATACCTAATGGAAAGCTCGTGAAAGTAGCACGGTGCATGTCTTTCCCTGCCGGCTACTCGTGTGTATAAAGTCTGCACGAGAAACTGTGTAAAACAATTTATCTCTGCACGCCTCTGCATACCGCTCCTCTACTGTTCAAATTTCTTGCACCTGTACAGCTACGCAGTCTTCGATGCAAAATCAAAGAATTTATAGACTACAGCGAACATTGATGCTTCCACGAAACAAGAGAAATCAGAAACATGTATACAACAGACTTCACATTTGGCACAATTCTGATCACTTCCCGCAGGGATTAACCACGCTAAAATTTTGCACAGAGGTAGCATTTTGCAGTGTACTTTGTTCATACTGTGTTTGAATGCGGCACTTCTTGTTTACATCCGCAGTATATCACAACTAAGTGTTTTCTAAGGGAGTGCAGGAGCAAAAAAGTAACCATATCATTGAAAGAAACAGTAGCACCATAAGTCATTTTCCTGGCATGCACGGAGCTGCTGTGCTATGCTGCAACAGTGGCAAACACAGTTGCCACAAATGACAGATGACCAGCATAAATCCAAACATGTGAGAAATGACAGATATGCACTGTTTCATTCACATACATTTGTAAAAGTGGCTTTATTAAGGCTCCAAAATGACAATTTGAGACTACACCATGCTTGCAAACCGACTACAGAGCCACTCAATGTTGTTCTCCCATGTAATCATGTGCAAAAGGAGCTGTGGTCAGCTTTTTCTTTTCTGCTCAAGTTTCAAATCTAGGCCCATGGTACTTCGAATGTATTCTGAACAAAACAGGAAAGCACTGTAGCCAAATATGATAAATTGCATTATGTACTCTGCTGAATGCTATTCTTGTGCTAAATTTTAACTTAGACAAAGCAGTAGTTTAGATGGAGGAAGCATTTGAATCTGCCTTCCTCTTTCACGCAACATTCGGTAGTTCGCTATAAGCAGACAGCAGAAGGGGTGCGAGAGAGTGGGTGTGAAGGAAGTAGTAATGAGGAAAGTAAGCGCACCAAGGAGGAGAGGTCCCATGTGAGTGGGCAAAGTGGTAGTACCTTAGGGATTGCCCTCTGCGCATAGCCGCATGTGCCATAGGCAGGTGGCGGCAAGGCGTGTGGCACAGGCGGCAGAGGACGGCCTTGCTGAAAGCACAAGCATGGACGCACCAGCACCACGGGTGGTTAGTAAATTGCCGGAGGTGCCAGCAAGCCAGCCTTGGTTGTTACGATTAGAGCACAAACCCCACAAAAGCAGCGTAATCACCACACAACAGAACAAACACAACATAAATCAGCAATACAAGAACACGTAAATGACCAGCACTACGTAAATTCGCATCCCACACTCAAATACTTCCTATTCTGATTTGTTTTTGTTGTTTTCAGAATGAAAACAACAATCTAATAGAAACTCATCGAACCTTGGTACACGACAAGCAAGATGATGATAGTACAATTTTATGTCCATAATGCGCGCGGAAAAATTTCATAAGCAGCATTCTTTTTGTGTAGTTATACAGATGCAAATAACTTTGTAAGTATGGCTTCCTACGTAAATGGACTGAAAGCCGGCATGTTAAACAAGACTAAGAAGCTATCAAACAAATGTGTGTCATTGACTTATGGATCGCAGGTCCACACAAGCACCAATGGGGTTGCCAAATGGCTCCTTTCTTACCAAGTTGCATAAATAATGAAGAGGTCTGAATCCCATCAGAATGACATAGTACTATTAGCTGTAAACTACACTCTAACATCAATTTAGGATTAATGTTCACAGTACTAATGTCCTTTCAATCATAAAACAAAACAAAAAAAAAATACAAAAATTGTTAGCTGACATCTGGGAGAATTCTGAAAAAGCTGTGCACAGTGCTCTTAACCTGAAGAAGCTGTGCACAATTCTCCGAACCTGAAGAAAATTTCTGAATGACAAGTAATGAGCTGTATTCTTGGCTGCGCACATTCAGGAATACTTTTTTTCTTGTGTGGTCCTGCACACGTGGCAAAATTGCACACAATTAATTGACCTGACAATATTCTGAGCGGCCAACTTGTCAATCAATGCACCTAAATTTACACACGGAGGCAACAATGTGAGGATGTTCGCCACCTCTCCTCTCCTCTCATTTAGGAAAGTATAGTGCCAAGGCGATTCTCACGGCAGCAATCGACCGAGGATAAAACACCTCGTTACCGTGCAAAACTCACCGGAGGCACGGGGCTGCGCAGCATCTTGTGTTGTAGGTCTTGCTCATACCACTCTTCAAGGTCGTCTCGTGGATAGTGGCCTTGTCGCTCCACATGCCGCTTTTGGTGCTGGGCTCTCAGCAGCTGCATGCGTTCCTGACGTGACGCTGCACTTGTGGTGGTTGGCGTGCTTCTGCTTGGACATGGTGGTGGTGAGGAGACCGAGCACGGGGGCTGCTGATGTTGGACAGGCCCACGCTGTAAGAAAAACCATCCGTATAGCGGCACACTTTTAGAGATATTATCGTGCTTACACCCATGGAAATAGAGCAATACATGTCAGATATTACACTATAGTCCCACAAGCGAGCTACCAGGAAGTTTTAGGAATAGCACAGCCAAGCGTATTTGCAATGACGAAACCACGCCCTGTCTGCACACTTTTGAATATCTTTTGCATTCTTTTGCATGTATGACTGGCCGTTTACGCCCACTGACTTTGGGTGCACAATACCCAAACAACCATAATCCAAACTGAGATGACACCACCAGCGTCCGGTAACACGGAATTTCGCTTGTGCTGTTGCATATACCAAAATATTGAATGCATTAACACTTTGTATACCCTGAGCCCTCCACTAGAGTTATTCTGATAGCTGAAATGCTGCTTTGGAATGCCAAACTCGGTCACTTATATCGATAATACATAAAAACATGACACCACTGTTAGGTTGATAACACTGTCAATGACTTAACATGCTCACCTGATTCTGAAAGTGATGGTGCTGCTGGTACTGCTGCTGCTGTGTTGGCAAGGGTGGCAATGGTGGCTGATGGGAAGGCTGCATGTGCTGATGTGATGGCTGCTGTTGCTGTCGCTGCTGTTGCTCTTGTTGTTGCTGCTGCTGTTGCTGCTGCTGCTGTTCCAACAGCTTCCTGTACTGTTCTTGAATGCGTTCTTGTTCATCCCGTGCTGCTTGCCTAGCTCGCAAACGCTCTGCCTCTTGCTCGAGTTCTTCTCGGGAGAGCTTGGAGCCCGGCTCCGGAATCGTCTTTCGGTTCTTGCCAAACCTACTACAAGCCCCCCAAAGACGCAAGACCCCAGAGTCAATATTTCCAGCCCTTAAAATACACCCATTTGTGAACATTTAGGTAAGAGCAAATGTGAGAAATGATGTACAATGTTTCTGAAACTGTGAGTATCCAACCTACAAGAGATTTCAAAGGGTGTGCTTAAAAGTTTGACAAACAGAACAGCAAGCAGTGTCGAGGGTTTCACATTCTGTTCATTGCTTTGCATTTTCATGATAGTAGTTGCAGTGACCCACACGTTTCTGAAACATTGCAGAGCCCAGGTGAAATATCCCTCTGCATGAGTTCATGGTGCTCTACTTTCATACAGTGCAGCAACCCATGTTGCGATTATACACTTGACCTACCCTACTGCAGCACCAACCATGACACATACCGACTTCTGTGAAAACTTTGGCTTCACTCATCAATCTTGATATGAGCCTTACTTTTGCAGCAGAATGGACAGAACATATGAATGGATCAGAGCTACATTTATCAAAACGTTGTGCCAAGGCATCCTTAATTATTAGAGGCAGAAGAGTGAATGAACTCAGCATTACATACACATCTGAAGCTGCTACTAATCCCCGCCGCAATTCCTGTACTTGGGTGCATTTAAAAGCAGCATGCTCTGTTCTTAAGAACTAGAGGAAAGCATACCCCTTCTCCATTACGTACCCTTCCAATTTGGCCTACTGCACTCATGTGAAATTTGCCTCGACATGGCAACGTCACAGCAAATATACACAAACATTATCGCAATAATGAGTCATGCAAACTTCCACCGTGCTAAGCCATCAATAGCCGTTAATGATGAGGCAGATGGAACTCTACAAGCGTGTGCGAGTATTGCAGTACGTAGAGCGGTCTAGCTTCCTCAAGTCTGTCAGCAATTGTCTTGCCCACATGCTTCTACACATACATTCAGCTGATTGTAATCTAAACCAGACACTAAGCTCGCATCCCATAATAAGCACAGAAATATTTGTCATGCCTCCTACCTTGCTACTGTAAAGGCCTTCTTTAGGATAAGTTAAAACAGCCAGGTCCATTCAGAGCACACATTACGGATTGTCATGATGTGATAGAGTAATTAATTAATGCAGAAGAAAATGCAGCAAGCCACCAACCACACAGCGAACATAAACTATGATTTGTCTTCCACAAACATGACAGTGTGTGAGCCCACAAAGCCTGCAGATGATACAGCAGTGACCCCTTAAAGGGGTCATGAAGCACCCCTTGGGCTTGTTGAAAAAACACATCCTGCGGAAAGCTGACATGGCTATGAACTGCTCTGCCAAATATTACAGTCGTGCGTGCCACGTAATGGCCACAAGCAGAGCGCTAAGTTGCCGTTTCCCCAGGCACCCTCTTTTCAAACAGAGGCCGGTTCTCACTCTCGTCGGTGGGCGGGGCGTCTGTCCGTTTACGTCGCGGATCTGTCAGTTTACGTCGCAAGAGACATAGCATGCTTATTGGCCGATAGCCGACGTAAATCGAGAGCGGCGTTCGGATCAGATGCGCTTCTTGCCGCGGGGTGCCGCCACTTGCCGGCGCCGCACTCCTCAGTACACGGTAGCCGCACTCGCGCAAGAGAATCACAGCGGGAGAGCAATCGCGTTTCATGACGCGCACTGACGTAACTTTTTTCCCCCATGCCATCCCTCCCTGTCTAGCTTCCAGTGCGCTCGTCGGCACGAGAAAAGAGAGAAAGCGCTGGGAGCGTGCGCCAAACCCCCGTAACTCCGCTGATTCTTGACGGATTCGAGACATTTTTGCGGCAATCGATTCGGGAGGCAGTACACTCCGATACTGAGGTCATTAGATCATTACTTGGAAAAGTGGTTCATGACCCCTTTAATGCGGAATAACCTATCAGGTGCTACTGACGCAGCAAACATTTTTTTGCTAGCCAAATGGAAGATTTCACCACTGTGCTTGCCCAAACCTTAAAAGTTGCCTGTTCATGCAAGCATAGCATCGAAGTGGATATGTTTGCCAACTGGAAATTGCCACTAGCAGCTCAAGCAGTGAGCACCATATACCTGAACACGCTGCCAAGACCTTTGAGCAACCCTTTCTTTCGCTGTGTTGGCTTAGAGGAAGCCGTGTCCTTGCTGGCGTAGGCAGCAGCTTCGCGGGCATCCAAAGGCACCGTGACTGAATGCAGTGGGCAGCCACCTCGATGCTCGGCACTTGTTGCGCTGCCAGTCTCACTCTCCTTTTCCTCCTCCACTGAAGCCAAGGGGCAAAGCAGTTCAACATTTCATGCTTAAAAACAGAATTAAACTAAGCCTAGATATGGCAAGAGTGTATGTATCATCAACAGTAAACCGCACTATGCAGACCTCATGCTTTCAGCAGTGCGAATCACTTTTATGTTTAAAAAATGCTGTAGTTTTTAATAAGCACCCTTAAATAAAAAATTAAAAAATTCTGAAATAAATTACGCCAATATTTATGCCCCTGAAATGCTAACTTTGTACGATTATGAATGCATGTAATAAAACAAAGAAGAGTATACAAATGAGTGTAACTTCAGATACTATATACAGCTCATTAAAATTCCTACAACACACATCTCAGTATAGTACTAGATGCCTACTCCATTGTACATAATCTAAACTGAGAATGACAGCACATCCAAGACGTCAAGAGTCCTTCAAGTGATGGGGAACCATGTTTTGACGTCCAGTCATGTACTGTCTATTTATGGCTGAAATTTCTAGAAACATTGGGTTCAAACACTACTTAAAGCTAATACATGAATTCATAGCTAAGGAGGTACGAGAACCAAACAAAAAATTGGTGAGAGTCACATTTGCCATCCTGTGCCTAGTCTGCCTCGCACACAATCCAGAACATATTAAACATATTTTGGTATTGGTATCATAGTGCTTGCGGGTGGCTAGGAAAAAGTAGTGTAACAGTGAGTGGCAACACTGTCTGGTTTCCGAAGTTTATGGGAAGTTTAATAAATCATCAGTGAACATAAGCAAAAAAGCAATGAGAGTATTGGTGGAGAAAAGCAGAAGAGACATCGACGAAACAATCGATCATGATAGCATAGAACACAAAGGTAGCTTTACGCAGGTTAGATTAGTACCGTATATACTCGAATCTAAGCCGATGTTTTTTTCGAAAAAACGATGTGCGAAAGTGGGGGGGTCGGCTTAGATTCGAGTACCACGATTAGGCCGCCGCTGCCACATGCCTGAAGGCCCGGCCGCGCTAGCGGCATTACGGCTCTCGATGCGCCGATCTCAAGGTACCGGTTTTGCATGCCGGAGGCTCATTTTCGCGACATTCTACGGTAGCTGCACGGTGACGAGGCCACTCAGGCCTGTTCAGCGGGAGAATAGTGGTCCCTATCGCTTGGCTATCGCGTGGCGGACGGCACGGAGCGGAGGCACGGAGTTCGTCAATGGTCATTCTTCTGAAAGTGATCGTGCAGTGTAGTTGTGCCTCTTGCTCGCGAAACGCCTGTGTCAATTGTGCTTCAGATTCGATGGCACCAACCAAGCGGTGCCACTACAGCGCGGCGTTTAAACGGAAGGTCGTGTTACATGCAGAAAAGACATCGAACCTACGAGCACAGCAAGAGTTCGGCGTGCACGAAAAGAATGTGCGACGATGGCAAAAACAACGTGCGGAACTCTTCGGTTGTCGGTTCGGTTCGGTCGACGGCGACGATGAATAAACTTATGTACTACATGCCTACGGAGTGTGCGCTTGCGTAAGAAAAAGGGCATGCCTACGGAGTGTGCGCTTGAGTAAGAATAAAGGCTGTGTTTTCTACCAATAAAATGGTGTTCTCTTTTTTTTTTTCATTCGGCTTACATTCGAGGAAATTTTTTTTTTTTTCTGGCCTTGCCAATTTCGGGGGTCGGCCTAGATTCGAGGGCGGCCTAGATTCGAGTAAATACGGTATTTTTTACACCACTATTCAAAGGGGATGCCACTCAACATCTACTGTCATCTACTGCACACTCACGTGTTTCCATTTGGTCAGCAGAATTCTGCGTCCCAGCGGCGCTTGGCCCGTCATAAGAACGGTCAACAGCTGCGCGGAAGCTCTCGTTGCAGCCTCTGGCACCACGCTCTTGCCGGGGATTCTGCGATGTGGAAGCCATGACAGTGCCATCTGGCCCCTGGACCATGAGAGTCTGAAGACTTTCGAGGCTGCTCGACTTGCGCATGCCCAATGAAGGACCCACCAGCTGCACTGTGCCATTGCCACTGCCACTGTGGTTGCTCTTGGTCACAGTTGTGTTGGTCGTGTGGCAGCTGGCATCCGTGCTTGGCGAGTCACCATTCACCATAACTGCGGCGCGGTGGACGAGATTAATTACGACGTAATGCTGTACTTGTGCGATACGTTTGAACGAATTTGCAGGCATGAAAATTAAGACAAAGGAGATTTCCAGCAAGAGCTGACTGATGACAAGGTTTCGGTCATCATTCACAGAACTGCATTACGAACTTAAAAATAGTAACAATGGATAATACATACGTGCTGCAGGCATATTTATATTAAGGTACAGTACGTACAGCGCAGGCAGTGTAATACTGTACTTGGGGATATGTATGAACAAATTTGCGGACATAAAAATTGAGATGAAGGAGATTTCCTGCAAGAGCTGCATGATGACAATGTTTCAGTCATAATTTAACATTATTGCACTGAAAACCAGAGAGGCAATAAACACCGACACTAATGGCTTATTGCATTTGCTATTCTATGTTCATTACTGCGTGCACAAACAGCTGGTTAACTTATCAGTGAACATTTTTTGAAAGCAGCTGCCACCTTTATGCCTGTTTACATCTTGTTCCTGTTTGTTTTATAACGTTCTCTCGCAAAACACGACTGCTTCAGCATGCACACCTTGCCGAAATACATACACCAGAAAATTAGCAAGGTCATGCCAAAATCTGTGGACAAAGCAGCACACTCTATAATGCCTTCCACTTTAGGCAGAGCTTGCTTGTAGTAGTGCTCAAACTGCTTGTTATGGGTCACAGCAAGCACAACTCATATGCAACTCACGTGCAGAATTACACAAGCTAATGCTATGGATGACAGGACAAAAGAAATTATGAGTGATTGAAAAAAGAATACGACTACTACTTTCATTTGCACAGTACTAAAAAGAAAGCTATCTTGCTCTTGGGACAAGGACAATTTCATTTTCAATTACACAGACTGGAGAATCCTGTATAGCTTTTCTTGTGTTATTAATGCTAATGCAGTAAGATGCAGTTATGGACAACAAAGTCCAGGTAAGGACTTCGTTTGCAAAAAAAAGTAATGCAATTATAAAATGACCCTCAATAATATTCCAAGTTTTATGAAAGCTAAGAAAAGGTGCATTGCATACTTTTAGAAATATGAAATCTATAAGCATAATTATAGGTGTTGCTGCAATTCCAATTTTTACAGTGACAGTAAAGAAACCTGAATATTACAAAAGCACACGGGCACTGCATTTGATGTCACAGTTAATATTCTTGTAAACCAGATAGTTGAGCTCAAGAGACATCATGAATTGTGTGAGCACATCACAAAGGTTCTAAGAACTATCGCTTTATGAAGCACAGAAAAACCACTTCACACGTTTTCGCTGGTCTCAAAACATGCAAAGATAACAAGATAAGAAAAAAACACTGGCACACAGCACAGTGACAGACAACAAGTCAATTATGTTATCTCTACAAGCCAGTCACGAGTTAAAATACATGCAGCATACGCATTCAAATTTTATTATAATGCCAGGCAACATAACACAAACAATCACAGGACAAACCAGAACATCAGTGTTTATGAGAGATATAGTGGTAATATGTTATATAGTTCAGACAAACGTGCAAAGGGAAAGTGCTCACAATTGTCAATTGAAATTGAACTTTGAGACAAGGACAAACACAAGGCTGTGCAACAAAGCCTTCAATCATCATAAACTGGTTACATAAAGCACTACCAACCACCAACAAGGAAATCACAATTCAAGGACATGGTGAGAAACTTACAGTAAAAATACTGTATTGAAGTTGATAAAGCAAGAAGCACAAACATGCTAAGGGGGCGGGGATGAAAGTGCATGTTTTTGTTAAAATAGCATGACGACGTATGAGCGACCCAATCTGTTTAAGCTACTGTGCACTCAGAACTGTCATTTTTCTTCAAGTAGCATTTAAAGTAGTACAACAGTGTTTTGGCTAAATCATGCTGGTGCTATAGTGGATTTTTGGAGACTCGCCTGATAAGTGCGAAAGTGGAGTGCTCCAGGAAATATATCAGTCTTTTTAGCTAGAAAATAAATGCTCTTACGCTTCGTGAGATCACAATCAACCAAGAGCAGCACTACAGATTTCCTTAATTTTTTTTCCCGTAATGCAATTATTGGTGTACCACAAATTTAGTATAGTGGAATGGTCTAGCCTTGTGCGTATAGTAAATTTTAGGTTCGAAGCGAATAGTGATTTGGTCGAATAATTTCGAATCGAATTTGAATATTATATATTACATATTATAAAGAAAAATAAGTATATTTGTCAGGACCGAATTCACACAGACAGACAGACAGACAGACAGACAGACAGACAGACAGACAGACAGACAGGCAGACAGAGGAACTTTATTGTGTCCTGGGACGAGGGTTCCTAAAAACCCAATTAACCTGCACAATATTTTTTAAATTTGAAACAAGGCATGTGCAAATGTCATTCTTTTTGGTTCAAAGTGAAGTGGAAGCAACTTTGAAAGTAGCAGGATTTGACTTTCACTAGAATGCAAGTGATAACCTATAAAATATGTTACGTTTTAAACTTAACTATAATTAGAGCATATGAGCAGATATAACAAGCTTTTAAACTTAAAAAATGATAATTCGATGTGGGTAATTTGTTCATTTAACCCTGAAGTGGGGCTTCGCGGCAGTGCGGATTTTTTCTGAATAGGTGTTTTCACGACATAGCACTGCTACGTTGCAGTGAAACCACCTTTACAGGGCGTTACATGCAGTTTATACATGTCTATTCGTACATTTTGAATAGACGTCCAGCTTCAGGCTGTCCAGAGGGCTCGTGAAACAGCGGAGAGGCATGGCCTCTCTGTTCCGACATGGGACTAGCCAACGGCTGGGTGGGGGCCTACCTAGTTGGCCTGCTGCCTTGCCTCTCAGGACCACAATAAAGTTGTTTGTCTGTCTGTCTGTCTGTCGAATACTTCGAAATTTTTAGTAATTTAAATTCGTTTTGAAGCGAATTCGAATACCGTAATATTCATTTGAATATTTGAACTGCTCGAATATTCGCACAAGCCTAGTGAGAACAAATTTCCTGAATTGCGAATAGACAACCTGGCAGGCTATTTTGGTTCGTTTAAGGATATGGCTAATTAAACAGCTGTAGGAGTGCTGAGGGTGAGAGTGCAAAGGGTGCAGCAGCATAGCGGGTGCGTGTGAGGTGCCTTAGAATCTGCATCACGGCAAGCCGCGAAAAAGCTGTTCAGGCAAATTGAGAGTGGAGGGATTGGGGCTACCTACAGCAACAAGCTGGATAGAAGAACAAGGGATTCCTATGCACCTTGCTCACTTGCCGACATTTGACTAGATCTGTTGGGGGGAAAGATCACACAGGAAAGAAGGCACCCAGATTAGAAAACTTTTTTTTTATACGGAGACAGAACACTCCGAAAGGTAGCGAAGAGCTGCAGAGAATCCCACCAGAATTCCCGCCAGAAATGCCACCCACTCCGAAACGGCATCGGCAAATGCAATAACACGACAGACAGACAACTGTGAGAAAATCTACCAAGCAGGTGAGGCTCACAGAAAAGAAGTGCCTCACCAAAAAATTCCAAGTAGGTAAGTACGCACGTAGTATGCCCCTCTAGACACATTATTAAAACAGGGCTTTGCACTAATCCACACAGCATGCAGGTGTTAAAATTAACACACCCTTTTTGCATTAGCTGTTAGTGCCACAGCTGTGAGTGGCACAAGTTTACAGTAAAGGTATTACTGAGCTTAGTGCCTTTCACTGTCAAGTTTCATGCACACTCAGGTTCAAAACCTTGTTAGCACATCATGCTGATTATGACGTTTTAAGCACTAGGCCAGATGTGCGGGCTATTGGGGATGCAAGCATACTCACATGTGGATTCAGTGGCGCCATGCGACTTGGAATGACTCAACAGGGAATCCGCCGAGTTGGACCGCATCAGGTTGCCATTGTGCTGCTCCTTCCCATTTAGTGCTTTTGTGTGTGTGCGCAGGAAATTACGAAAAGAATTTTCAATATGCGTGCATCATCACACAAATGATTAAAAGTTGAAAGCTGTCACCACCAAAAACCGTATAAATCCGTTTATGCTCATGACAGCTACCATTCCTGCACAGTCAAAAGTTACCTGTCATACAAAGCGTTTCGTGCCAAATCGTATCTCACTAGTGTTAATCAGCTTTAACCTTTTATTGTGATAAAAAATCGAAATAGCCACGCAATAGCCACACCTAATTTGTAACAAAAGAGAATATCTTCAATTCAAAATTATGAAGTAAATTTAATCTTAGCAAATTCTGCAAGTCCCAATGGCCTTTACCTTATAACGTATAACGTATTACATTATGTGAACTTTCAATCAATTACATTGCAAATCAAGGCTGTATTCCTTTAGCATGCATAAAAAAAATGACTTTTTGATAGTGTGGTCCTCACTCTGTTCAAACCAGTAGTGCAGGCAGTCTAGCATCACAAAACTATAGGTTTAGGTGATCATAAGCTAAAGGAGGGACCTGTCTCCTGGACTATTAGTATGTTCCTCACCTAGGAATACCTTTTCTATATTGCCTTATTACCACATCACTGAGTAATGAGTCACACAGGAATGCGAGAGCTGCAGTTTGTGCTCACCCGTGGGCCGTCGAGGCTCAGCCACATCTCTATGTGACCCATTGCCGATTGTTGGGGGTGAAATTGACGTCTTGACCTCAGTTTGCTGTTGCCGAGCATTCGCCTTCTCCTGTTCTTCTCGCGTCCGCTTGTTGCGCTTGTAGGTGTCTGTGTTGCGAGCGTCAAGGTGGGCATGCCTCTTCTCTGAGATGCTCTGCCGGCCAAAGCCGTCTCGACAAAAGGTGCCACCGTCTACCAGGGACAACCTGCATGCATGCAATACAGTAGCCATTGTACATCAAGGATACTGGTCACCCATGTCCTGCTTGAACTGAACGTGCAGTCTCTGATGAAGTTATTCTACTTGGACATTGTTTTTTAACGTGAAGATCGGGACGCCAGTCACAGAAGAGTACAAATTGGATATTAAGTCAAATATCCAGTCGCGCATAAAATCTAATCAAGTGCATTTCTGAAATATCAGACTACAGTTATTTTTCTGAGAGAGAAATTTTGTTATGCAAGAAAAATGACACAAAAGTGCGATGAAAGAAAGAAGGCAACATTCTTGTTGAATTCCAATAGGAAGTTCCTGTGGTATCACACATGGCAACAACAAGAGGCTGAGGCTATTAAAGGAAACATCGGTGAAGTGTGTTCAATGCAGAGGCAAGATCAACTTGGTCAGCTATCACAAGCTCTTTCCACTAAATGTCATTAGCAGATCTGTGTTATCATGCAATAGTGTAACTGATGCCACTTCATGGAAGCAAGAATTTACGAAGAAAAGTTCTATTTCAACTGCAGTTTTCGTCACTAATAGCTCATCTCTCCGCACTGTACAAGCACTGAAAGAAGGAGAGAGAGAATTCATAGAATGACAGAAAGATTAACCAGAGGTAGTTGCGATTGGTCACCCCACACGGGGAGGAGAGAGTGCGCGGATAAAATGAGGAATGTAAGGAGGTGAGGGAGAGAAAAAAAAGAGATGAATAGAAACTAAGTAATTGTTCTGTTAGTGCAGCCTGATTTACCATTTCCTTTTCGTAGCCATTCGAAGTGCGACCTATGCAATGCAACAGATCTAAATGTCAGCGTTAAGCAACAAAACCTTGGTAGTAGCAGAAATTTATGACAAATGATCACTGCACTCCTGATGTAAAAGCAAGTGCAGAAAAAAAGCTCGGGGACATGGATGCACAATCAGGGTAGGCTACGCAGTTAGAAGTGACACATACTCGCTCTGATTGAGGTTGTTGTTCTCATGACCAAGAGTAGGTGTTGGGGCTTCTTCTTCAACTGGTGTCATGGGTGGAACAGAGGTGTCCCCACCGCGCAAGCAGCTCGGGTAGTCGTCCTCTATCTGCACCGTGTCTGCGGGTACCCGGCTGGTGTTGGGGGACAATGGAGTGGGCCGGTGGTTGGGCGCGGTGCGAGGCGCCGTGTGATGCCGGCTGTGCCGTTCGGAGAGCCAGCTGTCATGACTGGCACGCAGGTATGACTCGTTGCGAAGGTTGGACGGCAATGTGCCAGAACTCTGGCCCATAAGCCGCTCCAGCACGGGATTCCTTCCATAGCCATCTGTGCAGGGAGAAAGAAAAACGGTGCCGTCAAAGAATGATGGGACAATGCTTGGCAAAAGGCAAAAAGAGAGGTTAACAGATTGTGCAGCATATGTTATAGTGCAATCATAAAAAAGAAAGAACAATGAAGTTACCCATGCAGAATGCAATGACAAATTCAATTAAAAGATCACATGCTTGCTACGAGAACTAAGTCAGCTCATTCGGAGTTGTGTTTCAAACTGCTGAATTTTAAGACATTTAGATGGACGTGCTGGATGAGAAAACTTAAAGGTATGGAGGTTGAATATACTGTATTGCAGCCCAAGGTTCAAGAGAAAATGTTTTGGCTCTATAGACCTTTTCACAGGAACAGCCTCGAACCAGTCAGCTGCAGGGGTAGAGGGTATGCTCTCAGTGTTGCCATCGTGCTTTGGGCTGCGCCACTGCCGTGTTTGTGTTGCTTTGGTACGCGTTTGTGTGACTGTGTTGTGAGCCCGTCTCCGATACGAAGTGACTATCATGGCAGAAAATTTACTGCATTCGCATAGCAAGTCATCTGGCCATCACTGTGTCGTGTACGAGTGAACGAACAAGCAGCAGAAGAGCAATATTTTAGGTGCAATCATGTGTCCGCAGCACAGTAAGCCACGCGATGAGTGCAAGTGTGGCATGTTCGCGCGGCATCGTTTTCCTTCGTCGCCTGAATTGCGGCAGCTGTGGGTGGCTTCAGTAAATCGGAAGAACTTCCGCGTGTCGCCATCGTCACGCCTCTCTTCCCAGTATTTCGTTGGCGGCAAGAAAACCGACGAGAACAACGTTCCCGTGCAGCATCCTGGATAGGAAGGTACGCAAGCCACTGATGACTTACCTAGTAACTCGTAAGAATGTTACGGATTCGTACTTCATATCGTCCATAATACAGCGGCCGACACGGCTGCAAACTCCGCCTTGTCCGGTTACGCATGTGCAGCCTGCGCGCGCCGTACTTCACAGGAGGGCCTCGCGGCAACCCACGCGCGATGGGGCCTACTGTTCACGGCTTGCGACGGTGTCAAATTCCCCTTCACCAGCACGACTTTTTCCTTCACATTGTGCTCCAGTGACTGACCCACCCAGCCAGACTGCACGTAGTTGTGCGACTCCAGTGCCTCGTAGTTGCACACCTGGCAAAGACCCCACACATTCGCCTCAACGATATATTAACAATGTTCACTCGCCGTATTTCTGGCCACTCACACGTGTCCTCGACCTAGTTTTCGACGTCGTTGGGGTGAATGTAGGTCAAGGTATCTGTGAAGAAGAATTGTGCGGTGTTTACAGTTTACAGCTGACAAACTTGGGCACCGCGAACGAGTATGCGCGGAGGTTGAAACTGATGAATGATCCGTAGACGTTTAGTACGCCAATAAAGGAAATCGGTAGACAGCTGCAAGAACATTCTGGTTACCGATTATTAACACTTCACGCCGTGATCGACCTTCTACTACGCTTGCTGCTACTGGTACCGACGACGAAGCACTGCCGTTCGCAGACGCGGAGCTCATTCTTGCGTTGCGAGCGCGAATGCGCGCCGCTGAACGGTTCAGACAGCGACGAATCAATCAGTGGCAGCGACGATATGAAACAAAACAGTCCAAAGAAACGAACAATCAGCAAACACAGGCTTTAGCAGAGATCTCACACCAATGGATAGCGCGCCGGTTCGAGTACGCGCAGCCCAAGATGGCGATTTCGCCAATCTTGCACGTTAGGCGGCGCGCATTTCAATATGGCGCCCCCCTGGCGTGAGAATTTGAAAAGGTGTATAGGATCATAGAACTGAGCATAACAAAAATAAAATCCATTACAAAATCCTGGCTGCACAACTGCTCATGTCGCACGAGTTTCGGGAAGCGCAGTCCTCACATTCGTGCACAGGTGGTGGAGGCGGCTGCTTGGGCACGTAGACCACAGTGTTTTCAGAGTTGCCACTTGTGGAGTGGTCCGGTGTCCGACCACTGCCCCCTGAGACCGAGAGGTTTTCACAGGACGAGGAGGCAGCCGTCGAGTCTGAGCTGAGCAGCGAGTCTGATCGCAGGTGTACCGAGAACGAGTCCCCACTGGACAGGAAGCCCTCCTCGAACCTGCATCGGTGTACAGAATCATATTCATTAAGAAAGCAGCCTTTCAATTTCCTCATTTTGTGATCAGTGAAGACGACAAGATACAGAAAGAAGTATGCACACTGGTATATGACTGTTGTTTGAAGTCTGCATCAGAACTTCCAGTTGATAAGACCAGAAATAACGTTCATACAATGTTGATGAAAAGCAGTAAAGAGGGAGGGAGAAAGACAAACAGCAGATGAAACTCTTGGAGACGCTTTTACAGATAAGGTAAGGTAACAGTGCATTTGAATACTAGCGTTGTTCGAAAAATTTAAAGAAAGAATGATTTGAGATAAATCGCATAAATTTTATAAACTAATCCAATATTCACAGCCTCAAACAAAACACTTAGTAAGTGCTGCTGCCTTTTTTCACAATTGGTTTATATTGTGCAGGCCATAAATAAAAACAAGACTCTGTGTAAAGATCAGCTCCAGGAAACCACACATATATTAACAAAAGGTCACAAGCATTACTTAGCTACCACCTATGTTCAGCACCTGTACATGTTCCACGTCCTTGCTATCAAATTTTCAGTCTACCACTTGCAGATTAAATGTAGAATAAGACTACTTGTAGAATAAATGCAGCACCTGAGGTTTTCAGCAACGTCTTGCGAGGGCACTCGTCGTGCTATGGTGAGGGTGATGGCATTTGGGTTGGGCCCCTCGCCTTGGGTCATGGCACGACGCAGTGTCTCCATGGCTTGGCTGTTGGTCATGCCCAGGAGTGAGATGCCATTGATGTTGAGTAGCTGGTCATTCGTACGTAAGCGCCCATCCTGGAAAGCAACAACAAAAAAAGAAAGTCTCTTTTCATTACGTGAGCTGAGGCAAACAATGCATCCTGCAACAAAGGGCCAAGCAGGAAGGGTTTTCAAGAAAAAA
Organism: Rhipicephalus sanguineus; assembly: GCF_013339695.2. Classification (NCBI taxonomy): domain Eukaryota; kingdom Metazoa; phylum Arthropoda; class Arachnida; order Ixodida; family Ixodidae; genus Rhipicephalus; species Rhipicephalus sanguineus. The sequence continues at coordinate 134,892,317 of NC_051178.1, forward strand.
TAAAAGAGCAGCAAGAAAGCTAGCAAAGATGGTGAAAATGGTACATAAAAGATGTGCCAGCCTGCTAGAGCCAGATAAATTTTAAGTTTTTCCTACAATAAAGTGCTTGAAGTATGCTCAGCATTCTCAAAGATATCAAAAGTAATAAAAAGTATACTGAGTTCATGTTACACTTTATGAGCTTGCAAAGAAAACTAAGTCATCATGTTAATTAAAAGTAATGTGGAAGATTCAAAGTTTTACATAATAAGATGAAGCTAGCTAGTCAACAGGTCGAGCTCACCTCAATTTTTGTAGATTGCTCCCCCTTCTTTTCTATACAGAGCTCTGTACCCTTCGCACAATATAATTCCTAACCGATTTACAATGCAAAGAAAAGTAATTGTAGAAAGCCCACCTTAGATGCAGCACCGCCGTGGATCACTGATTTGACGAAGATGCCCAGGTCGACAGGTGTGCTGGCACCAGTCGACGTTTTGCCCTTGACACTTACGCCAAGGCCAGCCGAACCGGTGTCATTGAGTGGAATGTCAAGCGTCAAAATTTCCTTCTGACGCCAAGGGAAAATGCCGACTTCATCACCAGCTTTCTCAGGGGGCTGCACAGCGGGAGGTTCAGACAAAGTGGTCATGGAACAACTCTCTTTAAGTTAAATGACACAGATCCAGATGCCCAAACCCTCTAAGAGAGAATCAATCAACCTAGTGCACTTTATAGGCACAGGCATCTATTGAATGGTAAGCCATAGCTATGTTCCTTACAACACCCTGTCTTTAGGTACAGGCAGAAAGCTCGTCTTGAGAATGTAGCGACGATGAGTTACACGAGTTCAGATGAAAGTATAACCTGCAATAGCAATTACCACAGAAATGCAGCCCTGTAAGGTGAGAAAAGATAGGAAGTTGTATATAGACGCTTGCTCCATTCTCTAGTACTATGCATACCTGCCAAGTTTGGAGAAACGGAATCCAGGAATTTACTCAACGGGGGGGGGGGTATAAAGTATGCCGACCGCGGGGGGGGGGGGGGGGGGGGGGGGGTACTGCGATAGCAATTATATGGACACTGTCAGCGGGATTTTGCAGTCGCCGTTGACCTGTACAGAGTCCAAACCGTTAACATCGCTTACGCATCGTCTGTTTCACGTGCGAGTAAAAGCGCGCTGGCGCTAGGGACGAACGCGGTTGAAGCAGAGATGAAACGACCCGGCCGTCACCGTCGCGCGAACGGCACATGCGATAACATCGCTCTGCGTGCGAGGCCTGTCGTCGCTTGCTTACCAGTTATTTCGTCGGGCAAGGGACCATAAGGGGCGCCGTTGAGACGAAGACGGTCGCGAGCGCTGGCGAACGCGCTAGTATCTCGACAGACATCGGTAACGGCTACCCTTTTAAGTGCTGGGCTTTAACACAAAATTTCGAAGGCGAGATAACTTGTGGGATAGATTTGTGTGTACACAAACGCATCATCTACGAAATATTAACAGCTGATATAACCTATAACACATTTAGCATCAATTTTTAAATTGCGTGTAGCGCATCTGTACGCGAAACATCCCACCTCGCGTCACGACATCAAACAACAGCCACCTGCATCACGAGCTTGTGTTGGCGCCATAATTCTTGCGAGCGCTCTCTCCTAGCGAAAACAGACCGCACCTTTTTTATGTATTTTTATGTACGCATCACAGGCAAGACGCGGCTGCAGCGCTATGACACGTTTGCGTTGGCAGCACTGCGGCACAAAGTGCACAGCTACTTCATGCGCAATGAAACTGAGTTGAACCTTTCTACCATCGTTAAAAAAAAAAAAAAAAGAAGAAGAAGAATCCTTTCTACTCCGTGGCCAGACAACTTTGCTCATGTGGCCAGACAAAGCACTGGACGCGCGGGGCAAAACTGGATTTCCGGGAGATTTTCCTATGACCTGTACAACCGGGAGGAACGTTCAAAATCCGGGAGTCTCCCGGGTAATCCGGGAGACTTGGCAGGTATGACTATGTGATATTCAACTAAACAATCTGCCAGCAATTTCGTGCAATCAAGAGCAGTGACACAGTATTACTGAATGGTTATCGTCAAAGTTTCTTGTTCTCTTCGGAAGAGAGAGTACCTATAAAAGGTTTCTTTCCTTTCTGTAACGAACTTTCAGTTGGTGTTACACATGCCACTCATGCCAACTGAGAAAAAGCGAATGATATTAACAACTGTGCATGACACATTTATATGACTATCCAAACATTTACATTCTGTCACACTACACTAAAAAAATAGTGCGAAAGTTTATACAGTGCGTGACTTTGATACCATAATGCACATATTCAGGTTTCTTAATTTAGCAAGCTCCACTGATTTGAGCCAATTTATATTGCCACAAATCTGCAGCTTTTAGCAATTGCCTTTTTTACACTGCTACCACACACAACACAGTAGCAACATGAAGCCATCAGTTATGTGATGAAGAAGAGGAACTTCAGGGTTTATAATTTTTAGACAAAAAAGAACCATATTAAATAACTAAGCAACCAATACTCTGACATGGCGTGACCATCACTGACACTCACAATTTCTCGTGGAAGACCAGGACTAGGTGAGGGGTCAGGCTCCTGCCTGGAGACAACCAATTCCACAGTGCTCCCAGGTGGCGCATTTCTCAATATTGTGACAGCATCAGTTTGTGACCGGCCTGTCATTTCTACACCATTCACCTGAAAAGAACATTTCACGAATGTGAACTACCGTCCATTAAGTTAGCAAAGGTGGAACGTGATAGTTCCACTTAAAATTAGCATGATACAACATTAAGAATTAATTAAACGTGGAAAAACCCCCGGTAGTTACACAAAAGCATGGCAGCTAGCGATACGTCATTTTACATCAGCTGGTCCTTTTATTTGCTGAGAAAAATTCTTCTAGAGAAGCTGCAACTGTCTTTGCTAAAAATAGTTGTAGTGACAAATAGTCCCTCATCTCCATGACATTCGTCATGGAGATGAGGGACTCGCAGTGTTTGTATGCAGCTTGTAAGTGATGAACTACAGTATGAAATAACAAAGCCATTTGTGGTTTTGCAGATAGCACACTGTAGGCTGTTCTTTTTCTCAATAGACCCTTTTTACAATCTGCGAGTGTGCTTCCCTGCACTGCATATTCGCCCACTAATGGCAGCACCTGTCTTCCTTCAAGTGAAGGCGAGGTCCTTGTTGCACATGCTGGGGCATGTCTGTGATGCGTGTTTATATCAAGAGAACTGATATGTTTTCCGCATCATAGCGCAATTAAACTGGGCTTGAACACGCTGTTTGCAGTAAGTGACTAGGCACCATTAGTTGGGCTAACTGCATCACATCAAAGCTAGCTTTACAATTATGAAAAGGCTGTTTTGTTACTTCCCAATATTACATACTCAATAAAGTAAATGTGTCATGCATTCGCTGCTTGACAAAACTGGCTGAGTGGTTTGCGTATAATTTTGCAAGCTGCACTTTACAGCCTAATCAATTTGAGTTTATACTACATCTGACAAGCCATGCAGCAAAGTTAACTTTGCCACAGCTCCTAAGTCGCAAATCCTACAAGTGCCATGATGCGTGTTTATATCAAGAGAACTGATATGTTTTCCGCATCATAGCGCAATTAAACTGGGCTTGAACACGCTGTTTGCAGTAAGTGACTAGGCACCATTAGTTGGGCTAACTGCATCACATCAAAGCTAGCTTTACAATAATGAAAAGGCTGTTTTGTTACTTCCCAATATTACATACTCAATAAAGTAAATGTGTCATGCATTCGCTGCTTGACAAAACTGGCTGAGTGGTTTGCGTATAATTTTGCAAGCTGCACTTTACAGCCTAATCAATTTGAGTTTATACTACATCTGACAAGCCATGCAGCAAAGTTAACTTTGCCACAGCTCCTAAGTCGCAAATCCTACAAGTGCCAGTCTGTGTTTTCACGCGTCTCATCTCACCTCAAGTAACCGGTCACCCGGCCTGAGCCGGCCATCATCAATGGCTGCGCCACGAGGCAAGATGTTCTTGATGTAGATGGGGCAGTTCCCGCCAGCTGGGTTGTCTCGCGTCGTCACACTGAAGCCCAATCCCTCGGGCCCCTTGACCAACTTTATGTGCACCTTGCGGCCGATCTTACGCGTGTTGGCAACATTGAGGCTCGAAGCTGTTGATCGTCCATTGGCAGTGGCAGAAGGTGGAGGCGGCGGAAGTTTTTTTGTTGGCGTCACTGTTGCCACCTTACTGTTGAGACCACCTGCACAGTGGAGAGCGAATGGAAGGTACGTAGTTGAGCAGGATATAAATAAAAAAAGAAAAGATTCATAATGCGCAAAGACAACAAAATGAAAGGAACCAAAACTTCATTACTAATCGATTACAAAGAGAGGGGTTTATGATACAATAGACGTAATGAAGAACAGCTTGTGCCAAATGATAGTACCAGAGCGTTTGTATAGCTAGCCACACCAGTTCAGCTCTAAAAGCCTGAAGACAGCAACGCTACATGCTACTACTGGTACAGAGCACAGGCTAGGTACACACAGGCACACACGTGACACTGAAAGCTCAGCAGATCAATCTCACCACACTCAATGTGAATGCGCAGCGTTGTACAAACTGCTGTCCAGGTGCACTTAGGTTCAAGGAAACAATCAGTGGAATGCAAAGGAGAATGCCACTGGACATTTTTTCTGGGTACCTTAGGGCAAAATTGGCCTGGGTTTCCAGATCCACTATCCTATTGTACAGCTTTTTTCACTATCAGCAGAAAACTGCCTCAGCCTACTACTAAAACTGTTGCACACCAACATGCTTCGCAACAGCAGCAGCATAGTACAACTCATCGCGACAATGACCTAGTATTATTTTTTACGCTCCCATAAACTTCCCCAATAATCGATCAGTGCTTCACAAGAACCCTGCAGTTCCAACACTGCAAACGATACTCACTCCTCTCCTCTCCCTCAACGAGACCGTTGACGACACCGTTGTTGAGCCCTTCAGATGGATCCTTGCGGAATGGAGGCGGGGGCGGCCTCTTGGGTGGGCTTTGCATTGAGGATGTTACAGAAGAAAAACCAGCGTCACTGCTACTTTGTGTTGATGACAGGGACGGAGGCAGTGACAGGGGCAAAGGAGGAGGAGGTGATGACATGGGAGAGGAACCTGAATGTGCCGGCCTCCGCCGTGACAGGTGCAGGCAGATTTCTTGAGACTGTAGCGCCTCCTGCAGCAAGACGAAAAAGAAATTTCAGCCAGTTCCAATCGTGAAAACCGTAGGACAGCAAAACTGTAAGCGCACAAGTGTACGTGATTGGCTAGCGAGATCACTGATGTTGTAAATCTGCCACTAGATTTGAAATATGCGCGCTTGCAAATTTAAACATCATCATCATCACCATTTCGAGTATGACCACCACCAATTCGTTTGATTTATTTCTTTATTCACTCCACCCTCTAGTCACGTGACCTGTGTGACGACGACTACTACTACTACTACTACTACTACTACTACTACTACTACTACTACTACTACTACTACTACTACTACTACGACGACGACGACACAGGGACAGATTCACTGTAAAAGACAGCTTCGCTGTAAAAAAATAAACAAATAGCTGAAACATGCAAAACGTCCGTTTCCACTGCATGGAGCAAGAGCAGGGTCGCGATTTCGTGATGATGCTTCTTACGCCAATTCTGTGCCACCCTTTATCATCTATCATTCACAGCAGCCTGATTCCACTGAAAATGTGGGAAGAGCTTCATTCTGACCACTGACGAAGCACAAGAAGCATGAAAAGGAACAGCATTGGAAAAAGTGTCGCTACAAAATTGTGACTGCTGTTGGTATTTTAGAAACACTTGCTACAGATTCGTTTGCTTCTGCACGTGACAGCACATTCTTCAGGAATAGAAACCATAATGTCAAATGGTCAACACATGGAAGGAACAGCAACAGAACATGATGAAAAAAAAAAGAGTTGAAGTTATTGAAGTTAACCTGTTCCCTTATCAGAAACACTGGCATTGCATACGACTTCAACCTCGGAAGCCTGTAGAGTTTGTAAGTTTTTATGTTCCAGGTTTCTTTCATTTCACAACACGGATGGTAATAAGAAAGTAGTAAATATTACAAATAAATTTGCACTGCTAATGCTGATGTGCATATCAGGTCAAAGAGGGCAATGTCAAGCATTCTTTCCACTTTGCAATTAAAATGAAAGTTTCTCTATCACTTCTGTGAACTTCACTGCAGCTTTACGTTCCTCCTTAATACTTCTCAAGTAAGAATTTTAAAGAAGTTAAAATGTGCAGGAATGTGCTCCCGATTCCAACATGGGAGCAGCAAGCAGGCGAGCCGAGGGCCCAATTGCACCTCCCCTCCCTGACTTGTCCCTCAGGACCTCAATAAAGTTCTTCGTCTGTCTGTCAGTGCAGGAATGCCAAGGAACACTAAGAGGGTATGCGGTAGTATTATTTTGCTTTTCCCATCTCGGTTCTCTGCACTTCTTTTTGCACCGTTCGCCCTTTCTGCTACTTGCCCTCTTCGAAAAGTGCATGACAGAAGCCGTGCACTCTACCTGTATAAATCTGCAATCTAATTTTGACCAACTCTTGCTCTAGGCAACGAATAGCCAGAAACTATATTCCTGTACATGCCCACCTTGAACACTTGCTGTGCAGCCTGGAAACTCAGGTGCAGGAGGCTCCGGCCATTGACCTCCACAATGGTGTCGCCGACCCGCAGCCGGCCATCCCGGTCTATTCGGCCGCCAGGCTCAATGCCCTGGATCACCAGGCCCATGTCCCTAGTTTCACAAATGAAGAGATAAGCACATGCAAACAATTCAGTAAGGAGTTTCTGAAGGTCTGTGAACTTCCACATTTAAGGAAAAGGTAATGTGCCCTCACCTTCCCCCACTGCCTTGTTCCGGAACAACATGGATGCCCAGTGGACCAGCCTCATTCTTGAGTACGACTATAGAGTCCCTGGATGAACAAGTAAAAAATATCAATTAGAAATCTTTGCATCATTACGCTTGCTCTAACTCATCTTCCTGCTCAGTAACAGTTTGTTTTAATACTAAGAGCAATGTGCAAGACGTGAACACTACGGTACCGTTTGATTGAACATGAACATAACACAATGCATAAACAAAGTTCACTCAGTTACCAGTTCACTCAGAGGAGATATTATACGTGCAAGCAAATGCAGTGAAGAAAATATCTTAGATGACATCTTGTCTACTGCCTCAGATGGAAGAACTGGAGGTTGAGTGTGCTGGTGCTTATATATATACTGCAGGTGTAATCCACTTCCAACCCATGTGTATCAAATTGGCTAGTAGTGATGGAAACAGCAATTTGAGTACAGTGCACTGATCCACAGCGAAAAATATTTTGATCACAGAAGTCAAGTCCTCTCTCATACAATGCGAAAAACCAATGGGAATGCACAGTGGTTGCAGTGAGGCATATGCATTTGATTAGTCACAAACTAGCAGTGCCTGGGAAGCACTGGCTTTGTACGAGAAGTGGTGGAAAAAAAAAGACGCATAAAAAAAAGAGTGCGGGCTTCTTACGCATCTTTTTTTATCCAACCAGCCAAACTGAATGTCCCTGTTTGCATGTACAGTCTCAACGGATGAAGATTAGCACAAGCAACCGGCGGTCGGAGCTGCAAAACCGCTACACGCAGCGCTCTTGCTCATGAGCCCGCCTACAGCGAGATTGCCAAGCACATTCCATTTTCTAAAGCAGGGGTGGCCGGCAGGATGGCAGAAAGCAGCCCAATCTTGCTGTTGGCCCACCCGAAAGCTCATATCTTAAAGAAACGCTTGTTCATTGCTTATTGGCAGATGTGGCTATGTACATGATTTCCTTTTATTATTATTTTTATTTTTTTTGTCGCTGGAGTTGCGAGCAACTGTATCTTTATCGCTGTTGCTCCAAAAAAGCTGTTTGTTGCAGTGCTTGCCACCAGCCACCCCTACTTTGAAAAATGGAGTGTGCTTGGCACTCTCGATAACGGCGTGTTCGGGAAAAACATCGCCGCGTGTCGCAATCTTGCTGCTCCAACCACCGGTCACTTGTGCCAATCTTTTTCCGTTGAGACTGTACCTCAAGTCGAAGCAAATACAACTACTATTGTAGTGATCTCGTTAAATTCGACAGGTCGTTAGCTAAGGATGTGGCAGTGGGAATTACAAGAGCTGTAATGGTTGCTTCATACAGACAGGCAGATGTCCTTGGTACTCAGGTAACTTTTATTCCCAGAAACTAGAGATGCACCTCAGTTTTTATTATGCAACTATAAGGTTCAACTCTGCAGGAGTCATTTTATATCATTAATGATAGTTTCATTGCAGCAGTAAGCGAGCTCTAATTTACCCAATACAAATGAATTATGACTGCAGAGGTAAGGTCATCACCTGATTGTAACCGAACACTTCCTTTAAAGTGAAACTTCCTTCCACATAAGCAGAAAAGACTAAGTATGTAGAAACACTACCGAGACAGAAATAGGCCCGTAGATACGTGGACCCCCCTCACCTTTCTTCGTGGCTGCTCCCTGACGAAGCTGCACTGTCCCTGTCAGGAGAAGAGCCAGCACTGCCCAGCGGTTCTTTCCTGCTGTCTTGAAACTGTAAAAACAAATGCCAGCAAGCATAATCACTTATACGCTAGGGTAAAAAACATATATCTCACAGAAGTATGAGTCATTAGATGCGTTACAAGAATACAAAATTGTTGAATTCACGCCGTACAACCCATCTACACGTACCTTGTAGAGCTGCCGGTCAGCTGCCTCTGCCCACCGAAGCATGTGGGGGTTGTTACCCAGCATGGACAGTCGTCCAGAGCCCCGAGAAATGCGCGACAGTGTACCCGCGTTAGACTTCTCTTCGCCGCCACTTCCCTCACCCCTCTCACCAGGTGGGGGAGGAGGCTGCAGCTCATTGTCTGACAGGCTGCCATTCTGTGGAGTTGCAGGGCAAAACAAACTCATGATGCCAATGCAGTATGTACACAGCCCATTAGCATGTTTGTATGACAGCACCGCCTGTCCAACTGAAGAACAGGAATCATGGAATCAAAGTAACCATGGCATCAAAGTTGCACATAAGAAGCCTTGTTAAATACTACAATGATAGTCGAAAAACCACTGGCCATTACTATGACATCAGCTCTCATGTCCACTCCCTCAGATTTTAAAAATTCTTTTGCAGATAGATAAATAATTTATTGCTAGAATTTACCAATGCAAATACACATGCACATGCACTGCACAAACACAGGAAAAAGAAAACGCTTACCTCCTTCACGTCTCGAGTAAGCGACAGGTCATCCACAACAACAGCTGCTGACCACCTCTTGCTGGGATCGGGTTCAGATGAAACTGGTGAAAGACGATTTAGCGTCGGCTCACTGCCCCTTCGTACCTGAAGGGGAGCGACGCCTGCAAGTACATTGGCAATGTTCAGAAAGTTTTCTTTATATCACTACCACCACTGGTAGCAATAACAGTGCATTATTGTAATAATTACCAATACTTAATATAAAGCCAACAAAGAAGCGTGTCATTCCTGGTGACATGGGGCAATGGCCACTGTGCATGCGATACGGCGCATTTATATGTAGCTGCTTATTGTTCTGAGGAAATTTGCTTTTCGTGTACGTGGTAAATCGGCACTCCTGATCGATGTCATAGTCTCACTTTGCCTGCGTTCAAGTACAGTCATGAATAGAGAGCATACAAAACACTTTTTAAATTTAATCAATGTAATCATCTTATCAAGATGCAGCTAGGATTGCTATAGATTGACGGTCATGCTTTTGTGAAGCACAGGTAAACTTATACACTGCAGGGTTTTACATGAGCAGATTGCAAATTTTATGGAAATGTTTGCATACTCAAATGTATCAACTTTATATAAATGTATGTGTACACTATAAATTTATAGACATACAAAAGGAAAGGCTCCTAAGTGGTCGTACTGACATTAAAAAAAAATGGTTTAATAAATGCTAGTAATATGAGATGGTGTTTAGTCTTGCGATTCTTTGTAACTCAGCACTAGAATGCAGCCTTCAAGCTTCTTCAATCACAGGCACTGTGTCGCAGCTCGTATAGCATGCAACTGCAAATGCTTACCGTAAAATGCCGAGCAAGTGCCCCCCTTCTGTTTTTGGGAGATCTGAAATAAGCGCCAATGACCGAGCAAGCCCCCCCCCCCCTCGCTCCTCCCCTGTGGCCACTTTTTTTTTTAAGATGAGCATCGCATGTGTAAAAAGAACCACAAGAATGAGTATACTGAATGCTTATCTCATGTTTATAAAATTCCGTTGTCATGTGGCCGGTCGTATATTGGTCAAACTGGTCGCTGCTTCAATGGTTTCACAATGACAAGGGGGAATAAAAACAGTAAATAAATAAAGCATTTCATTAGAAACATGGATAGGCATTTTTTATTTTTAGTGGCTCTCCTGCCGCCATCTTGAATTTTGGTCCGGGACCAAGCAAGCGCCCCCCTCCAAATCTGGTCGGATTATCTTGCACCGTAGGGGGGGCGCTTGCTCGGCATTTTACGGTAAGCTGGCATACCCTTCCACAGTTGTGCTATCAGCAAGCCAGAGCTTCCTTCTTGCATTAGTGACATCACATACTGCTGCCATCCAAAATGGTTTGAGAAGCGATATGTCTTGCAGAAAAACATCGGGTCGTTTGCCGAACTTTCAACTCACCCACTGGAAGCTTGTCTGCGGTAATTTCCTCCACGTCGACGTAGCTGGAACCACCCTTGATGCCTCCATTGTGGTTCAGCTCGTTGCAGTGGAAGATGTCGGGGCTCTCCGTGCCCACGGAACTAGCGCTGGTCCCGTCTCCAGCATTATGAGTTGGGCAGGGAGATGACTGCTCTTCAAACACGGCTATGATCTGCGCACGGGAAGTTGACATTTGCGCTTGACGCTCAAGGACAAACAGCAGTCAATTAAGCAGAGTTTATGAAAAGCACACGACTCTCTTGCAGTCACAAGCAAATCACTATCTCAATCTAGGTTTATCTAAGGAAAACAAGGCATTTTTAGGATATACAGCAGCAATAAAGCTTCTGTGTAACCAAGCTAAACAACAATGGACAATTTCTCCATTCCTTGTGATAGTGACGTGTTGGATGATAACAGGCCCACCATCACAGCTTTCATAGCTCGTGACTGAGGCAGCTCGTGTTCACAGCGAAATGAAGCAAGCGAACAGTCAAGGATAATAGTACACTGGTGAAGAAAAAGAGAGATCAGTGGCAATTGTTTCCACCTCATACAGAAATGGTACAAATGTAATAGAAAGCGTGAGCAAAAGCTAAATTTGTACCAACAATCGGGCAGACATTGAGTCCGGCAGTGGAAAAGAAAGTAAGCACCACTCACTTGTTCCCTGTCATCGACGACGTCATTGAGGTGGTCATCAAGATCCAGGATGCCCCCGTCATTACAGCTTTTAACATTATGTACAGTAACCCAGGTGTCTTGAGGCTGGAAAAATAAAAAAAGAGAAGAAAGAAAGTAAGACCTTTAGAGTTTCTGAAATGCTCAATTCCTTTCAACGGTGCACAACAGCAGAATGTCGCTTCAGGTATGTAAAACACATAGGATTCATCCACACACGTGAAAACAAACCAGTACACACCCATCCTATATATACATATCTGTACCAACTTGAATGTACACATTTATTTATCTAAGCTGTTGAGGATCCACCATTACCACATGCGAAGTGTGCTACAGCACAGTATCCCTGAACTAAATTTCACAAATTGACAACAGTTAATCAAGAAAATGCTAACTTGCCCACAAACAAGAAATGAACCAGCAATGAAGTTTTCCTTTTTCCAAAGTAGTGCAAGGCTTTCATCGGATTATGCAGCTGAAATAGTGTAAAAATTGAAAAAAATAAGAGAAATTGATTTTTAAAAATGCGCAGGGTTTTTCTGAGTTGTAAATGTGTGCAGTGTTGCAAGAACTATGTCAACTACAGTTTCCACTGTTTATTGATAATAGCCTTCCATACTAATCATCACTATTGTTGGTGGTGGTAAAGACAGATCTAGCGTACAAGTTTTCATCCTTATGCTCCAACTCACAACTTGAAGACTTTCCATCAAGAGGAGCAAAAAGGTTAATGAGCGGTAAGTATACTGTTAAGATGAATTACAATGTAGGCATCGACACTAATTACGAGATCAGGGGCGTAGCCAGAAATTTTTTTCGGGGGGGGTTCAACCATACTTTATGTATGTTCGTGCGTGCGTTTGTATGTGTGCGTGTATATATACGCAAGCAAAACTGAAAAATTTCGGGGGGGGGGTTTGAACCCCCCCAACCCCCCCCTTGGCTACGCCCCTGTACGAGATGGTTCACAATGATATGAGGGTCTTCATCCCCATCCAAAAATCCGCACAAGAGCGAGCTTGGAGCAAAACAGCTGCTCTAGTAGTGGAGCTAAACAAAGCCTTTTCCAGTGCCTTGATGGCAGCATCATTCAAAAGGAAACCATAGCGGAGCACCGACTCTCCCGGCGCTATGGCCCCAAAAGAGAAAGAGACATTGTCCAGGAAGCAAGGAGGACACAATCAAAGAAAGCTGGCTGCTCGTTGTAGCTCAATGACATGCAGTGTAGGGGAAGAGGTGTCGAGTCACTGAGCTATGCGATACCAGAGGTCTTTCCTAAGGTTGCTGTACCGTTGACAGCCACTCCAAAGCAATGAATAATGCAACAGCAAGTAAAGAATACTCAGTACTCCTACTGCAACTATTAACACTGCTGTTATGAGCAGAGAGTTATCACTTGCACCATAGAGGTATAAATGATGTCTAGTCAAATAAATCAAAATAATAAATGCATCATGGCGAGCTAGACAATCTCTTGTACAAAACAAGCTCCATCAATGAAGCACTGATGATAAAATGCTGAAATGCAAATATAATGAAATGCATTAGGATAGACACTTTTCTGCGACACAACATGGCGCTATAGCTCCATCAATGAAGCTCTCATGATAAAACGCTGAAACGCAGATATAATGAAATGCATTAGGATAGACACTATTCTGCAACACAACCCGGCGTATAGCGCGGTGTTGTGTCGAGTGTGCTTTCCTTTTGTCCTTGTGTTTAGCCTGCGCTACCATCAAGTATTATAAAAAGATCGATATTTATGAAAAAGTACCTTCTGGCACAAACTTATTTGTCGATGGGATATGCAATGTCCATCAAAGGATATGCAATTCTGTGGTCTTTTTACAGATAACACTAGCTAGAAAAGTAATTCCGCTAGTTGCAAGTAATCTAGATGATAAAGTGTATTCAGACATGACTATAAGATAGAAGAACTCAAGATGATGCTAGAAGTATAACACATGCAGGCTATGCACAATGGTCAAACAAAATGGCCATTTGGCACCATTGTCTGCTTAGCATGACAAAAGGAACCATGAGGATCAAGATTACCACTTACAAGAGAGCCTATATTACGTTTGCATTTTCAAGTCTCTCGCTTTTTCCCAGACTGTGCTTAGGAAAATCCACTGGCAGTATGTGGCAATGAATGTTCGAGAAAAGAAAGGCACTGTATAACTTGCCGGGTTATCCCAAACCATATTTTACAACCTGTAAGCAGTAAATCAGGTGGGATACACTATCAGATCCGGCTTAATCATGTGTTTCCATGGTATCCCAAGCTGCTTGCCAGGCTCATTATAATAATATCTCGGATTTTACGTCCCAAAACCACGATATGATTACGAGAGGCGCCGTAGTGGAGGGCTCCAGAAATTTCGACCATCTGGTGTTCTTTAACGTGCACCTAAATCTAAGTACACGGTCTTGCTTGCCAGGCTCAATCTCACAAAATCATCAAGATGACACTGTTATTAGAGGATTACCTAGTGTCAGTTGAAAAATACCTGCTTCCTTCCGGTGTACCACAAGCCTCGCCATAACCCCTGGAGGCGCCACATTGCTACGACATAATTTCTAGAGCGACCAACATGTTAACAGAAATGTCTGAATTTTTTTCTTGCTTTACAAATTATGCCGCAGCAAAAGTAAGCGGCATCAACGAGCTTTAATTGTTTGGTATCAATTTCCTTGATTCAAAGCAACTCTGGAGAGAAAACTTCCCCGTTCCTTCTTTTGCTGGGCTTCTCAGAATTGCCAAAGTTGCCTGAGAATTCCAGTGTTTCCCCTGAAGGCAGAAACCCTGGGCCTGCAGTCACCTTCACAAAGTTCACTGCAAGCTTCAGCCGCTCACGTGACAAATGCACGCCCAGCTCGAAACGGCGCCGTCATGAAAAAAGAAAAGATAAAAAATAGACCAGACATCAACGTGTCTGGTCTATTTCGACTCTCTGGAAGACGACTAACGTGGGAACTTCAACTCCTCGAGCGCGAAAGACGACAAAAGAGATGCGACCGACTGCGGTGCCCTGCAGCCGCCGGCAAATCCAGCAACACGGTCCAATAAGCATTCATGCATGCGTCGCTGCTTCTACGACGGCAACGCGACCATCGCAGACAAAACGAGACTGCACTGACGGTCACGGTTCGTGCGCGCCACGGCTGATTCCAGGCGGTTTTTTTTTTTTTTTTTCTTTCTAGCCGCAACCCCTGGAGAGAGCATTTGCCTCTTCTAGCGAAACGCCACGGGTTCCTTGATCTGCTGTTGCTATCGGTGCTACTCACGGGCCATCGTCCCGTAGCCTCTTCGCCGCTGCTTGGAGGCACCATGCCGAGTGCGGACGATTGTATCGCGGAGTAAATAATGAATAGACTACTATAAGCACCGGACGTAAATTGCACGTTGCCGAGCCCTGAGTGCAACGACCAAAATCTTGCGCCAGACGATGCGGAGCGGAGGATGGAGCACGTGGTGGCGCGTTGGTGGAAGGCGGGAACATTCAAAATGCCCGCACCTGACCTGATGCGCTGGTCACGATGGCGATTCGAAAGCGGAGAACGCCGAGTTTGGTGAACGGTTATACTGGCAAAAGGAAGGGAGACAGGCATGAAGCGAAAACTGCAGTTGATGAGGGTTTGATAAATGGGTCGTCGTCACTTCCGAAACTGGATTTCGCAGGGGTTTTTCCTTTTGCATCTTTAGCTCTGAGGGTGGCGCATGGAGAGAATGCTGTACTTTTTAACAGCGCTAGTCATGTGTGCATTCTTGTCCGTGTCTACTTCGCGCTGTTTTTAACTATGGATACGTACCAACTGGATCGCATTCACTCTCTTTTAAGTATCAAGAATTTTTTTTCGGGGGGAGGGAGGTTCAACCAAACTTTATGTATGTTCGTGCGTGCGTTTGTATATGTGTGGAGTTGCCACTCCGGAATTGGAATCACTCCGGAATCATTCCAAATTTTCGCGACCCTTGAATGGAATGGGGACAACGCTTGGAGGAATGGAATGGGAATGGAATTACGTCTTTTTCCGAAAATAGAACACGTTTTCATCCCCCCCCCCCCCCCCCCCCCCCCTACGCGCTGTTTTTCAAACTTCAAACATCAGTAAGTCAGAGCCTCGAATTTAACAATAAAGCAGTATTTTTAATATGGCTTGGCTGATTACAAGCACGGTACATTTATAAGCAACGCGCCTACTACAAATCGAGGCATAAGTCAGTGTACAAACAAATGCATTATCCCAGCAGATACTGAAGGGAGAAACAAATTACCCCTGCGCGTTGGTTCCCATTGATACCCCCACACGAAAGTGGAGAATACTCTATGCAAAGCCTGATCTTTATCTCACGAGCAGTTTAGTACCTGACACACGTAAATAACCTTTGCGACAAGGAAGACATTGCATACCTGCGCACAGGTGAACACAGAAAGTTCTCCTCACCCCATCCATGCTTGCGAGGCGTGCTTGACAAGCGTGAGTGCTGACGAGCAGTGCGGCCCAGTGTTTCGTATTCGATGCAAAGACACAAGGTGTCGGAGCGGCGCACTCTTCCAACTAATACCAGCAGATCTAGAGGGTTTTGTTCCTCATTAACTAAATCTTAGTTTTCTTCATATTCACGACCGCTCCAGACGAGTGGAAAAACTGCCTAGTCTTCTGGAACACTACTTTTGTCAGCATAAAAATACGCTATGTTGTCTTTTTAGCATTAACGCATTTAAGCTTAAACAATATTAAAACATCACCATTCGTTGAAACATGCCGGCCATGCAAGTATGGTTGTACTGCACGAGATATGTCACCAAGCTACTATCCCCCAACCTTGGTAACGTGTTTTGCGTTCTTTCACAGTTCTTAATGCATCATGACATCAGCTTTATGGGGCGTTCATTCTTAACTCGATAAAACTATCAAGATGCCTTTCCTACGTTGAGGAATTACAGGAATGGAATTGAAGTGCCCGGTCATTCCCGGAGTGGGAATGGGCTAAGTTTTTCATTCCGAGGAATTGAAAGGAATGGAATTGCCGCAAGTTCTAATTCCCCAGAATGGAATGGGAATGGAATGGAGACGCCCATTTCGCAACACTGGTACACACATGCCAAATTTCAAAGTTTCGCAAGTGCTTTCTAAGTTCAGTGTTTCGTGTACCCTGACATTTATTCAGGGTGGGAGGGTTTACAAACAGAGGTTGGTTGGGAAGAGGAGGTAGAGTGTGATGAACAATTCGCTGCGCTTTTCTCTGCAGATAATTTACGGAAACGGAACTCGGTGGATGTAACGCAGAACACACGAATGGTATACAGAAAGAAAACCAGAGGGGAGCTACGGAGCACTGGCGTAGCCGTGGGTGTTCAATTCCCCCCTCAACCCCCTTGGAATTTTTCAATTCTGTATGTGTGTATATATGCCCGCACACATACAAACGTTGCGCTCGTTCTGTTAAACAGTGTCCTGTGTTCTTTGCAGTGTGCAATGGCTTAAATCCAGCTAAATCACAGGGGACACACTTGCCATAGCGGCCATTTTGTTTTTATTTATATAGATATTAAAATCATGCTTTGAAATAAAATATTGAAAAACGAGCATGGGTTCCCAGCTCATGTAATTGCGTTGTTCTATTGAGTCGTCTCCGAAAGCGGTCAAGCGGTATATAGCTGCGATTTCAATAGACTCACACAGCTGAAGGATATTGAACACAGGCCTACACACACTACAAAATAAGAAGGAACCCTAGGAAAAATTCCAATAGAAATCTTTATTGGTCCAATAAAAAACATATGGGTCCCATAGCAGGATGTATGGGTCCAATAGGAAGTGCTACAGGTCCCATAGCAGGATGCATGGGTCCAATAGATGTCCAATAGGAATTGCTACAGGTCCCATAGCAGGATACATGGGTCCAATAGGAAGTGCTACAGGTCCCATAGCAGGATGCATGGGTCCAATAGATGTCCAATAGGAAGTGCTACAGGTATATGGTAGTCTTTTATTAGGACAATAAAATGTTCTACAGGGCGAATAAAATGCACTGTTGAGACAAACAGAGTGATACACATTTAAGAACAAAGGATCTGCATGAATTGGCTACTAGTCTTTTTCATAAAGATTTGGAATTGTGGAAACAAAAATTGTGCCTTCTACCTCCATAAACACACACAAACGGTAAAAGTCACTTGAATGGACAAAAGCAAAGTCTGTGCTTTTTGTACAAACTAAAATGTGAGAGGCAAAAAGCTTTTGGGATGGGATTAATTCCTGGCATTCCAGAATAGCATCAGAGCTGGCTCCATCAAACATCCTATTGACTAAAAAAAATTTGCCAGATCTGCTAACAAAGGCAGCATTAAAAGTCCTCTGAGGCCTTTTGTAGTTCACAGAGTGTACCATCTGCCCTGAAATGAGAGCTCTGTAATATTCCACAAGCACTTCTGGTGGATGGTCGAGCCTGAGCACAAGATTCTGGTACTCCGCATCTGTGCAACGTCTGCCAATTCCTAGCAACATCATTCCACTGCCAGTGGTTGGTTTTTGCAAACCAAAGTAGATCTGTGACTGAGGTGAAAGTTGCAAGCTGTAGGGCAGTGTCTTCAATTTTCTTGACAGTACATAACGCTCCAATATTTGAAGGGGAACACCACAGGCTCCGGCAACAAGCTTAACAAGAGTGCCATTCCCATTTTCAAATACAAATGATGAATGGGACCAAAGCGGACCAAGTTTAGCGACACTTTTTGGCAAATAGAGGAGCCCATGCACATTGAACGTCATTGCAGAAGTCCCATATAACATCTGTGTGTGTGCAACAAACTCAGACAGAGCATCAGATGAAGTTATGATGTCATCGTTGCTGATTTCATCTTTTAGAAGGATGTAAATACCTTGCACAAGTAGGCTGAAATGTTTCACATACCTTGTGGGCAAGATGCCAGTCAAAGTCGGGAGGGAATAATGCAAAAGCCACCATTTCCATTCGCTTGCTTTCCACATACTGTAATCCGATAATTTGCGAGGTAAGCGGGTAAACCAATTTGGTGGCTTCATGGCTAAAATTCTTGAATTTAAATGTTCGATTGTTTTTCTTGAGCCGATATAGTATTGAGAGCCTGTAGATTGTAGCCACATAGCACAAAACTGTTTTGATACACCTTCAAGAACAACATGCATGTAGTCTGGACATGTTCCCCAAACAACATCATAAGCATCAAGCTTTGAGAGTGCTGTAGACCCCTTCACTCCATTCACTGAAGCTCCACATCGGCTTGCTTCCTTCGCATCCTGCTTCATTCCAGCAGTGCTTCTTTCAGACGCAGCTTCCTGTGCATCACTGCCAGGTAGCACATACCGAAGAGCACCTATTAAAAAGATAAAAGCATAGCGGCCAAGGTTTAAATGGAAGTAAGTGCACCAAGTATTAGCTTGAATTCGTATTTGAAATCTGCGGCAATAATTGAAAGATAAGCATTAAATCTTGTTCAGGCTTAAATGACACAAGTGGAAAACTTCAGAGTCGTTACGACGTCCCTGAAATCCATCAGCTTACATTACATGCCCCTACACACTAATGAATGGTGCAATAGTGAAAGATATCTGAAATTCAAATGCTCACCATGAAGAAATGTTCCACGCTCCAAGCAGAAGCTGCAACCATAATGTCCATTGAACTGCTTCATGTGGAGGACGAGGGCACGGGCAGGGGCATCAACACAGACGCATGCCACACGCACTACAGACTTCATGATGCGAGAGCCACACCTCCAGACAACAGCGCCCATTTCGTTGAGTTCCTTAACAAAGGTCCCAAAGAAAAGCTGCATGTCTGGGTGGCCACGGCCAAACCAAACTCCACCCAAAAGCACATTACTCCACCTCAAGAGTACTGGCAGTTCGTTCACCACCAACTGAAATGGCCAAAGGCTGTCTTTTGAAGAGTTGAACACCCTTGCACCATCTGTGTTCACGGTGATGGTTATGTCAGCCCATTGTGAGTGCTTTCGGCACTTCTTCAGTAATGTGCCGTCAGTGATGTCTCTTAATAAACATGATGCACTTCCAGGGCTACTCAGCTGATCAAATAATGCCTGTGCTACCAATTTGCTCATGAGGAGATCTTCTAGCTGTTTCTTTACACTAAGCGTGGAAAAGAAGTTGCTCTTCTTGAAATTTGATAAACAGACATTTTCACTACAATTACTGCAAGTGATGTCTTGGGCAGCTCGCTTCCCGGCATAGGTCTTGCATGATGAACAAAAGAAATGATGGCACACAGTGTCTGAAGTTTCCCACATTTTTTTTAGAAGGTGCCGTGAACAGGGTATAACAGTCTCTCCAAGCAGGAAGTTCACCAGCTTAACCAGATCTTCCATTTGACTCCAATTGAGGCCAGCAGATATGCAGAATGTTAGAATGCTCAACAGTGCTTCAGCGACAGTAAGCACAGAATTGGGCAGTGTTGCTTGCGACAGTGTACTCCAGTCATCCTTCGGCACTTCTCCACTGCACATGTCAACGTCGTCCGAGGCGGTCTCATCATCCAGATCGATGCCGTCACTGTCTGCACGGATACAATACAACACATTTAGTTGGACTTAAAGCGGAGTACAGGCGTCATCATGAGAAGCACGACATTTTCAAGGCTGAATAACCTTTGCTGAAGTAGCCACCATACAGAGCTAACTTACTTGGGAAAACTTACTTTCTCCCATTACTAAACCGCACCTCCTAACATAATACTGCCACACAATCCTCGGGTGTGATGAATGGAAAGCCCCTAGCAAATATAACATTATCATGGCAGTTTGTAAAAATTATACGTGAGGACATGTAGCACGTCCTATCAGGAAGTTTTGCCCCCGTATTAAAAGCTTCAAAGCAATCGAGCATTGCACGCCTGATGACAAAACTTCGGCTATTTTAAAAAGCGCATTAATGGACCGCGGATTGTGTGAGAAACTAAACGTGAAGATTACGTACCGACACTGCTGGTTGCGTCTTGGTGTCCGTCCTGCGCAACACTGGACGCGTGCAAGCAGTCCGTGCTCTCGCTCGAAGTTTGACTAGGTTCGTCAGGTTCAGCGGGTGTGGGCGATGCGGATCCGTCGGCGGCAAGTTCGGCAGACTCCTCTCGTCGCGAAAGTGTTTTTGCACGCCATTTGGTTGTTCTTGGCAGATCACAGCGCGCATTCGGCTCAAGGTAAATCTTCCGCTTTTTTTTTACAGGTTTAGAAGTGCTTGCTTCCATAGCTAGATGACGAGAAACGCGGCACTGCACTCCGCTATGTACTGTACATACACAACGAAGTCGATTGTCGCACTGCTTCCGATGCGCTGGTGCTCTTATCTGACGCAGCAAATGAGCAGCACACTGCAGCTAAGACAGGTGTGCCACACCGAGCGCAAATTTAACACAATTTGCTAGAAAAAAGAACAACGTCCACGAGCAAGCAACGACAACGAGGTGCATGTTCTAGCAACGATATAACACCAATAACACGACAGCTGAGACAATATCCAGCCTCCAGTTGGATCGAAGCAATCACGTGACCGTTGTTAGATAAAACTAAAAAAAAAAATCTGACTACAAAACCCTTTGCTTAGCAAAAACAGGAGGTGGTAATAATTTAGGTGATTCCTGAATATACCACCTACAAATCTCAAAGGATAATAAATTTTGAAATCTGGAAATACGTCATAGACGCCATTTGCATTTTCACGCCGTGTTGCACATCCGCAACATCCGCTTCATCTGTTTGTGTAGCGTGCACGCACGTGTGTGCACAGTGACAGGACTGCGATGCATTCGGGCAAAAAGAACGAGCACGCCGGGCCAATGTACTATGCGTACGTCAGATTTATCGACGACGGTAAACGGCACATTCTGCCCATCAGCGACATAAAAAACTTCACGCCGTCACACCTGAAGGATTTCAGGCCAAAAAAGGTGTACGACGTGAAATGGCAGGACGACGTGCAGGACGACTTCTTCGGCGCCCAAGTTGTTAAACTGTTCGGTAAGTTTACAGTTTTTCCTTTCTTTTTCTGTAAAGCTAAGCGATGTAGATGTTCTTATTTGTGTTGTGTAGCTATTTTAAAAACTAGCATTGACCGCAGTAGTCCTAACATGGTCGTAGCTCCATGTGCATTGCACGCCTTTTACCGTGCATGGAGCTAGACGTGCGTTTAGGAAAGTTTGTTCCTACAATGCATCCTTTGTGTTTGCGGTAACCTAGCTGTGCATGGTACCTAGCTAGTCTGCGCTGGTATAACGAGGAACGCAACGAAAGGGGTATGGATCAAATACACGTGTTAGATCGTCAACTAAACCTTTCTTGTTTTCCGAATTATGTTGCTCGCAGTTGTAATTCCTTTGCGCGCTATAAGTGAAGCACTAGCTGAACTTTAGGTGCCACTAATGAGAGGCAGCTAAGAAAAAGGCACCTATGCGGTGCGAGTAGCATTTTGAGGATTCTGAAAAGTCATAAACAGATTGGGAAAAAGCTATAGAGCCTTTTGTTAACACCCTCACTTAAAAGTCACACCGTTAGGATGCTGACAGCATTTCTGTAGTGTAGAGATTGTTTTGCTGGTGGAACATATATAACCGACTTGTCTTTTGTTGCTCTAACAGAGACGTATGAAGCAGCACACGAGGAAACATCAAGAAAGAGGTTACCGGTTCCTCCTGTGGAAGTATCGTCATCTAGTGGCAATGACAGCAATGAAGTAAGTTAAAAACTCTATAACTATTGAGTGTTTTCTAAATTAAATATTTACAATCCAGGACACCCCGGACCCCCCAAGGCGGGAGAATGCTACAAGCAGACTGAAGGCTAAACAGCGCGCACAGCTGCTGGATTCACACTCTAGCACCGATGATGACATGTCAACATCAGAAGCAGAACCCACGGGGTAGTAGCTGTGAGCACCTACATAATGTTTTTCATGTCATGAGCACATGTTATGCATTGAGAAAATTACGTGATGCTTTTTCATTTCCTAGAGAAGCTGTTTCTATGCAATTCATCAGACCATAGACAGAAGCAGATGAAAGAAGGCACCTTGCTGCAACCATTTGCAAGCCCACTTAAAAAGCCAGGTAAATTATCACTTTTCAGTAATTCATGTCACTCACAAAGTTGCTGGGGCCACTGTGGCATGCTTATTTCGAAACTGCTTGTGTTGTGTACCCTATTGATGTGCACGCATTATGATGAGTCATCCTCCACATTTTTTTTTCCTTCAGAGCAACAGAGTGCACCACCCCCTGAGCGAACACAAAATGAAGTTTGTGCAACAGCCAGATGCAAAGATGCAGCAGTCAAAGATGGCAAGTGTATTAACTGTGACATTACCAAACTCATGAAAACTAGCAGTCAGTGTTTTAACTGTTCTCTAAATTTTTGCATTCTTCTCTTGCCAGATGCAGAAAACATGGCCTCTGTAGCCGACCAAGACAGCAATGGTGCTGGGACCCTCAGTCTGGGAGCCGCAGTAGCTAGCACTCCCACACGTGTGCTGTTCGAGGAAATCGATGGCCAGGTAAGATTTTGCTATTTTGGCGCTGAGAAATGCATTGTCTTACAGTTCTCTATGTTTGTTGTGATTGTTTCTTTGAAGGCATTCAGAGTTTGATATTCAATTACAGGTTTTCATCAGCAAAGATATTTGGCTGACGGTCACCGATTTTAATTTTCTAATGGCTGCCCGAAACGATTCGATATTTGTGCGGGATGCTGCAACAAAAATATTCTCGACTGCTGGGCTCATGGGACACAGCGTGACAGGCAGACCATCAAACCGCACTAAGGGGGACCCAAAGCCTCCGCTGGACAGTGGCAAACTCAGTGCACTGAAAGGTAATTTATCAAGTGGATATCACATTCAGGCTTAATATTGGGTGACAACTAAAAGACTGCAAATAATGCTTTGCTTGCAGGAATGGTGGTATGTATTTATGATTGTAGTTAGGTTTCTGTTAGTCGACTGCTTGAGTGTGCGTAATGCAGCATCTTGCCATTGTTACAAGAAATCATGCAAACTTAAAGGCTAGATATAAAATAAACTGAAAAAAAGAAGCATGCTGACTTGGATGTTGTTTGGATGTTAGGATTGAAGAACAATTTAAGAGATAATGTTTTGCTCGGGAGTGGCTTAAAGTAGTGGAGCAAATTAGTATGCACAGGACTACGCATGTGCAAACATTGCTTTTGATACGACGATCGATGTAGATACTCTCAGTTTTGCATCATCACTCTTTAGATTTTTGTGCTTCCACCATTACTTGGCTCATAAATACATATGTAAACCTATCTCAACAGTATTGGCTGGCACTGCCATGGCTGTTGTTCGCATACACAGTAGGGAGCTCTAGAAGTACCACACTCGAGCACTTTGTAAATTCAAGGCCCTGTACCCGATTTGCTCTCTTAAGTTTGTCACATTGCATTCCTTTAATGTTCACACACCATTGATGCTGAACAGTATGTGTCCTTAAATGTTATCCACATGAACTGTTAAATTTGTCAGTAAGCAAAAATGTTGCCACATTCACTTTCATTTCTTTGCATTACATATTTAATCTGTCATTTACTTATCCCAATTTTCCCAGAACTAACGGATTCACACATAAACTTGTGCAATTTACAACTGTTGAAATTCTAGCAGGACTTTTTTCTTTTTGCACACACTTTTAAAAGCCAAGTTTTAGATCAAACTGTGCCATTGTTTAATCAATTCTTGCACAACCAAAGCATTGTGGACGTGTCTTCTCTATTTGTGTTGCCTAAACCTGTGGTGTTAAGCAAAACGTTCTGAAAAACCATGCTCACTACCCTTTCCAGATTTCTTTCATCACTTCGTAAGCGCCTCTCCCAAGGGTCAGTCGGCTGAACAAATAAAGGAGAGAAGTAAGAAGTTTGGCCGCCACCTTGCAGGGAAGCTGGCTGATGTTCAGTCGGTGGCAAACTAAACATGCTGCAACTGCCTGCTTGTACATGTATTTGAAATACATTTTTACATAAAAGCCTGTGTTGATGTTGCTTTCTATGTGGCTGTGAACTGCTTCTGCACACAGCTCGTATAACTAAACCTATACGTGTATATTTTATACCCAGCTTATCAGTATATCAGGTTTATTGCTTTATAAAGCTGCTAGCTCTAGGTGTGTAGGACTATCTGGCAATAGCCTAATAAACCAATACAGGCTATTGCGTCTATTGCCCTATAGGATAGCCTAATAAACCAATACAGGCTATTGCGTCTATTGACCTATAGGATAGACCAATACAAATTCTATTGGTGTATCAGGCCTATCGTTTCATAATGCAATAGAATGAAAGCAATAGAAACCAATAAAAAGCTCCTATTGGAATTTTTCCTAGGGAATTGACAAAAAAAGTTGATCGCACTATAGTTAACTCTCAAGCAATTCAAATATATGGCGAATGAAAGATAAATCTCAAGGGGGGACAAAAATGAAAGGGGTGTCCCGCCCAGCCTGAACACAAGAGAGTCGGAACCCCCTGACCCCCCCCCCCCGCCTTGATTTACGCCAGTGGTAGTGTGAACCTACCAGGGGCGTAGCCAAGGGGAGGGGTTGGGGGGGCTCAATCCCCCCCACCCCCCGAATTTTTTCAGTTTTGCTTGCGTATATATACACGCACACATACAAACGCACGCACGAACATACATAAAGTATGGTTGAACCCCCCCCCCCCCCCCCCGAAAAAAATTTCTGGCTACGCCCCTGTACCCTACCATAAGCGCATCGCCAAGGCTGCAAAGGCACGCAAAGGCACGAACGATCATACATAAAGTGTAGTTGGACCCCCTCCCCTCCTCCCCCTCTAACGAAGAAAAAAATTCTGGCTACGCAATACGCGGGCATCGCGTCCCTTTACACCGCAGGGCAACTCGTGCACTTTCGATGGATCATCAGCCGAGTCACTTTTCATTACGACCCTCCGATCACACCACCGCCAGACAATGGGCTCCGCATACCGGCATGAGACGTGACGGATAATGACCGCGCGGCGATCACAAAAGCAGCCTCGCTGCGGTTAGTGCTTGCAGACGACGCGCAACTCAAGAGACGAGGAACGAAGCAGCAATTCACTTCTTGTGGTACCGAAGGCATGAGCCGTACAACACAAGACCAACCCGTTGTTCGGCGAGAAGAAAAGGACGAGCCAGACAAGGGTGCAACGCGCAGTGAAAGTACGCGCGCGCGGATAGAGATAAAAGATGGCGGCACGGCACGTCTGTCGTCCTGTTCTTCTTTCGTGCGCTGCTTCATGCACACGCTCGCGCCGACGAGAACTCGGTAGGAGCTATAATAACCCCAACTTTGACAGCAATCACGTCGCCGCGACGTTCATGACGTGGGCTTAATCTGTATACGCGTGCGTTTATACTCCGTTCCACACGTCAGGTGCAACGCTGTGGAAGCTATGCAAGAAATTCGCCGAGCGAAATGTGCAAGTCCGCGCGTCTCGCTCTTGGCTTTCGTCAATGTAAACGCGCGTGCTGCAGGCTCGTGCTGCAAGAGGGTTTGCTTATTTCTAAGACGCAAAACGTGTTTACTTATTACTCAGCCATAGAACGAAAAAAAAAAATCACATTACGGTGGTAAAATCATTGAACTACTTTTGACAGCGAAGCTGTTTAGCAAATCGTTCCTTGTCCGAGGAACCAAAAAACTATCGTCGTCATAAACGATTGTGTGCCACAGAAATGGGATTGATCCCACTACTCACCACTGGTCCAAGAAGGCAAGAGTTAGTCCAACAAATGACTGCGAAGCGACGGCGGCGAGCCGAAGACCCCGCGTACGTATATACAACGAGATAATACTAGGCAACGGGAAAGGCAACGGCGGCTGCGAGAAGACCCCGAAGCGATCGAAGGCCCACGCCAACGACGACGTGCCCGTAGATTTATGAGAGGTACGAACGCTTGGTTTCAGCGCGAGTTTCTGTCTTTGGAGTTCAGACATCGGTGTCTTGTCTGTGACTCTCTCCGCGCCGCGAGAACCAACGTAGAAACAACCTAGCATCACCAAGCTAAAGCCTGGCAGCGACCTAGAAGCAACCTAGAAACAACCTGCATCTCCTAGCTGAGGCCTAGAAACAACCTAGAAGCAACCAGATTAGTCTTCAGAATCGTCCACTTTGGCCGTTTCAAGCCTTGCGCGGCTTAGGGCAAGCTTCGCCAAATTTTTTTTTATTGAAGTAAAAAATAAATGAAGGAGTTGTCGCCATTTCTTCGCGACGGCTACCCCTTTCCACTCGGTTGTTAGGATAGAAAAAAAATTAAGAAACAAGAATAATATATATATATATATATATATATATATATATATATATATATATATATATATATATATATATATATATATATATATATATATATATATATATATATATATACAGTCCTACATTAGGTAAGTTCAAAAGTTCTCGTTTGAACAGAGCACACATACAATCGAAGGACGCACTTTCAGTGTAGCCCGCTCGACTACTTCTTGGTGCGAACGCATCTACTGAAACAGGGTACACAGACGGCTAACGTATTCACCACGGCGTGGAGAACGGTAATGCGAGAAGGTATTTGCCGTCGACGGTTGATGGCCGTGCCCGATCGACGGGGTGTATGCGAACAACTTCGAGCCAGACGGCTATCGCGAGTCCGCCGCCTCTGTTGCTGGGCTCTCGTCTCGCTTCCGCTGCGCCTATTGTGTGAGACCGGATTGTGAATGGAATAAGAAACTGCAGATAAATAATATATAAAAAAGAAAAATGCTGTCCGTCGTCTGCGCATCCCGCACGGCGCATGACCTTCTCTGACAAGGTCTCCCTCTTGGCAGTCATTTCCCATGGTCTAGGGGGCCACGTCTCTTTCAGCACGCGTTAAGGCCGTTGACGACTGAGTTATACGACGCGACAAAGAGACCTCGCACCAGCGACCAGACTGACGTCAGCTACACAAACGACGAATTCTGTAGCGCTTACTTGAAGTTGTTAGAAATGGTTGAGGAGCCGTTTGTAAGAGCGTTAGCCAGCGCGTTTGAACTTCTACCAAAGGTTGAGAGGAGGGTGCCTTGATGGCGCGAGCATAGAGACGCTCTATATAGTAACAGCAGATGAGCATCATTTTAAATGCGTGGTTGCTGCACTAGCGCCTCCACGGCTAATAATAAGAATGATAATAATAATGAGATAATCAAAACAGAGCAAACGTTTCTTTTGGTCCGCAGGGTGAAACATATATAGGCCATCGCTCTGATTCTGTACTTAGTACGTTAATTTCACGTGACTTCATAGAAAGCAGCGACCGTAATTGGATGCGCACTGATACATTTGCACAGCGGTGGCTTTTATATCGACTTCGTATGCCGAGTTCGTCATTAGAGTGCCTGTGACAAAGGTGTTTTCACTAGGGTGCTCTCCCTCTCCGTTGCTGTGGCGAAGAGGGGGGGGGGGTGTCATTCAGATCGACTACAGATCAACCTACGTCGATAACCCGCGTGAATGCAACTCGCGCTCTCTTATGTTGTCTAGAGACAGTTTTCAGACATACGGCAAGTTTTTTTATTCAGGTATATACTGTCTATGTTGTTTAAAAACTTACATAAAATATGCAATGAACTCCGTGGGAAACATGCATGCATCTAAGAGGGTTTCAAATAATCAGAAACGAACTGAAATTAATTCGCCGTAAGATTTCGCACACACGTTGTCCGCAGACATTACGATCTACTCACTCACCAAACCAACAGTGATCAATGACGCACAATTACAAGTTTCTTAGAGCATTTGAACAGAAGTAGTTCGATATAATACTCCGAGCTCATGTTGTCTCCGTGAAGTTATGTGGCGCTTTTTTTTTTGTTTTTCTTTTTCTAAGACCCTGAAATGGACTCATCAAAATTTGAAAAAAAAGACAAAGAAAAGATATACCGCTATCACGGCTGCTGGATGAAAAAGCGGCCGTGCCACTATACTGCTCGTTTGCGCTTCTCGACTGTGTGTAGTTTCTGCCGCATCAAATATCTCTCAGAGGAAAAAAAAAAATCCGACAGATCCCACGTACTGTGGGAATCTATGTAATGCGAAGCAGCAAGCAAAGAGGTGCATACGTCGCCTTGTTTGCCTTTGGGGCAAATGAAGACATTCATGTCATGGTTAACTATATATCGCATAATTGTCATGCATGCATGCATGTACAATCTGGTATTTACCGTGCTAATGAAACGTATATTCTGGTATATACAATGCATGACCTGTCATTTATGTTCGTCACGCGCTCATGACATGCCATACCAATTTTGGTATATATTCCAGTTAACAAAACGGCCAGAAGCGCACCAAGACAGCGTCATGTAAATCATGCCATACATGACATGCATGTCATGATTTTCATGTTACCACCTGTCGTATATGTTCGTCATACAGTCACGTCGCGCAATGCCAATTTCGGTGTATATCAAGCTAGCGAACTGGCCGCGCGCGCACCATGAGCGTGGCATGTAAATCATGCTATACATGAAATGGTTGTCATGATTTTCATGTTACCACCTGCCATTTATATTCGTCATAGAGTCGCCTCACGCAATACCAAATTTGGTACATGTCAAGCTAGCGAAACGGCCGCGAGTGCACCATGAGCGTGGCATGTAAGTCATGCCGTACATGCCATGCATGTCATGATTTTCATGTTGCCACCTGTCATTTGTTCGTCATACAGAAATGTCTCGTCATACCGATTTTGGTATATATCCATTCAATTAAACGGCCTCGAGTGTCCGGAGACCATGTCACGTATATCACACTACATGACATGCATGTTATGATTTGCATGTTAGGCCCTGCCACTTATGTTCGTCATACACTCTTGTCCCACCGTACCAATTTTGGTATATATCAAGTTAACGAGACGCCTGCAAGAGCACCAAGAATATGACATGTAAATCATGCCATACATGACATGCATGTCATGACTCTCATGTTACGACCTGTCATTTATGTTCGTCATAAAGTCACGTTACGCCATACTAATTTTCGTATACTTCCCATTAACGAAACGGCCAGGAGAGCACAACTTCGTAGGCGGATGGATGGATGGATGGATGGATGGACGGACGGACGGACGGACGGATGGATGGATGGATGGATGGATGGATGGATGGATGGATGGATGGATGGACGGACGGACGGACGGACGGACGGATGGATGGATGGATGGATGGATGGATGGATGGGTGGGTGGGTGGGTGGGTGGATGGGATAGATAGATAGATAGATAGATAGATAGATAGATAGATAGATAGATAGATAGATAGATAGATAGATAGATAGATAGATAGATAGATAGATAGATAGATAGATAGATAGATAGATGCGCTCAAAATCGCACAAGTTCGCTAAGAAATGCTTCGCATTTAAAAGAAATCGTGAGAGACAGCTCGCAATAAAAGGAAAACACGCACATCGAAATTTAATTAGGAGGAAAAAAAAGAAAAAGAATAGCCGCACGCAAACACATACCCTTAGCACAGGACCAAAACGCCTCACGTCACAATAACAGCGCATGCATGGTGTACATGTTGCAAGCGGGCACGTGATGTTCGGTAAAGGGACGGAGTAAAAAAAAAACACTAAAAAATACAGCAATTTAGGAACGTCAGGAATGCCTGCTCGATGCGACGTGCGCGCGGACACGTGCACGTTACGACGCACTCGCTGCAAAACGACTGCGCCAGGAATGCGAATACGCCAGGGACGCTATCTAACGGCTTTCCAGTTCCACAGTTGTGGCTGCTTCGAAGCGATCGGTCTTGCTGCACCAACACGCATGTATACCGCACACGTAACAAAACCTGCAACGCATAGCCGCATGCAGTGCACAATTGTTGCTGATGCCCGTTTCATCTAAGCGCAGCCCCGCAATGGGCCATAACTAACGGCACCTGGTGGTCGTGTTGGCGCAACACGGTCGTTGCGTGCAGGGAAACTCGATGCAACTGCAGACGCAGCACGGCTGCCGCAAACTATACAGTGCGGACTTGCTCCACAGGATGGTTAGACGTGTGCCGGATAATCCCACCGCAACGATGTTTCGTAGCCCACGCAGAGGCCGCTGCACCCCTCGAGTATATATATAATACAATGAGAGGTTGCTACATGCCCGCACGACGCGCGTGGTGCTACTAAACGCCGCATCGCGCCCACGCAACAATTACACGCGATGGGAAATAAGAAAAAAAGCAAGCCGGACAGCGTGTGCTGCCGGCAGAAGCGAAGAACACAGGCGGCTCGTGGATGCTGACGGAGTGGCTCCACGCACGTACGCACGCCCAAGTATACGCGAGAATCGTTCCTGGATCAGCGCCGCGAGGGAAAAGGGGTGAACGCTCGCAGACGAGGAACGCGGCTAACTACGCATTACGCATCGCGTGAAATGCTTTGAGCGAGATGAGAGCCGTGCAAAAGAAGGAAGATGGCTCATGAACGAAACAGAATACTCAAGAAAGAGGAAAGAAATTGGCGGCGCTAATCGCCGCGGCGCGGAAGCGCGAGTTTCGCATGCGGCGTGCCGCCGCTGTGAAGCTCGCACGCATGCATGCGGGATCAGCGCGTGGACATGAAGAAGAAGACGACGAAGAAACGCCTCGAGACACGCACGCCTTCCTTCCTTCTGCGCGAGGAATGCCGACCGGCGCTCATTAGGCGAGTACGTATACGTGCTCGAAATCTTTCCTCCGGCGCCGGTGCCGGGTCCGCGAATACCCTGCCGGCGATTTGGCAACGTATGCTATGTGTAATCGATTAGCCCGCGGGCGAGATGACTTCGGATAACAACGCCTTGCTGACAGCGGGTGTTGCATGCAGTTTTATATTTGGCTTTGCCCGCACTATAGAGAGATCGGCCCTTACGACGTAACCTTGATCGACGAAAATATTAAGAAATAAAAAAAAGAGAAGCTTCCAACTCATTGCTTGGTTAAGGTGCTCGGCTTCCGTCTCGAAAGTCGCGGGTTCGATCCAGGCCGCGGCGGTTTCAATGGAGGCCTGAGCTTTGCGCGCATGTGCGACATCACTGCGCGTTAAAGAACACCAGATGGTCAAAATTTTCGGAGTCCTCCACTACGGCGTGCATGCCTCATAATCATATCGTGGTTTTGGCACGTAAAACCCCAGTTATTATTATTATTATTATTATTATTATTATTATTATTATTATTATTATTATTATTATTATTATTATTATTATTATTATTATTATTCCAACTCATTGCTTGCGAGCAATAAAGCCCTTGCGCTGTATGAACTCGATTAATTGTTCCCGCGATTCCAAGTTGCAAAGCGAACACTAACCTCCGAACTTCTGCGGTTCGGAGGAGAGTGTTCCGTCAGTTGTGTGGAGGACAGTAACACAGGTATCTTCAGAGCGCGTAGATTGAGCTGGGTTATGCCATCAACCCACAGCCTATACTGACAATCTGAGGAGTCGACGACGAAATATGAACGATTCTGGCGTCAAGCTGCAGAACATGCGAAAAATCGCAAAACCCGCATTATACGCGTCCTCGTTTACTGCGTACGCGAAAACGTTGACATCGAGCGATTTCTGTAATGCGCCGACCGGAGCCATTGTCTCGGACACAATTCACCTACCCGTGTAATTAGTCGGCACACATGGCTTGTGTAATACTTATTTCCCGGCGGCACTCTACCTTTGCCACATAGCGGGAAAGCCGCCGGATGTTACGGCGCCAACCAGCGCGGCAGCAGAGCGAATCGCGGGCCCACATCCAGCCGAGAACCACACGCAGGCGCGTGCAACGCGTGCATACCGGTCGGTGCAATGAATCATCCTGCACCCATGCACGTACGGGTGCGCCACATAGCACTCGTCGCATGCAAAAATCAATGCACGCGCTACGTGCTAAACAACAAGTGCACTGTTATATACGTATAGAGTCGGAGTCTCAGGTCTTCCGGCAGTTGTATTCACAAACATTCTGTGGCGTCGTACAAAACTTGTTTTAGGCAGAAAGTCTGGCTCGAGCGCATGCGCAAGCTATACGGTGGATCATCTGCGGCTACACCGGTATACATGTTCCGCAGTGATAAGAGGCGGGGACCTGCATTCTTTTTTTTTTACACATTCGATCCTCTGCCCGCACTACTATACTATAGCACTACCTTAAGGCCTTTCTCTTTTTCCTCCACCCCATGTCCTGCAGACTGCAGAGATAGCACTTAAGCAAATATATCCTGACTTTAATCACTCTACTTTTCTATAACTAACTCTCTCCTGGTTTTGATTTTTCGACAGCACTCTGGCGGTGAAGGAGTTCACAGAAACAAGCGCAAAACAACGAATAGATAAATAAAAACAAATACTCTCGCAGATGTCTGCGTCAATCCGAGAAGCTCGAATAGAGTAAGGGCAGCGAAGCTGGTACAGTGAAATGTAACATTCCTAGACCACTGTAACACGAAGGGTGTGTCTATAAGGGCCGATGTCATCATATTTTTTCGAATGTGTAAAGCACGCAGTGTTCATTGGGGGGCGGGGTTTATGACGTCATTCTAGCAGGTCCCCCTGGAGGGCCGGCGATGACAGACTGAGGCCCTCTATAGATTATCAGCAGCAGCAGTATACATATATGCATACACTATATATGTATACCCGAAACTACGACGCAGGCTGCACTGCTCGCTGTTTCGTATACCGAGCACAGACCGACCAGTCACCGCACCAAAACGAGACGCAGGTGTAACCGAGCGCATTAACATCCAGTAAAGCAGAGCGCGAGACAAACGAGGGCAAAGCTGAAAAGGACACACGCCACTTGTCTTATAACGTGCCCAAACGCACATGCGTTAAGAACACCCGGATACAGTCTTAACTCGCTGCCACGCCAACCATCATAGTCGTTGACTATACACGTGGCCCTGGCGCAGCCTCGAGACGTTATTGACGTCGTCGTCACTCAATCAAGAGAGACATACCTAATACGAAACAAGAGGCACAAACGAAATGCGCAAGAAAGTTCGCAGCCGCATATCAATTAAGACGCGTGTACTTTCATCAGTCCTGCCTCGTTGGAACGGTTCCATATATATCGCCGTACATTACGAACGCCGAAAGAAAAAAAAAAAAATAAGGACAATGTTTTGAAGGACGGATAATGAAAGAGAATTCGTGTACGATTCTCGCGTATCATTCATGCTTGACCTGAGAGAGAATTCGTCAAGGACGGACACGCCACTCGTGTCGCGCTCTTCTCCGCACAGACGTGAATGCAGCACCATGGAAGCGAGGTCAGCGGCGCTCAACTGAATGCACTCAGGCGCGCCTTCGTCAGAGCGTGTCTTCGCGACAACACGACTCGCCTCGTAGAGTTCGGACACTGCAGAAGCAGCGATGAGGCCTTCACGCTTTGTGTCTGTATTTTACGCGCTACGGCTCACACATCTTCGTTTCCGCGACACTCCAATTAAAAACAACCAATAACTTCCCCCCATGTTTTTTTAGTCGTTTCGTGTGGTTGTGACCAACAACAATCTGCCACCTCGGGTTCCCCTTCTGGTTCGGTGGTTTACATATATGCTTGTGTTGTTATCAGGGGCGTAGCCAGGGGGGGGGGGGGGTTCAACTGCCCCCCCCCCCCCGAATTTTTTTCAGTTTTGCATGCGTGTATATACACGCGCACATACAAACGCACGCACGAACATGCATAAAGTGTGGTTGAACCCCCCCCCCCCCCCCCGAAAAAAATTTCTGGCTACGCCCCTGGTTGTTATACATACATATACACAAGCGGGGTTACTGGGCCTGGAAGTGCTTCTTGTACACCTTGTTTCATAAACACAGCCAGTCGACCGGTGCAGGACCACAGAGTGACGACGGCGTGCGTACCGCGATACCGCTTGCTGGCATCATTCCTTGTTCATCGTATACTTAAGACCCACAGGACGAAATTACTGAAAAACCGGTCTGTATTTTACCACGTCTACCGGAACACTCGGACCGCAAACAAAAAAGAAAAAAAAACATTTTGATTTATACCTCAACCACTTCCGCGAGAAGTTGAACAGATGAAAGTTCCCGCGAAGCAAGATATATACAATCAGGGCACATCAGTAAACAGAAACAATGCAATTAAGGCCAATAAAGATAAATATAAATGGGCCATGCGAATCCGGGACTATACTTACAGGGACAAAAATGGAAGCAACCGGGGGGTATCCGCAATTCGTTGCGCCGGAAGTGCGGAACATGGTTTTTCCGTCCAGTGTGCGCGATAGATTCGCAGGGATCACGAACACAAACGGAGCACCTGTAGTACTAGACCCCGGCCTACGGAGCTACGACGAACCGCAAAAGTATGCACGCGCACATCCACGCCGGAGCAAGAGGACTGGAAACACGGAATCAATCCCTCGCAGTTATTGGCACGCCGACGATGCTGGTTAATTCCTGCAGTTGCTCGACGCCGAAAGCCAAGCCACATCCGCAACGCTTGGTAAAGCACACCGAGTACACCGGCGGCCGATTCCCGACCAAGCTGTCCGGTTCTCGAAAACTCCCTAACCGGTCAACAGCCTCCTCATCGATGGGGTCATCGTCGCTGGTCCAGTTCCGTCATCGGTGTCCACGCAGGCAATTCGAGCCGGAGCTGCAGGGCGGGAGTATGCGTGGCGCCAAGCGATGCCGTCCACATCCGCGACAGGCTCTTAGTGCATGCGCAAAAATGCTGCTGCCGGTTTCCCAACGGCGAGCAACGGTCTATGGGCGCGCCTGCCTGGCCGGACAGGACGCACCGTGGCGAGGGACGACCCCGCGAGAGAATGCCGTGCGTCAACTAATCCCGGCGGCTCCCTCATGGCGAAGGAAGCCCACGAGACGGGGGCCAGTTTGGTCGGCCGGGAATCGCCGCCGTGAGATCAGCCGAGCGCGTAATTCTCCTCTCGTGCATCTTATTTCTCTCGCTCTCTTTCCGGCTCAACATTACGCCAACGAAGGCAAAGAAAAGAATACTGCAAGAATAAAGTGGTAAGGGAAGACTCAGGGGGCGGCGGATTCGCGTAACACCGGTGAGGCCGTGGTCACGGCGGGCAAGTTCGTTTTGCCTCCGACATGAACGCGAGTCGCTATAAAGCATGCAGTTGCTGCGTGAGGGATACCATGACTGAACGACACACTGTGACTGTGCACTGATGATATTTGCAGTGTCATAGTCATAGTAACTTTGCGCTGCCTTCATACTTTGTCATTTTCTTACTCCCTTACCGCTTCCAGAGCACATACAGGGTATACAACTGGAAGTCTCCACTGGCTAATAACCTTAATCTTTCCTTTAACTTGCTTTATATCTACTATGAACAACGCACAAAGCCGACGCGAACCTGAGATAACTATACGCGGGTGAGGCGTTGCGCACGTTGTGCACGTCTCAGAAACGTTCGAGGCAAGAGCATGAGTGAGCTCGACACATGCAGCCGTGCAAGAGTACATTATCGCAACGACGAAACGTCCTTGCTCATCATAAGACTATCCCTCAGAGTACTAAAGCTACTCGACCTACTCTGCAGCTCCACAAAGCGGTGCACGAGATACGTCGTCGCCACAGCGGTGCTGTAACCGCACGTTCCCTATCACTGTTCTCTACCAAGGTGATCGGGGAGCACGTGGTGGGGATTAACGTGCACGCCCTACGCGGAGCCTTCGTTGCGTTTGGTTAGATTATGTAAGCATGCAAGACGTGCAGAGCGAAGGCTCCCGGTAAACCAAGGCGGACGAACGAAGATAACCAACCCTGCTGCACTAAAGAGAGCATCATGCAATGCCTATGTAATGCAGTGCGATGCCCACGGTAACCGGCATACCCTTCTCAGGAACTGCCCGCGGCCACGGTACGGGAAGTCCGAAAGGGAAACAAAGGTCGTCTGTACAGAGAGGGAGAGAGAAAATAAAGATAGACAGAGAGCTAGGCTGTGAAACACTGTCAAGAGCGAGATGGTGGAGAAGGAAGGCCGGACGTGCGAGCGTGCCCATGGGAGGGCAGCGTAGCACGGAGGCACAAGCGGCGGCGGTCATCGCTGGCGACGAAGACGAGGGCCGGGCGACCGGTCGCCGCCGTCTGCCGCGGCCACTCACCCTGGCGCCCGCTGGACAACAAAACGACGCCTCCGACCCCAGCGCACACACCGCAGCCATCTTCCAACGGAGCGGAACAATCGCGGGAAAGGAGGAGGCACCGGAAAAAAAAAAGAAGAAAAACTCTCGGGCTGTCACGACGCCGCGATCGGCCTGCGCTGGAATTCGATCGCGAAGCGAGGGAGGTCGACAGTCTCGCAAACAGGTGAGCGCCACGACCTCAGAAAAGAAGAGAACTGAGTAAATAAACAGCAAAAGTCGAGAGAGAGAGCACAGCATAAAAAAACATCAGATATCCAGGCTATGTTCTTCGTCATTCCTGAAGCTTTCGTCACAGAGTGGGGCCATTCCAACAACTGACAAAACGCACTTCTGTCGACTGATGTAAACGAAACTACTAAGGCGGCATTCTTGAGCTCAAAATAGATATCCCCGTCACGGAGTTCCCGGAAACAAACACGGCGCCAACACCGATACCGCGAATGCAGTCCGAAGGCCGTTACAACCGCTGCCACCGTCGAAATAAAACAAAACAGAGCAAAAGAATTAAAGCGTACATTTTTAATGGCCGTGCACTATACGTCATAAAGAGGAAGCGCGCTGAAGGAATGCAACGGGAATGTACTGCAGTTTTTCGCGCTAGATATCGCGGACACTTATCGAAGACGAGGTAAGTTGTACACATCCGTTTGCGGCGTCTACACGCTGCACAGAGAAGAGACAGAAATAACCCATTCGAAGTAACGATTAACCAACGCCGAGAGTGAAGATGGGCAAACTATAAATCCAACAGCCAAAATTCACACGCTCAAGTGCGTGTCATCAAGTAGTCACGTCAAAACAGATAACGCTGAGATACACCGCAATATTGCAATGAATATTCTTGACAATGGGGTGTCGCTGGAGCCAAAGTTTCGAAATGTGGTCTTGTCCTCTTCGAGGCAGCAATCTTGAGGAACACAAGACCCCTTGTCGAAACGTCGGCTCCAGAGACATGCACTCCGTGTTCAAGAACATTCATCTCTTCAAGCTTCCACTTCTCCTGAACTTCTGAACTGTAGTGTAGCAGCAGTAGTAGCGAGGATTTTAGTTGTCCAGCGAAGACGTATAACAGTGATGCAAACGAAGTGCAAGTCCGCAAAAGGAGTCGTTCATATACGATGCCACAAGAAATCCAACCCCTGCAATATATCGTGAACCTCGGCAGTAAAGACTGCGATCTTGCAGGTGCATGAGGTGTGTACAGCTTGCAACAGTCGCGTATTGTTACTTAGCGCTGTTTTAAACGCGGTTCTGCGCCAGTTAATTTTAACAACTTCGCTCGCAGCTGCGACGGGGCACCTGCACGCGTATCCACCATTCCACCGGCAGCGCATATACGACTTCCGCCCGGCGATAGAGGCAGCTGCCGGATCTTGCTCATAAAGAGCAAAAAAAAAAAAAAAAATTCTAATTTAAGGAAATGAAAGAACACACGGCATGCACGCGTCAGCGCTCGCGTGTTCGGTCCAGTGCCCAGGTTAACACGATTACTGCCGCACACAGGGTCGAGCTGCCGCACTCGTTATGACCTCCCACACATGACATATACGCGTCAGCGCATTTATTGCTCACGGTTGTTTATTGCTCATGGCCATATATTGTTCGCGCTGTCTGTAGCGCATAGCCATGTTTGTATATTTATGAGTCTCCATTTTAGTGACATCCAAGACATGGGTAACAAGGAGGAATGGCGTGATCGTATAAGTTATATTACGTATATATCACGCAATCGTGCCCTTATTAGCTTATGGAAAGCACTTTTCTTGAGGGTATACCTTCAAAATTTGCAGGGGGCGGGGGGAGTCGGGACATCTGAACGCCCCCCCCCCCCCCCTTCTCCTCTGGATCCGCCCGTGGCCCGCACAGGGTGGCAGGCCAACCGGCCGAGAGGGAACGCCCCTGTGACGTCATGGAGTACACTTGCTCAGCCACTTGCATCTCTGCTGTTTGATATAATCACAATCATTGACTTTCCAGGGTTGTCATTCACAGTGACCTGTACACGTGCCGAACAAACTACAGTGAAACCTCGGTGATACGATCACAGCTCATACGAATTTCGGGGTAATACGAATTTTTAGTAGGTCCCGGCCAAGGCCCATTGGCCTGCAATGTAATGCAGTACGGTTGCTGCGAACCGATTTTCACCCAGCGACGTTTGATACGAACGTACGCTACGACCCAGGTACGAAGAGGTGCTGTCCGCGCTGTCGCGGAAGACGCACCAAGCACGTGCGAGCGCGGGAACGCAAGCGTGGGCATGCGCGCCGCACCGCCAAATCGTCAGAATCACGGTGTAAGAAAAACACTTTTCTTACGGTCAGAATAAACCTTCAGAGACGCGTCACGGCCTCCAAGATTGTGTACGCGAATCTTTGAGGCTCTTATGTGCCTCCGTGTGCCTTCGCGTTTAGATTACAGAGGACATTAGCGCCATGCTTTCTTTTTTCTATCGCGTCGACGCGGGCTGCTGTAGTTGTACTGTGTTTACACGTGCCTGCCTCGTGCATCAAACATCCTACGAAAGGTGGACGAAGACCGAAAGAAGGCGAGGACGGTCTTGGCGAAGGAGCCAGGCCTCACAACGTCAACGTGCGCGACCGTTGAGGTCGCGCTTGTGCGGGCACGGCCGAAAATTTCCCAAAAAACATCCCTAACACTTCCGCGATAACAAAACCATAACACAGGACCGTGATGCTGTAATTTTGTGGCCTTGATCCATTGCGTCAAAGCTCTTCTTTTGTTACTTTCGCTGCAGTACTCCGTTGTCATGCAAAAAAGCATACTAAAATTTGCAAGGGCCTACTGCTGTCGCGGGTCACAATGCACTTGGTTCATTAATTAAATACGCGCGTACGGGCCGTATATTTACGAGTGCTGGTATGATTGCCGACATCTAAAAACTTCACTGAAAATCATTCAGGGTTCTTCCTGACGTTGCTGCGGCCCTGAAAAACAATAAATGAAAACGTACGCCTGCTTTCTTTTGTCACATGCTAATTTTCAATGCTTTCTGGTGATACGAATTTTGGATGATACGAATATTTTAGGCGGTCCCATGAGATTCGCATCACCAAGGTTCCAGTCCGGACGACGCGTTTTCTCTTTCATTTGATACAGGCGACATTTCATCGCTAAACGTTAACAATCAAGAAGTTTTCTCCGACCTTAAAAACAAATGATTTATATATACACGTTCAGGAAACGACACCAGTTCCAAGTAGTTCAGCGTGCCGAGTAATTATACTACATTGCCTCCCTGCGACAAAACAGAAGCTGTATACATTGAGGTATGCGTGCCGTGGATAGATAACAGAAGGGCTGATGAAGAAGATGCGAACACAAATTTTATACGGACACCGAAGCTGCGTTGTTTAATACCTTGAGGCCCGGGATATTCATTGGATGTGAATGCATGCTTGTATACGGAGTAGACGGGTCACCGGCGTTGATCGAAAAAGGCTAATGACGAGCCGCGACCGCAGGGTCGAGGACGACTACATGCGTATAGCTCTCAAGCTCGACATCATACACAGCGCTCGCACACGCAAGCATGCACATCCGGGTCTGGCTATAGCAACAGCGCGCTGGCCAGTGATTATACCAGAGCTAACTAAGCACTGGAGGAAGAGAAAGATTTAATGGAATGTAGAGAACGAATAAGTGTACTGCGAATAAGCGTAACGAATAAGTGAACGACTAGGTGTACTGCGAACAAGTGTAACGGATAAGTGTACTGCGCAAGCGTTTACTAAGAAGGACAGCGGGTAGAAACGTTTAAGGAGGAAGGCACGCGTGCATGTATGCACAACACACGAATGGTATCCGACGAAGGTGAATAGAACTTTGAGATAAAGGAAGGAAACATCCTTAACAAGGAAGTACACAGTTTAGAACAATTCGGGAACGTGCGGCGCAAAGAGCCTTTAATGTTACACCCGAAAGTAGCACCAGGAAGCAACCACGTGACACGCTCTACTGACACACGCACGCAACAGCCGTGGCCCCCTGGCTATAGCACCGGGCAAACTGTTAGCCTCTATATAAAACAAACGAGGAAATGTATAAAGTCAAGCGTGTTTCCGAAAGTGAAATTTGCAGAGTATAAGCTTCGCTCCCGCCTTCCTTCCTGTATATCTGTGGTTTAAAGTTACATAGTAAATGATTTTAAGGATCACTGACAGGTGAAGAAGACTACGCGAGCTGAAACAAAACAAACAAACAAACAAACAAACAAACGAACAAACAAACAAAAAGAGACCTGCTACTTAACGAAAAGTGTTTCGCCCGAAAATTTGAAATGCAAGTTCAATTACATCGTTGATCAAACAATTTAGTGCGAAGAGCAAAGTAAAAAAAAAATCGCTGACGTCAAAGCAGTATCACAACAAATAAATCAGCGCGGAAGAAAATCACTAATAAAACAAGAGTGTTAAGCGGGACCCAGTGTAGTAGGAATACACCGTTATGCAAAAAAAAAAAAGTGACTACCGCATGATTGCAGCACCTTTTTCTTTTTTCTTCGATATATTTTGCTGAGTGGAAAGACATAAATTGAGGCGGAGATTATTTAAGTTAACATTATTTTATACTACGTGAAGCCTCCTAAGCCGTTTCCGCTTTACAAAACTTACAGACGCTACATGTTACGAACTCTTCGAAATTTCGCTAGGTAAAAAAAAAGAAAAAGGAAAGAAAAAGAAACTGTACAAGCTGGATCTTTCGGATTAGCGCGCACGACAAGCACAACGGCAGAATTAGCTCAGTTTGCTGCTTTATATAGAATCCTAACATTTTCTCGATTTTAATGTTTAATTATAATGCCTTGTTGTTACTGCTGCTTGCTCCGTGACATTAAGTTTCCCGCTTACCAAGGAATTTCAGGCGCGAAAGACGATAACTTTTGTTAGCATACCGCCCCTCTCCTAGCATTTGCCGACGAGTTTTCTCGCTCAACCTTGAGAACTTTCGATTCTTTCGAGTCTTTCGAATATAACTTCTTTTTCTCCGGTATACGATAGATCACGGGAGCGCTACCGTGTAACAGACGTGAAAGTGCAGACTCGCAGGATACGTGCAGCGAAGGACAAGTCCCCATGCGCACATTTCTGTCTGCCTTCCTTTCTTTATTTTTCAACAACCGCAAAAAAGAGCGGGCATGCGTGCAGCCAACTCAAAACTGCCTACAGAACCACACGATGCCTGTCAACCCTTCATTTACGACGTTAATACGCGACGTTTTCCAGGACTTACATACTACATCCCGTTCCGAGGACGACGGCCCCATTTCAAGCGGCGAGCGAGCGCGATCAGATTAGGGAAACGCGCTCAAGGAAATCGGTGGGGCCGGCGAGGCGGCGGTGCATTCCAAGCACGTGCTGTGTTCGACGAGTGAAAGGCGACCGGCTGAGCACGTGCAG
Source organism: Rhipicephalus sanguineus (assembly GCF_013339695.2). Classification (NCBI taxonomy): domain Eukaryota; kingdom Metazoa; phylum Arthropoda; class Arachnida; order Ixodida; family Ixodidae; genus Rhipicephalus; species Rhipicephalus sanguineus. The sequence continues at coordinate 134,934,425 of NC_051178.1, forward strand.
CCGCCGAACGGCACACTCTCATCAACAGGACGGGCGAAAGCAAAGGGTGGGGAAAGAAAAAAATAAAACGCCTCTCTTTAAAAAAAACAAACTCGCAGGGTCCCTTACGCATTCGCCTCGATCGACTCGAAGACGACTCGAAGACAAAAGCCGTCATCGTCTTTTTTTTTTTTTTGCTTCTTCTCACGCCCTCATCCGAAATCATTCTGCACCTAACGTGGTTTAGCACTGCCTCCGTGATCGGTCCATCTTTGACCAAACGACGATGTAATGTGATGACGTCACCATGTAAAGATACATTATGTGACGACACGATGACGGCATAGTGACGTCATTATGATGTAGCAAGTTTTGATATCTGTGACGTCATTGATGACGTCATAACGTGATTATGATTTTTCGCATCACTCGTGTTGACGCCGCCGACGGTCAATTTTCGCGTTTGATGAGGTATCTAAGGCTCTCGCCTTAAAAACTTGTGCGCAATTTCACTCCGCGAAGGTGTAAGGTCAGCACGCGGCCCTGAGGGGACACAGTGGAGGCCAGTTTGGTACCAAAGGCTAGGCTGTGAACGTGGCCATCAGCGTTCAAACCACTGTGCAAGATATACCGCGACACATCGACGTCGACAGCGCCATCGAGGTTATGAGTAGGCTTCACTGCAATCACAATGTGGCAAAGCCAGCTTAAAAAGACCAAGCTTACGCCCATCCCTTAAAGTTGGTTTCAATTCTGAACACAAATGCATTGCTGAGAAGACATATTTCCTGGGACACTATCGGCCGTCTTATATAAGAACATGAAGGCCCTAGGACCTTTTTTTTTTTTAAATTTTAATAACCCTTTGTTGTTGCCCCGAGGCGCCCGCTGGTGCCGTTGACACCGCTGCTATTCCCTTCGTCTTTCCTCGTAGGCACGCTGCACTTCTGTAGTCCTATACCCAGTGACAGAAAATACAGGACATTCATATGGTGCAGATATGTTCACATTTTGATAAAGTGGGTGTGCAGCCTAGTGGTTAAGACACTTGTCTTCGAAAAGTGGGGGCCCGGTTTACACATGTGGATGCATAGTATATGTGAAATTTAAAACTTTAGGGGATGCATTTGAACAACCCAATGACCCCCCCTCCCCCTGGCTACGCCAATGCTGCTTATAGCTTCAATGATTTGGCTCGTACTGCGGCCTATTAGACATTATATATAAGGTCCCTTGATAGGCGTGCTCCGGCAGCTATTTCCTCTGCAAGAACGTCTTGTCAGGGCTTCATTCGACAGATGACCAACGCTCTGCGACAGAACTCAATTTTCAGATTGTAAGCTGCGCTTCAGCGGGCACAACTAGCCGTTTCCAAGAGCAGTTCACGGAGAAAAACCTAATTTTGTTTACTTCTTTTTCGCCCGTGCCCGTTTTGACTCATTCGCCTATAAACGCACCCACCTTAATTTGCGCTGTTTACTACGGGTTCGTGCGCTCCACTTCCCTTTGCGTGCGGGCGACAACGAAAACGTGAAGCTCGTTTAGCGACGCCCAAGTCACGGCCGCGCCGCCTGACGCCACGACCAGGCCGTTTTCTTCAAGAGTAGAGCAGCACAGACTCAGAGTACACCGCGTTCACTCGTGTACAAAAGTTGCACCTGAGTCAGCCCCCAATAAATGTGAACGAAGTGCACCTACAACGTCTAATACGCATCGCACACAAAATTCGTGAACATAAGGAAAAGCAAAAAAAAAACGCTAATCTACAGTGCAAGCTGCGTGTTAGCGGAGCGAACCCTAATAAAGAAACGCGGAAATTTCCGAATGTAACCTCTTGTTTATGTCGGAGCCTTCTCAGATCGAGGTCGCTCAACTGCGCAGAAGTTCAAATGAAGGACCCGATAATATTATCTCCTTAATGACAGTGATTTATTTCAAAATGAGCAATTAGTAAAATTCGAGAACAGGGTGTGACGCATGTAAGCTGTCCAAATATAGTAATGAATAAAGGGTAAGAGGAATAGAGTATCCGCGGCCTGCCTTCCCGCGCTGTCTACAAGCGTAAAACCAATCGATGCTAATATACAGAGCGCCCACCAATGCATCTCGAAGAGGCAATTCTGCTACGATGGGCGCCGTAGTTGGTACATCTTCAGTGCAGAGATACTGCTCCCTTAAAGGGGCCATGACACGGTCGCTCAAAGATTTGTGGTTTCCAGCGAAAACTAGTAGTAGAGGCTCTATTATGCCTATACAGATCTCAAAATTGGGCCGTAAAAGAACATTTCAGTGCAAAACAAGCCCTAGAAGTCGCCGGCTGTAAATCCCGCCCACCGTCAGCGACCGCCATTTTGCCATGGCGCGTGTGACGTCATGTGCAGCACAGAACGGAGCCGTCGTCTTCTACCAATGTTTCAGCCGTTGCAAATCATTCAATTTCAGTGCCAAGCTGAAGAAAGCTAAAATATCTCGATATCACGTGCAGCTGACCACAGAACAATATCGTTCGCCTCAGTGCAGACGCTTGCACAGCTAGCTGCTTGTTACGTCACGGCTCGCGAATGCGCCAGTGTTGCCTGACTCTCGGGCCGCTCCCGTGTTTATAAAAATATTCGATTATAATTTAAGTGCTCTACCAAATGTGCTAAATTTTCGCGAGCTTGTTTGTGAATGTACAAGGATTAATCCACATAACACAGATTATGATCAAAAATTGGGTGTCATGGCCCCTTTAACCATCGGGACGCGGCAGCCTTAGCCGGGAATCGAACCCGTGACTTCGCGCTCAGCAACCGAACAGTGTGCATAGAGAGTAACATCATCAAAACGGCGTGTGCCAGCACGTCGTTACAAACACACGAGCTTTATACCGCAGTGAAAGAAGACTGGACGCAGCTAATTACACGCGGGTATATAAGGTATATAATGACACCACCGAGCAGGGGCATACTACAGATGGCGCAAGAAAGGCACCACCACGCGATAAAATCGCAATTCCCACGCGATGCCAGCGCACAAAGGGGCCCCGTGGCCGGAGAAGGCGAGCGGCCAGAGCAAAGCGAGGGAGAAGGGAGAACAGGTGGGGCGACCAAAGAGAGCCATTACACTTGCCTGTATATATATATATATATATATATATATATATATATATATATATATATATATATATATATATATATATATATATATACTGCACACGGGAGTGAGCGCCGAAGGAAAGCCATTACCTAAGTAATCACACCAAAAGAAAGTGCATGACCGGAAACGGAATAAAGATTGAAAACAAACAAACAAAGAGGCTTGTATATATATAAACCTTCACGAGCGAGGTGCTCAGACTCGTTGAGATAAAGAAAACTGAGAGGCACAGTTTCACACGCGAGGCTAGTGTATAGAGCGCAATGACCGTACGACATTGATGCACTGCGGATACGAAACACTCTCGCACAGCCGTTACCTTACGCATGTGTAAAGTAAACGTCGGAGTCGACGTTACCAAGACATGGGCGGCGCGATAGGTCTTTGAGTTCAAGCGCGATTTACTAAATTTTCAAAGTGCGATGGGATCATAGACTAAGTTGAAGACAATCGGACTGGCACGAGCAGAAGAAAACGAGAAGGAAAAAAAAAAAACAAATAAACTACGGAGGCATAATCTAGTCTAGTCTAGACGGCGAAATCTAATTTTGAGAATTTTTATCGAACGCGTAGACACTTTTATGAATGTGGCCAAGAACGGAGGCAGATTAACTTGAGTATTTCAACACCGAATGAATCAGATTTCAGTTTGCCTGCCAGCGTGTACTTCTCCCTCGCTTTCTGGGGATAGGTGTATACATGAGGTATGGTCGTCCCAATGCAAATGAATGCATCTTACAGAATTATGTCAGAGGAAAACTTATAAGCTCATGAGCGCTCTCCTCTTCGTCGCTCGAAGGGCAAGACGCAATCTGATGCCATGCGCGCAGTGACCATACCTCGCCCTCTTATATGTATTTCCGCGTTTTCGTCATTCTGAACCGCACGTTTTATCGCCTCAGCATGCGAGTGACAGACTGTATACACGTAGCTGACCTTCGTTAGCACATAAACCACGCAGAAGCGACAACGCCTCTATCGAAGAACAAACAAGTCAGGAATGCGTGCGACGACCGCGTGCTTTCGGATTCGCTCAGCGTGAAGCATCGCCTTCCCTCATGGCTCGCAGGAATGCATGAAATGCAGCCTTCCCGAAGAGCTGCAGCAGAGTATTTTATATGCGAGCTTGGAACAGCAAAGTGAATACTTGCAGGAAAGTTACGCGTTCTTCTTCTTTCTAGTCTTTAAGCTTTTGCAGTTGTAATGCCATGCCCGTATTTGTGTTGGTTATACAATGCCCCAGTTGCATCCCGCGCGCTTCCCATACTTCTGACTGTTCTGCCGCTCATGGTGTCGACTGCTTATGCTAGACAGTTACTGTGCATGGGGTCGTCAGCAAATATTTTCCTTTCCCTTACCTCCTTTGTATATATGCTTCCCCAAATGAACAACCCCACACTACACTACTACTACTACTGCTGCTAATAATAATAATGAAGATGATGATAATAATAATAATAATAATAATAATAATAATAATAATAATAATAATAATAATAATAATAATAATAATAATAATAATAATAATAATAATAATAATAATACTGCGGAGAGCCGGATGCTCTCCGCCATGGTGGTTGAGTGTTCGCGTGACTATAAGAGCTCAACAACCAAGCAGACGCCACTGAAAACCAGGTACCGAATTCACGAAACTTCTCTTGCGTACGTGCGTTTTCCCATTGGTCGGCGGCGGCTTCACTAATGATATGTCCCGCATCGTGATGGGCTGAAATATTCTCTTACGAAAATTTTTAGCGTAAGACGCTTTTGATAATACGGGCCCATGATCATGGCAGAAAGCCCGCCACGGTGGTCTAGTGTTATGGTGCTCTAATGCTGACCCGAAGGTCGCAGGATAGAATCCCGACCGCGGCGGCCGCATTTTTTCGATAGAGGCCTCCGCCTCGTCACTATCTAGGCCGGCGTGACACGGCTGCATGCTACACCACGCCTCAGATAAGGGACAGCGCCACCACAGCGTCACCGGAGGCTTACGTCACCGACGGCGGCTATAAAACCAAGCTGCCAAGCTCGAAAGAGATGATTCCTTCGCTACCCGACTGAGCGCAGTATCGGCATGCTCGCCCCGCTGCTGCTACTTCGCTAATAAACTGTTGTTACGTTTTATGTTGGGATGCGTCCTCCCATCGACACGGCATTCCACATGCTAATTGCCTTTCTCTCCTGTAGTAGCAAATTCTACTGTTTCGCGGCAATCGGCACATCTGCACTTTTCTGTTGTTTTCTTCAAGTCGCTGCAGGTTGCACCGAATATTCAACGTGCTTTCCCGTATATATGTAAACGCGGGAAAAACCACGGGAGTTCAATATGCGGCGCGCACGTCCCTTGCCTTACGCCCTGCAATGCACCTCTCGTCGCATAGAGCAAATAAGGCACATCTGACACGTTGTCGTATAAGATGGCTGCGTTTTCTATCCGTATACGGCAAACCAACGCATAAAGCTCCACCCAGCGCAAGAATTCGATCACGCGCCATTATTTATGTCGCAGCCCCACTGCCTGTGGCAGCTCTAACAGGTACAGGACCTTGCTCGCGCTCGCCCATGCGTTGTACAAACCATATATATAGGGGAAGAAAAATACGACTCAGTTTAGAGATTTACATGCGCTTACCGCGTGCAGCCTATACATTCACTTAACGAAGAGACGCGAGCCTCCGGCTGATGGACGACACGGATTTCCTTCCTAACCAGTTAATGTAAGGAGTGGTTCTGAATTTTGAACAGCGCGAACACAAGGACGAAGAGGCAGATGACAATTAGCAAACGCGACAGACCTAAACCGAAGCTTATCGCGATAAACGTACATACCATCGCTTTCCAGGCGCGGCCGCATACACGGAAACGACACGCGCGTATGGAGAAGTTGCGTAAGCGTGAAATAAGCGACAGCCGAAACGCGCCGCGTAACACGCGTCTCGTAGACGCCCGAGTCCGTATTATAATGGCTTGACGACAAGGACGGAAGGAATACGGGATGGCATCGTGCCGCGGTTCTTCTCCTCAGCGGCGTCTTAGTTGTGCAAGCCGCTTGCCTGCTCGCGTGCTGTACACCACGTGATGGCCGCATCTCATGCAGGGGGCGTCCATACGATATGCTGCCAGCCAGCGAGCCATGCATGGATAAGTGAAGAGGTGCACCTGTACACCGATGGCCTATACGAATCCTCGACGCGATATGCACGAGCAGATCTTATGTTCACGTGTCGTATAGTGTACGGGTTTCGCGAACGCATACCGCGTACATGTCAGGTGCGGCCGGCACCGCGGCGTGACGAGCTGCACGCGAGCGGAGGAGACAATAATTATATCCGGGTGACATTGACGAGTCCGTGGCACGGAAACGGTGGGTACGCCGCACTTCTTTTCGCGTAAACACGGCTAACTCGTCCGTTGCTGCAGTAACGCGCACTTATGAGCTATTATTTGTAATACAAGAAGCTTCGTTTGATCTGTAAAAGAGCGTATAAGGACTGCCCGTGCAAGAGTGCGCTTGATACCAGATTACTCAAACAAGGATGAATAATCGCGCATACTTATGGTATAATAATGATCAATAATAAATAGTAATTGTTGGGGTTTAACGTCCCAAAACCGCGAGGAGGAGAAGGAGAGAAAGGAAAGGCAGGGATGTTAACCAGTCTAGAAGGACCGGTATGCTACCCTACACTGGGGGAAGGGATGGGGGAGATATAAAGATAGAGAGAGAGAAGGAGAGCACGCACGCACAAAAAGTCACACACATTTCACGGTCATCATAACGACGTTAGTCTATAAGCGACGGTGCAGGTCTGATGCCTTCAAGAAGTTTAGCACTGCCTTCGTCGCCTTCACCCGCGATGACCTATCAGGACGACATTGATTATGAGAGACGCCGTAGTGGAGGGCTCCGGAAATTTCGACCACCCGGGATTCTTCATCGTGCACCTAAATCTAATAAGCACACGGGCCTGAAGCATTTTCGCCTCCATCGAAAATGCGGCCGCCGCAGCCGGGATTCGATCCCGCGACCTGCGGGTCAGCCGTCGAGCACCATAACCACTGGACCACCGTGACGGGTGATATAATAATGGTTAGACACGTTAACTGTAATAAGTAAGCACGAATCATCCGGACAAAGACACAAATAACAGAAACGGACAAAGCGCTTGTCTGGAATGTTCGCACTTTTTTTTAGGGGCGAAGCTCCTTAAGGCGGCACCCGTTCGTCCCTCGTAGTCGTAGTCGTAGTAGTAGTAGTCGTAGTCGTAGTGCGTAACAAGTCTTACGCTTTGACCTCCAAGGTGGTGCCGGTGGGAGATTTTTCCTGTGCGTTGTTGAACAATAAAAAATTCGCAGCGTGCGCGTTAACTAAAAGCCGAATTCTTCTGTCTCTCATTCCCCATTAGCAGCCATTGGCATGTTCCAGTAGGAAACGTTAGTATAAGTAGAAGTGTTAGCTAAAAGCCGACTTCTTCTGTCTCTCATTCCCATTAGCAGCCATTGTTTACCTCCAAGGTAGTGCCTGGTGAGATTTCTCCTGTGCGTGATTAAACAATAAAAATTTTGTTCAAAACGCCGTTGATTGATGAAATAAACCAACGAAAGACTCCAGATGTTTTGTAAAAGCAAAACGAAAGAACGCCAGATGTTTCTAAAGCAAAACGAAAAGACGCCAGCTGCTTAACGAAAGACGCCAGATGTTTTCTAAAGCAATGGTTTTCTAAACAATGAAAATTCACAGCGTACATGTAAAATTAAAGTGAGCTGCAAGTCGTCATAACTCATCGAACCTTTAGTATAAACGCGCCCGATCTCAAGTCGGTGATGATGCACTGGGCAGAATTCACGGAAGATTCACGGTTTACCGATGAACCTCCGCAGCTTCGCCCACTCATCATCATTCACTCCGTGGATATGCTGTGTTTTTTTTTTTTTTTTTTTGCTGCTAACAGTAACATGCCATGAAAAACACAGCCTAGCAGTTGAACTGTAAGCAGATGGCTAAACAACGGAGGACTCTTACCGCCAGTCCTCCCACTACACAGTCAAGAAACTCGCGTTGATCGTCTATAACGTCCTCGACTAAATTTGTCCCACATATTATCGAAGCAAGCATAACGCTCGCGGCTCACAGAGGACGTATTCGGCACGTCGTGGAATTCGCAACTTATACGGATCGACGCTGCATGCTTATTAATTTTCTCGCGTCGATCCTCCTTTTATCCTTGCTTCGTGTCAAGACCACTCAAAAGTCCTTCATCCAACACTCCAGCAGACAGAGAAAGAGAGAGAGAGAGAGAGCGCGACAGGCCGTTTGCGTATACAAGTGCGTATATGGACAAGACAGAACATGAGTCAATCAAGATTTCCTTGATCGACAGGAGACTCCGACGCCGAATCTTTCGAGGGCGCTCGCAGCGAGAAGCAAAGTGGTCACTCAAATCAAAGGCGCTAAGCAACAACGCGAACAGCTATAGCGTGTATAGGATAACAAAGACAGTGACACACAGAAAGAAAAGAGAGAAAAATATAGAGTGAGACGGCGCGAGATGGCAACAACGGCATCTCTCTCTGACATTCGAGTCAAACAGTGCCGCCAACAAGCAGCACGGCTGCTCGCGCTCTTGACCCCGTTGTGGCCTCAGGCAGCGGCAGCACTCGAGTACAAGAGAACAACGTGGAATCTATGCGGCAGGTATGTATGCGAATCAGCGGGATTCCGCCGCCGCCGCCTCAACAAGCCTCAGTAGAGGACGAGAATAAAGAGACCACCCCCTTCGTCGTCAGCGCTTTCTTGGAGGCGCGCTGCTCGGCTGCCCTTGCCTCGTTTCTTCTGCCGAGTACGTACATATACACCTGGGAAGACGAAGAATTCAGGTCGTCCCGCCGCTGCCTTTCGAAACGGAACGCGATGCAGCGCGCGTGCTCGCGGAGCTACGAACGACGCGGGACCTCACCCTGTGTATATATATATAGGTATATACACTATGTACCACAGCCGTGAGCCATGGCTGTCTCTATGCGTATACTACAGCACAACGCATGCTAGGCGCAATTTCTCCACGATGCCGCGCGAGCTACGGTTATCGGGCACTGGAATCAGTTGGTCGATCCTGCGAATGCGCACAGCTGTATATATACGAAATCAGAGAGCATAACTGCGGGGCAGGTGCAGCCTGCGACTGAGCTGGTACGAGCACCGAGCTTCGGCGCCTTGAAACACTGCCTCGGGGCGTGATTATACATATACATATACGCAAGACAGTCACCACTATGCGTGATTTGTCAAAGCGTCGCCGCGGTCCAATCGACGAGATAAAAAGCGCGCGCTCGTCGCGCAATAACGCGCCGGCGCACGTGCGCCGAGGAGCGCCGCGCGGTCGTTCGACTGGTTCGTGTATGCTAAAACGAGAGCTTGGTACACGTGCAGTCAGGTAACCGCGGAAAAAAAAGAAAACAAACGTCATCACGCAAACACTGCGCCTTTCCTATACCTCCTTAGCGATCTCTCTACAGTCTCCGCGCAACCTTCCTCGTTCGAAACAGGAGTGCCAGATAGCCACAGGGTTTCGGTCGAGAAGTTTGCCCGCGCGGTTTCGTTTTCTTTATTTTCGCCGCGGCGGAGACCTCATTTCGAAGGACAGCCAGGTTTAAAAAATACAACGAGATGCCTTGTTACGATGGGGCTGGACCCGAAAGACTGCCTAAGATGTCGGCCAGTCCGCGGTGTTATGGCGAACGCGGCCGATGAACCGTTTATATAGGAACCTAAGGGCGTACGCATTGCAGCCGCGACTCCCGTATAATTCACAAGAATAAAGAAAAATGAAAGCATCGAAACCCAAGCCGATCTGTATAGCCATCTGAGTTTCAAGAAATCGCCTTCTGAATGCCTTCCTTCGAGATCAACACGCCCTGCGACTCACGCCACCCTCGCGCGAGGCGAACACTCCCTCGTGCGACACTGCATGAGAAACCACGGGTGCGTGCTTTTGATTCAGTGCGGGGACCCCTTAGTAGAAATACACGACTGAGAGTAAATCATGACTACATATCGATAAACTTAAAATAGGTGTCGTGTCGTTGCTGCATGTTCAACCGCGATGCAGATGCTCGTGATTGTCCATATCAGGTGAGAGAGTTTTACGATAACCAAAGAGCTGTCGAGCGACATCTTAAATGTAAACGAAGCGATGATTCACGCATGCAAAAAAAAAAGCCTGATAAAATGATAAAGATAAAAAAAGATCAGTAAAAAGCAGCATACATCCGCTACCGTTCCTGTCATACTGTAGCCCAACCTTCCTACAGCTTCTATCCTGACTATAAGACAAACAAGAGAGAGAGAGAGAGAGAAAGCAATTGAGCAGCTAACAACAGCGCGAAGCAATCAGGTCTCCGCGAAATTCCGTCACATTGCACGGTTAAAAGGCGTTCGTGAACGCAAGTCACGATGCACATAACCCGCGGACTCGCGGTATATAGCTGTGTGTCGTTTTCACGCTCTATATAGCAGCAACTGCGCCACACGAGTATAGCTGCAGGGAATCGCCGGCCCTCAGTATCGGGCCCTGCAAGTACACACTACACAAGGCCAGTACCGACATAAACGATCTAGATAAGCATTCGCTTCGGAACGTTTGCCGCGAGTGGACCCGTGAGGTACACCGCCTCTCGAAACGTGTGCGAAAATAAGAGGGATGTTTTCAGGAACATGGAGGCTATATAAATGTGACAGCAGTGGTAAACAGTGGTCGAACAAGGAATGTCTTAGGAACCAATAGGTATGGACAACAGAACTTGTCCTCGTCGGTGCAGCAATATGTAGTGAAGTGCACTTGCTTTGCAGAACACACACACACACACACACACACACACACACACACACACACACACACACACACACACACACACACACACACACACACACACACACACACACACACACACACACACACACACACACACACACACACACACACACACACACACACACACACACACACACACACAAAGAAAAAAACATTTACAGCTTTCGAAGCCGACTCCACTTGCTGTAACGATGGGATCCACTGACATTACATAGTCGACCACCGTTTCATCGCATGTGTCTCAGTTTATGAGGATGGTTATTTTTTGAAAGGTCAGAAGTTTACGTAATACACGGGTCAAAATATAACAAACATTCGAACATTCGCCCAGTTTCACCTAGCGTATACTCGAATGTATATATTGTAGTGAAGAAGATGAGTGCTACTCGGAAAGGCAGAGGGTACCACTCAGGTGGAAAAGAAGAAGACGTTTGGTTGTTTCGGCGCTTAGGCTGGTTCCGCCATTAGCACGTAACTTGTCGTGACTGTTCCTCTGTTTTATAAACCAGTGCTACTCCTAAACGCCTTGTTTTAATATATACAAGTTGCAACCTTGAGGAAGACACGTCCGCTTGTTAAAATGTCGGCTCCAGCGACACCGTGCGTTCACGAATTCTTGATATATAAGTAGAATTATACATTGAGTTAATGACCTAAACGGCCACCTAGCGGCGCCCGTATGGTGTCTCCGAACATCGCTGCATGAAATCGAAATGGGTTTCCGAGTGCATCGCGCACGTCACGGCCGCAACAGCTGCTGTGGGACATCAACCCAATCCATCTCGTAATTAAGCAAGCGCGTGGAACCGACGCCACCCCCCCCCCCTACAAAATAATTACATGGCTGTTATATATAGGCACGTGTGGAATATCCAGCATGCCGCGCAACATAAAGCGAAAGAGAGACACGACATTGACAGTGCATGCTGCCGTCAGGGGCGTAACCTAGCTCTGGCGTTCTCGTATCTTATCTGCGACACACGTCAGCTTACATTGTATATGCATATATGGCTGGCTGTTTCTCATCCCTATCCATCCCTATCGCCTCTCAGCAACAAAGAGGAGCATCGGGGCTATGTACGCACAAAGAAACACGGCAAGCTCGATCATTGGCGTAGAATTAATATCTGCAGGTAAGGTCAGAAGTTGACGTAATACACGGGTCGAAAAATAATAAAAATTCGATTAGCGCAGTCCCCCCCCCCCTTGCGTCCACTAAAAACATAGGCCATTACGCTGACCGCATATATATATGCTACAACTAGGGGTGTGCGAATATCAAATTTTTCGAATACGAATCGAATACGAATATCCACATTCGAATATCGAATCGAATATCGAATATCAAAGGAAAAATGCCTCCACAGTAACAATATTTTATTTAACATGTAGCTATTTGAAAAAAAAAAAAAACGTTAACTGCCTGACTGGCAACACAACATACACTGCTATCTCCAGAACGCAATGTCCAGGCTGGCACAATGCACATCACAACACAAGCACATGTCACGGCATAATGAAAGTAATGACTACATGTTATCATGAAGAAATATGAGTTGCTCCACATGATCAGGCAGCAGGCGCTCCCTTGTAACAGAGACACCCCCGCCCCCCCCCCCCCCCCCCCCCCCCCCTGCCGCTGAAAAGGCGCGCTCGCTTGGAACAGAAGTGGCTGGTATAGGGAGGTACACGGGGCAAAGCTTTGCCAGACTGGGGTATCTGAAGGTGCCTACAGTCCGCCACCAGTCACGTGGGTCACTGTCTTTCTTCAGAAGTGGTCCCGCATAGTGAACGAGTGGTAGTGCGGCACGTTACGGCCGCATAATATTGAAAATGCACGCTTACATGATCGCCAACAGCGCTGCACGTCGGAGATGCACCAGCAATAAATCATACGTATTGGGGCGCTCGTCGCAGGCAGATATCGTTCCTCCGTGTACTTACGATGTTTATCGCTCCTCTCAGCAACGTTTTTAGCTATACGAACACAGCAGAAATGTGGAAGACGAGCTACTGTATGCATGATAATCGAATAGCATATTCGAATTTTTCGAATATTCGAAGTTATCGAATATTCGAAACTTTTCGAATACACGATTTTCGAATCGAATACGAATATTTCCAATGTAATATTCGACGAATATTCGAAACTTTCGAATATTCGCACACCCCTAGCTACAACGCGAGGCACATATTAGGAATGCAGACTGTGAGCTCAGGTTCGGAAAATGCTTTTTCTCAGATTACACATCACGTAGAGTACAATATACTGGCCCTGCCTCTATACCCAAAACAATAGCTCCACACTTACATGTTCCATTCTGGCTAGCTTTAGCTGGATGCCATAGTTCCTACAAGACAGACCACAAGAACCAGCGTCTTCTCGGGACGTTTTTCATATTCTTCCCCTCGTGTGAACTCGACAAATCTGCGAAGCCCAAGTGGCAAACCTTTCTTCGGTTCTTTTTCTTTTTCGGTTAGTTTCCTGTTAACAGGCCCAGGGGGTAAACAAAAGGGCAAATTTTGAGACATAAAATACTTTTTTTTTTCTTCCATAGCAGCCCTTGAGACAGCTCGGGGTGTCATTTCGGTCCCGGAGAATTACAGTAGCGACGTCCTGTTGTAGTCTCAAGACGTGTGGCCTTAACAATTATCAGCCAAGGCGAAGTACACTCCGTTCTCTAAGAGGCGCCTTTCCGTTCATTATACGTCCGCGCTCCCATGCCCCGGAGCAGGACGACGTTTCCGCTGGCCGCAAACTTGCGAGCATGGTTGCTCACCAGTGGAGTAAAAGCCCCGCTATTTCAGGCCCACAGGCTTGGCCCTAGGGAAGCCGATTAGCGGCGGCGCTGTGCGAGTGTGAGTCACGAAACAAATCGAAGGTCACGAATGTAGGGGGAGTTCTGGGTAACCAATTATAATGCACACGCAGCGCCAGTGGCATGGAGCGCCCATCTGTAACTCTATATAAATTGTCGGTACAGAGGATTATCGGAGAACACAACTTGTGCAGAACAGAGATTGCAGAACACGGTCAGCTATTGTAAAAACAGATCGTATGCGACTGCTGGCAACCCAGCTCACCAGCCACGGAATAATATAAAGAGAAAGAGACACAAAGAAAAGCCAACAGTCCTGTTAGCTATTGCTAAGGGGAGCACAGGTGAAAGCGTATACGCTCTCATGAGACACTCATTACACAGTTCTAGTATGGTTCGTAGATTTAGCGTTGCTTGGGTACGATAAGCAAACTTAACGTGCGTACTCAAGAGTATAGTGCATGACGCATGCGCAGTGGCGACAAGCGCTAGCGTACGTGCCCTATTATAAAACTGCCCATAAATTACCTTGACGTTCTCAGTCGAGATTGCGTCGTTCAATCGCAGATGACGTCATAACACGCCGTCTTTGATGACGTCATCACATATTACGATTGTCATTCTGTCACGTGACATTTGGTACCATTCGAGCTCACGACGACGCCGGACGCCAGGTATTTTGACTCATGAGACATATAGCGTAAAAAACACTCAACAGCGTTCGCCACAAAATCAAAGGAGGTCGCAGTGCTTAGACGTATTCCCGAACTGCAGCACAGTTTTTCTGGCTCGCAGCAGGGATGACGGTTGGGGCCTTTGCACCGGGATACACGAATACAAGTGAACATGGTTGTTTGAGGTTACGAAAGACGCTAGTTCCCGCGGCCCATAAAAGGAAGCATGACACATCCTTGTGTGGAATGGAAGTGAAAGATATATAGAGGAGAGCGGAAAGGGGATGCCACCTTCTCGAGGTACGAGTAGAGAGCCAGGTCGGAAATCCAACTCAGTATCTCTCGCAGTGTAGGCGGACGCTCTTCGCCACCGCTACGGTACAGCTGAACGCAATCTATATACAAAGCTGTCCCCTCAAAACAGATTTATCACTGTATAGGCTTCTCTCTCCCCCCCCCCCCCTTCTGATGATGATACATATTACTGCATACCTCCCGAGTGCGCTAAACATGATGCAATAGCCGCGTACACAATCTGCCTCAGAACTTTGCCAATGCAGCGTTAATTGTGTAACGAGACTCCTTTAAGTCAGATCACGTTGCAGCGCGCCGTCTTCATTCTTCGCACCAGACACGTATACGGATATGTACATGTTCGTTCTTCATGGAATCACGTACTATAGAGCAAGGTAACGCTAGTGATGGTGGAGTGGCATGCGCTTTAGTCAACATGGTTCCGGTAAGGTCCTTACACGCCATCCGAATACACGCATACGAGGCCGAGCGGTCAACGAGATCGTGGTATACGGTGGTGGTGGTGGTGGCGGTGGCGTGATTGTGTGCAAATGGCGGCCACGCTTCCACGAGCGTGTCTACACGTTCGCTGCCCACGCCAGCTGTCTTCGAAATTAATCGGCGGCCCCGCTTGGTGCGCGCCCGGTCGTACACGCCCTCTCCTTACCGATCCCGTGGCATGCACCTCCGAGGCAACTGTAATGCCAGCTCTGTACGTGCATGCACGCTGACAGCGGTCGCGGCCGTGCACAATGTCGGCACGCACTGCACCGCGAAGGTTTAGCGTCGAGGTCCTGTACTGCACGCAGCCACCCCTGCGTCAGCCCGGTCTGGCTCGCTAGATAGCTGTCAGTAAGCTTGCTGTAAGGCTCGCTACGCCTGTAAGCAGGCGTATATACGCCTACTTAAAGTGCACACTTACTCAGAATAGTAAGCGAGCGTGGTGGATTCTGCTGATATATTATTTTGCTTGCCCTTGCAGCTTAATTCCGTTTCTTTCATGAGAGAGGGAGAGGCAAAGGAAAGACACCGAGGTTGAGCAGAGGAAATATACAGTTAATAAAAACAATAACTGTTGGGTTTTCACGTTCCGAAACCACGATATGATTACGAGAGACGCCGTAGTGGACAGCTCCGGAAATTTCGACCACCTGGGGTTCTTTAACGTGCACTTGAATCTAAACAGAAGGTCTTGTAGCAATGCGGCTGCCGCGGCCGGGATTCGACTCCGCGACCTTCGGGCCAGCAGTCGAGTATCATAATCACTAGACCACCGCGGCGGGTGAGATATGCAGTTGGCTGCCCTGTACTTCGTAAAGGTAAAGGGGGTCATAGTGCTTTTCATTTTACGATCGCGCACGGAAGCGACAGGTGCATCTCAAATTTCGCGTGATGCGCCGGCACGAAGCACGCTTTTGACGAATACAATAGAAGGGCCGCGGTAACTGTCCAGCCGCTATTGCTGCAGCTGCTTGCAGGCTCCAAACAGCCACCTTGTCACTACATACGGACAGTCTTTGTGGTGTTGGAAATAGATAAATGGATATTAATAAGCATCAGTATTGTGAATAAAGCAATGACGAGGGGTCTACAGTCCCAGCCGCTCCTATGCAACCCTGAATACAGAAGGCGCCGATCATCGAGGTTGGATATATATGGTCATCGATCTCTCTTCCAAAGGTCGTGGGGAGGGCGGTGACTTCCACTACTGTGAAGTAGGAAGCCAGTAAGCTGTGACTATGGCGGGCCTGGTATATAGTCAATACTGAATTTATATACTATCATTATTGATCATATTGAGTGATTAAAGAGAAAAGCACTCAAAGGACCCGGTGTTTCTTAAGCGCATGACGCATATTATCTCATCAGCGACGGCCAACGGCGATTTCAAAATGAAATACTGTAGTAAATAGGAAACCCAGTTGTCTCAAAAGTGTAAAAACGGCATGACGTTCGTTTCTATGCAAATGGTCTTGTCTTTCAGGCAAAATTATTCACGTAATTCTGCCATGTCGGCGAAATGACACGCCTTTATATGTTTATACGTTTACGCCACGTCCATTTTTTCGACGCAATAACGCTGGATTAGTCGAGTTCATCGGTCAGGCGAGAATTGTTGTTCAACGCGTCTTCTGTCCGCCGACGCGATCCGCCAGAACCTGCAGCCATATATAACTTCTCTGTAAAGAAAAATGCTAATGCACTGGCAGGCCTGGGGCTGGCAGCACTTCGAGTCGCTCCAAACCAAAGCTCGAAGCGTGTCGTGTCGGCACCGCCACGAGCTGCTGAGAGCAACGCTGGGGACAGACAATGGCCGCACGCTGAAAGCAACGCGGAAACGAACGACGACGCCTTCTCTTTGCGCTAGAACGCGGGCACCGGAAGACGGCTGGGAATTCAGGGCACGCGGCACAGCCCGGTGCCGATGCGTATACGCGAGTGCAAAAGGCACGGCTCGTACCGCACAGGTGACTTGGGTGAACGTGCATAGCGTATCACTATGTTTACAAATTACTACACGAGGTTATTGTACTATATGAGTCGGGTGCTAGCCGTTGTGTAAGGATACATTGCGGACGTATGCCAGCAAGCAAAAAATGACGACAGTATACATGGGCTTCCTTATACAAGCTTTTACGTCTAATGGCTCACCAAACTTTTGGAATCGCGGCTGAGCTCGAGGGCGCGGGTTCGATTCCCGGCCACGGCGGCCGCACTTCAAAAGGGGAGAAATGCGAAGAACACCCGTGCTCTTATAGTTCCATAGGTGCATGTCCCTAGGTGGCCGACATTGATCTGGAGTCCCCCACTGCGGCGTGCCTCGCAATCATATCGTGGTTTTGGCACGTAAAAGACCAGCAGTTATTCTGTTCTGTTTTAACTGGCTTGCTGTGCAGAGGTTGAGGTTTATATTACCTCGGCTACTCCATTTCTATAAGTTCTGCAGCGAAAAAAGAAAAAAAAGAAGGGTTACCCAAAATAACAATTGAGCAACTAAAAAAAAAACACATAGCACACTGAAACAAGTTAAAATAACGTGGTAATGTACAGTTTGATTGCAGAAGTTCACGTTGCAATAAAGCGTCCACACGTACACATTTCTAGTTCTGCCCACAGCATATGGACTAACACATCATTCCGTATATAGCAACACATAGCTGTTAATCACAAGCGCTTATCTAGTCCGGTGTCCACTAAGAAGCCTTTCAGGAAGACCGGCCGTATTAAACTTTTTGAGTCGATCAGTGTTAAATAAACAAAAAATTGCCTAAGAAATGCGACTCGCCGTTATTGCAGGCTTTCTGTGGATATTAGAAAGTTAAAGCTTAATGAACAAAGCCGCAAGAACGTCTAAAGGCACAAGCTCGAATATTGGACAAATCACTGTGTGTACTAAAGCCGAACGATGTATAGGCGCCGCAGTTTTCTCTACTAACTTTTAAGGCGAAAGCCTTAGATGCCTAATCAAACGCGAAAATTGACCGTCGGCGGCATCGACCCGAGTGACTCAAGAAATAATCATCACGTGATTACTTCACCATATGACGTCTTCATGACGTCACAAATCGCCAAAATGTGTGACGCCATCATGACGTCACATAAAGGACGTCACATAAAGTGACGTCGCATGATGACGCCATCGCATAACATCGGCGCTTGGCCAAGGGCAGGCCAATAACGGAGGCAGGGCAAAATCACGGTAGGCGCAGAGAGCTTTCGGAGTATATATACATCGAGTGAGAAAAAGAAAAATTGGCAAAGCTTGCAAGCGAAGCCACGCAAGGCTTAAAACAGAGAAACTGGACGATTCTGAAGCCTAATATGGCTGCTTCTATAGGTTGATTCTAGGCCTTAGCTATGTGATGCAGGTTGTTTACAGGTTGCTTCTAGGTCGATGCCAGGCTTTAGCTCTATAGGTAATGCTAGGTTGTTTCTACGTTCATTCTCAGTGCAGAGAGGTTCGGGTTAAACCAGAGACGACACGGACGTCCAAACTGCAGAGACAGAACCTCGCACTGAAACCAAGCGTTCGCACCTCTCGTAGATCTACGAGCACGTCGTCATTGGCGTAGGCCTTCCATCGCTTCGGGGTCTTCTCGCAGCCGCTAGGTGGATACAAATTGCTTCTAGGTCGTTGCTAGGCTTTAGCTATAGGTGATGCTAGGTTGTTTCTGCGTTGATTCTCGGCACAGAAAGGTTCGAGTTAAACCAGAGACAGTCACAGAAACGACACGGATGTCCAAACTGCAGAGACAGAACCTCGCGCTGAAACTAAGCGTTCGCCCCTTACATAGATCTACGGGCACGTCGTCGTTTACCCAATTTCTGTGGCACATACCCGTTTATTACGATGATAGTTCTTTGGTTCGTCGGACAAGGAACGATTTCCTCAACAGCTTTGCTGTTAAAAAAATGGCTTTCGCCTTCGAGACGACATAGGCGAAAGCGTAAGGGACCCTGTGAATTTTTGTACAAGATAAGCTCCATGACACGTATATCCAACTCGCAGCCTCGAGCTCAGGTAAGCAGTCGTCACAGCACACTGCGTTGCCCAGCACGCGCGACCCAATACTGGTCACCGAGGCCGCGTGACACACGGGGCAGCCGATAACAGTGCCCGGTGCGCGATAACGGCTGGCATACCTCCGTTTGGAAGGACCTTCGACCGCGCTTATCTTGCTGTGCTTCAAGAGCTAGTGCATTCTCTACTTAACGTTTGCAAACGATAGCACATATGAGAAGATAACGAAGGGCACCTTCTCTCTCTCTCCCTTTCACCGAAAGCCGCTTCCGCCTTCTCACCTCTTATATCATATACTATATGCTCTGCAGCAAACGATCAATGATAGCGTACCCTGTCAAGTGCACATGAGCTGCGCACGATATAGCGTCTGTACACGTGTGTTAAATGAGTTTGCAGTATTCATTCACGAAGCCAAGAGCATGTATAGCACATACTAATATAAGTACAAAGGAAGCTCTAGCCACTCGCTTGTGCACTATGCGAAGTGTTGGCACTAGAGGTCAACGTCTGATCTTGCCAAAACAGTACTCCCCTTTACTCCGTTTCACCCTCCTCAACCCCCCCCCTTTTTTTTTTGGCAGTGTGAAAGGCTAATCTAATTTACTGATAGACTCGGTACAAGTAAATCTTTTTTTTTTGTCCCTTTAAGGAGCAACTCGTATCCTCACAAAAGAGAACGTATATTTCGCGCCCAGTGCTGTGCTTGTCTCTGCCCCCATTTCACGCGTATGAAATATTGCGTGATACGTATCGCCGCAACCCGTTCACCGCTATAAGCGGTCTCATGAGGGGGAGCCCTCGGCGGGCGACGTTCAACCACCTCGACCCGCAATATGGTGATGATGACAACGGCCGGGTCCGCGCGCAGTTCGACACGCTTGAACGGACACCCCGGGGCACGCGGTCTCTCTTCCCTCTCACTCCCCTCTTCTGGCTTCAAATGCCTCCCCCGGTGAGACAACATATGCGGAGCACAGGCACGGCCGATTAGAGGTGTGCACGGGCTCCGGGTAGCCCGAAAGCCCGAGCGCGACCCGGCCCGCGGGCCGGGCTCGGGCGGGCCGACGTATTTTCACCTCGGGCCCGGGCCGGGCTCGGGCTACCTGGAGTTTAATCGGAGTGGGCTCGGGCCCGGCGCAAAGCCCGACTCAAGCCCGATATATAGAGAAGGAGCGGGAATTGTTTTCCAGCACGCACACAAAGCCTTTTCCGCGACAGCCCTTTACCGCTTTTCCTTTCCATTCGCTACTTTAAACAAAAGGGGAGCAGGCAAAGCACTGCCTCTGTTGCACTCCGACAAACAGAGAAGTACCACTACCTGAGCTAGTGACGGCGCCAAGCGACTGTTCCGCATTGGATTTAAGGCCAAATCCCATATGAGTGAAAATGCACGAGACAGCGACGAGCGACCCGACGTAGATCGCCTTCGTGCAAGCTGATGCTTGCATGGGCTATGGCGAGCGAACTCCATTCTTGCTGGCATGAGGCCGTCTTAGAGACTGTTCGTCGTGTGTCGTTTGATCACATTTGATATGCTGAATAAAATGACAAATTACCGGAAAACGATGTTTTGTTTTCGCAGCGAACCTTCAAAAAGTCGGGCCGGGCCGGGCCGGGCCCGGGATTGTGTTTTCGTACGTCGGGCCGGGCCGGGCGGGCTCCCAGCCTTTTGCCGTCGGGCTCGGGCGGGCCTTCGACAAAGTCAGCGGGCCCGGGCCGGGCTCGGGCTCGGAAATACGGCCCGTGCACAGCTCTACGGCCGATAGCCCGGCCCGTTTGCATGTGCCGCGCCCGGGTGAGCACCGCGTCCCCCCCTGCCAACGAGCGGCCGGAAGAGACGTTGCGAATACATCTTCATAATCGGAAAGAGCGCGCGCATAACTGTATGCACGCGGCCGGTCGCCGGAACCGCCGTACACGTTACATCGGCACGCGCTTATGAATACGCGCGTCCGCATATCAGCACGCAAGCGCTGCCACGTCGTCGTGTGGTTTGTATACAGCCATGGCGATTGAGCGGACACCAAGGAGGTTAAAGGCGGACACTCGGCGGTCATGACACGCGCGTCGCGCTGATTGTTGTTGTTGTTGTTGTTGTTGTTGTTGTTGTTGTTGTTGTTGTTGTTGTTGTTGTTGTTGTTGTTGTGTGTGTGTGTGTGTGGTGTGTGTGTGTGTGTGTGTGTGTGTGTGTGTGTGTGTGTGTGTGTGTGTGTGTGTGTGTGTGTGTGTGGTGTGTGTGTGTGTGTGTGTGTGTGTGTGTGGTGTGTGTGTGTGTGTGTGTGTGTGTGTGTGTGTGTGTGGTGTGTGTGTGTGTGTGTGTGTGTGTGTGTGTGTGTGTGTGTGTGTGTGTGTGTGTGTGTGTGTGTGTGTGGTGTGTGTGTGTGTGGTGTGTGTGTGTGTGTGGTGTGTGTGTGTGTGTGTGTGTGTGTGTGTGTGTGTGTGTGTGTGTGTGGTGTGTGTGTGTGTGTGTGTGTGTGTGTGTGTGTGTGTGTGTGTGTGTGTGTGTGTGTGTGTGTGTGTGTGTGTGTGTGTGTGTGTGTGTGTGTGTGTGTGTGTGTGTGTGGTGTGTGTGTGTGTGTGTGTGTGTGTGTGTGTGTGTGTGTGTGTGTGTGTGTGTGTGTGTGTGTGTGGTGTGTGTGTGTGTGTGTGTGTGCGCGCGCGCCGCGCGCGCGGGGGGGGGGGTAGAGGTTGAAGGAGAGGAAGAGACGCTACTTCTGCAGCCCTTGCTAGAAGCATGGTTCAGAGAGAGAGAGAGATACGAAGAGGAAAGGCAGGGAGGTTAACCAAGCTTTGGTTAAGCGTTGCTGTTGTGAAGAGGTGGAAAAACCGAGAGGTGACGTTCGCTGGAAAGTGAATTAGAAGCAGAATCTATAAACGTTGGTTAGAAGAAGTGAAAAAACGGTGCTCAGAAAAGCGAGGAGTAGGGTAGGGAAAAAAGAAAGCGGTGGGAACGAAAAAAGAAAAAGGAGGAGGGGGGGCGGTAGGAAAACAGCCGTTCTCGGGATTCCGAGCAGCCAACAAACGCGAGCCCCCGAGGTACAAATGTCATTGCCAGCACTCGAAAAAAAAAATAATAAACGTGGTCTCGATCTTATCCGGCGACGTGCATCGCTCCTATACGAAAGTGGCTCGATGTATGTATGTACACACACAGTCGCAGAGCGAGAAAGACGGAGGAGGGCTTGCGTGGTGGAGGGGCACAGTTACGTGACCAGCGTACGACAGATAACGAAACCAATTCTGCGGCTGCCCCTGCTGTGCCAGCAAAGGGGGAGCACAGACAACCGGCAGGGTTAAAGCATAACAACGACGCAGCATGCCAAGCCAACGCACCGGAAAGCGGAACGACGAGCAGGAAGCAAGAGGCTTCTCCGCCAAGCAACAGGCCTCCCCTCCCCTCTTTCTCACTCGTAACACTCCCCCCCCCCCCCCCCCCCCCCCCCCCCCCCCCCCCCCCATACACATACAGATCGTCTGTAGAAAGAAGCAGGCAGGTCGCGCCAGGGCTTCCCCATACAGCTGTTCGCGAGAGGCCGCCGCTGATGGTGCATAAAGAGCGCGGCGCCTCAACGATATGCAAGAGAAACAGGGGCGTCATATACACGGAACCAGGCTTACATAAGCACGCTACAGCCACTTCGCTCGCAGACTGAGAGCACGCGTATACACGCAAAGTGGGGTTCGAGCATTCCGCGGCTTGGCTTGAGTTTACTGCTGCTAAGCAAGGAGATCATAAGGTACAATGCAGCTGCAGAGTAGGGCACGGCCTAAGCACCACAGCTCATGACGACCTCTCTGTCCAACTTCAAGTAAACTCTCTCTCTGGAGCTAACAAGGAACGCTTCCACTCTAACTCGTCATGCTAAATGGAGGGACAAAAACGCATTTGCGAGACGTATATATACATATACTGCGTGGCGTGGCGTCGCCGCGTTCCTGTGCATAGAATATCGATCAAGATGGCCAGCCAAAGTGAATAAACCCATGGAGCGCACTTCAACCATAGAGCACTTTTGATGTACCTCGCCCATACTGACCTCCATTGATGTGTCTATGGCATTGGAGACATCAACCTTCGAAAAAAAGAAAGCGGCGAAGTTAAACTTTATGTGGAATGGAACCTTCTACGATACGCTGAAGTTGCGTGGGTTCTTATAAAGCCGTCGCCATGGACTTTACAGGTACAGGCGGTCGGGGCGGAGAGAGTCGCGAAACGAAGCGGTACCACAAACGGTTTGCTAAAGGCTATATAGCTAATCCCAACGCTTGATTTTGCGGCATTTCTGGCAAACGTGAAGTCGGGTATTGTAGTGAAGAGAGGATTCCTTCACAGTCTCACAGTGAAGCCAGCAACTGTGCACAGCGTTAGCACCAGACTTAAAGGGGCCCTGCAACACCTTTCTTTGTTATATTGGAATAGTCCCATTATTGACGTATGACTCTTCACGAGCCATATGCCGCAAAAATTTTTCGAATCCGTCAAGTCTAAGTGGTGTTACCAAATTATAGAGATCACGTTCCGCAGCTTTCTCTCTCAACTCAACGCAGCGAGCGCGCGGAAAGCTGCGCGCGGCGTGAGGGGAGGAGGGAGGGCGGAGGTGCGAGGAGGCGACGTCAGCGCCGGCGGCATTTTTTTCATTTTTTCTCTCTGGCGTCTCGGCGCAACCACGTGGTCTGTGCCGCCACTTCCGGTCGGCTTGCGTCGTTCTCGTCGAGCGGAGTAGATCGCGCTGTGTATCGCGCGTGCTTGAAAACTGCGCGTCGGTTTGGTAATGTTGGGTGTGCACCTCGAACGCCGTAGTGTTTTCATCGCTCTGCCAACCATGGAAGCAAACGTGCGCGCTCGTTTGGAACGAATGACAGCTGAGATCGGTTTCGGCCCATACTCCGATACACCGCCTCGTAAGACGGCACTGGCAGACGACCCCGAAGCGCCGCCATTACCGGACGCCAGCATTGTTATCGGAGACACGCTGCGCCCGTGCCTCGGTCGGTCGTGAGAACGTGCCGACGATGCAGTTCTCAGCTGACGAGGCAACACTCGAACGGCTGCCACTCTCAACGGCAACCGGCGATGGTCAAAAGCACAGAAATATTCACGTTTTCGGCACTGCGCATGGCGAAGAAAACGGAACCACGCAACTACGAGCAGACGAGCTGTCGGTGAGACCGGAAGTGCTAATATTAATGTTTGTTCGGTGTTTTTAACGCGATAACATAATATAAACATACATATTATCTACTTATTGAACTCAAAATTAACAACGAAAGTAATAATGAGGGTGTTATCGTGATTATAACATCAGCCAATGGTGGAACTGCCGACAATCGCGTCATATTTTGCGGACTAATACATCATTTGTCGAGAGAAGAGGGAGCGATTTTCAGCTGACTTTGAGAATTTATTGTAAATTCCAGGCCGTGCGCATCGCTATAATATTTGGCTCGCGTGTTCTCGGGAGCCTCGACTACCGATCGGCAGCGCTTTTTGAGCATGCTCGAAAAGTGTTGCAGGGCCCCTTTAAAACACTACGATGTTGGAACTCACGTATTAGCTGCGAGCAAATTCTCCTCATTGACCGCTGCATTGTTTCCTTTATAATCGGGAAAACAAAGTGCCCTTTTAGATAACAGTGCCGGCCGCCTGATGAGGATTAATGATACGTAGGCCCTTATTTATTTATTTATTTATTTATTTATTTATTTATTTATTTATTTATTTATTTATTTATTTATTCCGAACAAGGTTCAAAGCAACTCGGGAAATCTTTAATATTGGGAACAGTGGAAGCCTTAATTCGAATTAGTCTTTTTTTTTTTTTTTTACCACCCATGATTTCTTACAACGCTCTGCCAAAGCTGCATATTCAAACGCAACGGCGCGTTTGAACACAGTCCTTTCTGAAATGCGGCCGCATCACGGCCATGAGTCGCACCCACGACCTCAATCTCAGCGCCAGGACGCCGCAGTCACTGAACCAGCGGCCATGACAGGTAGATCGAAGAGACTGCTATCTCGGAGTGCACTGTTATTTTCCCTCTTGAAGATGCAAAGCCGCCTATAGGCCCCGCTCGCAACGGCCGTGCGCTGATATGCGTGAAGTGGCATCCAACCGCTTCATGCAAAGCTGTTTACTTTTTCTCCTCTCAGGACGAGCGGCACAGAAAAGAGATTTCGTGGGAACGTTGGCGCAGCGCTCACGTATACCACGCATGCGTGCCATTATCGCTGCATCGCCCACCTGCAACTCCGAATGGCGGTGGCGGTGCCCTATGCCACGACGAAGTGAAGGCAGCGCGTTTTCGTATTCAAATGGCGTACTACTATTCAAAGCGGTCGCGCGCACAAGCGACGTGCCACACGGCGACGTCTCGAAGAGCACGGGCGCCCGCACGAAGCAGCATACGTAGTAAGACTTCTTCCAGGGCGAGTTGCTTTGTACACACGTACAAAAAAGTCCGATTATAGAGCGAAAGGACACGGACACAGGAAAGACAGGACGCCACGAGCGCTCGTGGTGTCCTGTCCTTCCTCTGTCCGTGCCTGACAATGACTTCAGCAGCATCCGTACCTGAGGAGGGGCTGCGGCCGCGATGCATCCCCTGGCGTGCACCTTGGCCAAGTCGTAGCGCTTGGAGCGGCGGGTCAGGCATCCGGCCGCGATCTTCGCGGCCCTGGCCACCAACTCAGACATGGCTGCTTCGGGCCGCACGCTCACCGCACCATCTCACCACGAAGCACAACACACACAGCAACCCGACACTCACGCACAGAGCCGCGACTCCGAGGCCCGTGGGAACGCGGTTACCTTAATCCGAAGGTTCGCGCAGGTGCGCTAGTATAGGGCCGAGTCGCCGGCCAACTTCACAATCACAGATCTGAGAACTACAACAGTGGCGTTAAAGACGTAAAATGGGGCAAGAAAGAGACGATCACTCCCGAGGCACAAGGCGAGGGAGGCGACGGGGTCGAAGAGGGTGAAGGGGTGTGACTGCACGCTGGGAAGTGCTTTGCTGAAGGGTGCACTGTGTGCCGAACAAAACTGCGATGCTCGCCGAACTGTCTCCGGTGGCTGAAGAAGAGCAGGGCAGCGAGGCACTTCGTGGACAATGAGCGATTTCGCCGTCTGCGCGAAGAGTTCGAAGGCGGGCTTACTCGAAGCACGCTTGCGATGACGACTGCGTCGACCACTCGCGCGAACAATATAGATCCAGGTCAGACGTTTAGACAAAAGAAGGTCCCGATGCCCATCCAACTTGTCTCGGTCACACTTGATGGTGTTCTTCAGAGCACGGGCGCGCAAGGAAGGTGAGAAACGCTCCCCAATTAAAGCTCACGGTGCCAAGAAAAGGCCGCGGCGCGCCACACGAACTGTAACACTTGAATAGCAGGCGTCACGACAATGTACACTTGAGAGTGGGCTCAACGGTGTGCCTTCGTGTCCATTCAGAGCGTCACTCTTCTTCAAGAAGGTGCAAAGTCAGGAGAATGAGGCAACGGGCCACACCTTTGGAGTCCTTGGAGAAAAAAAGTCAGCACATTGCTGCACCTGTCACCAAACTGGATGGAATCGGGAACACTCCTGTTGAACGACTGGAGAGAGAAGCGAGCCTGGTGAAAAGCGAGCTTCCCTCGTCGAGCTCCCGCGGACTTTTGCTCGCACCTGACACCCGTGACGGTATGCGGTATGACAGCGTCAGGCCGGACTCGGTAACGGTGGGAAGGATCGTGTGGCAGCGCGCAGGGGAGCTGGTTAGAGCGAAGAGTATCCGCGACCGACCGGTGGAGATGCGAAGGTATGTGCGACAGCGCGTCAGTGGCTTCGCCAAGCGGCAAACACACACGGCGGCGCGCGTAGCGAAAACCCGCCCACTTTAGGCGGCGGCGGTCGACCGCGCTTATCAATCACACGGCGATGAGGCGGCGGCAGAGAGGAGGGCGAGCGCGTCCGTCCAGCCGCCGCCACAGCAGGTCGTGGTCGCCACGTTACGGCTGAAAGCACTGCAGAAGGGGCTACTTGAACAGGCGGCTATGTTTACCTTCTTTTCTTCACGAATTCGAAGACAGTTCGACGAGGGAGGCCCGAAGAACGCTAGGTTGCAGGCCGGGAAAAAGGATACGGCACGGTGCGCGCTTCTCTCTGGGCGCAGTCTTCCTTTCCGATCGTTGGTCCGGCCCTTCTCAGCAGAGAAGGTGGCGCAGATCGCGTTTCGCGACGACCGTTGCGCTGGGGGTTCTTCTTTCGTGCCTGTGCGCTGCTATTCCACTGAGTAGGCCGCTCCGCCCGCTTCCGGCCGGTCGGTGGCGGTTGCTGAGACCGGCAAGCTACGGCAGTATAGAGCGAGTCCATACACGCACACACACACACACATACAAACGGAAGCTTCCAGGAGCGTCTAGTTTTCCTCCTGCGCGTAAGATGAAAGAACAAACAAGAAGTCCTCACCGTCTAGCCGTCTCGGCGCTGCTCTCGTAAGGCCTCCTTCCCAAGAGAGGGAACGCAGAGAGCAGCCTCTTAGGTCGAAGCGGCGGCCGAAGCCGACAACGATCGCATCCGATTCCGGGAAGAGTGCGGGTCGCGGTCGATTTCTAACCCTCTGTCGAGTTTAGTGCGAGCTCTGTTCCGACTGCCCGGGAGCGACTTCCACCAAGAGCTTAGGCACTGTATGAAAGATTGCTAGCAGGATGAGAAGAGAGGAGGCTGACAGCTCCAAAACAAGCCCAGATTTGCGAGGCCACCGCCGTGTATTCGCAGAGTTTCGTTCTTGCACTAACGGTGATTCGGGATAGCCAACACGGCGGCCGTGCGTGCGTATCTTCTCCGCGTTTTGCAAGCTCCGAGTCGACGGTGTCAAGGATGGCAGCAGCAGCAAATCGTTGATGCGCGTCGTCCACGTAGTTGAGGATTCCACTCACTTGCCGGGCCCATTGCGAGCGAGTGTATACGCCGCGAATTGTGTACGAAATATTCGGCAGCCGCCGCCTCACTATGCCGGCTCGTCGTCCCACACAGGGCCGGTGCAGCCCAGACTCCGGCGGCTATGTGCGCATGCAGACAGAAAAACTGGGCCGCCGTTTCGCTACGCCAGACTCGAGGCTATAGCTGTCAGCTGCTTCGGGTGACGACAAAAATGAATAAAACAGGTGACGAGCCCGCCAAGCGCAAACAGGCAGATGCGGCACCGTCACGCCACGCGCTACCGAAGCGGTCCTGACGACTTCGGTGCAGTACACGCCCCGGACTGCTGAGGGTACGATGCCGGTGGTTCGACAGGCAACGCCACCCTGTGCCACACGTCGAGTGAGCTAAGGCACGACGGCACAAACACAGGCAACACACGAGCGAGAACAGCGACAGTCCATGCGCCACCGCGCCACGCGCGCACACAACGCGCGTCGAGAGAGCGCGAGCGGAGCGTTTTATGCGCGACGGAAGTCAGCTGGCCTCGGGACGCTGAACGACGACGACGCTCGTTCACAACGGCGCAGTCGACGGCAGTGCCAACATCCGTGCGGCCAACAGGGTGTGTTCGTGTGTTTGGCGCAGGATGCGCTTCTCACGAGGCTTCGCCGATCCAAAACTTACGGCGACATACGCGGCGGCTTCTGCCTTGTATTGCGATGTGGAGATTTGTCCTTATGGAAGACAACGAACTTACGGGAACGTCAATACCTGCTGGAACTTGGACGTGTGGCCGAACAACGGGGAACTGCACTCGACCTCGGTACTCGACTACACACACACGGACTCACACATAAGGCTGCACCGTACACAAAGCAGGCGCGCTGCCAGTCAACCGGGCCGGTCTGTCGGTGCAAAAGCGGCGCCGGCATGCAGTCGGCCGTGGAAGATGGAAGCCCCGGCGGGCATGCGTCCTCGCCGGCGGGCGGGAAAGAAGCCTCGTCGACGTCGTCCGGCGGCGAAGAACCAGGTTACTGGAGCTAACGACTCGGGCCAGCGGGCGGCTCGGGCGAAGGAACAGCGACGACGACGACCAACACCGCCGCCAGCGCGCGCGCTCCACGGCGCAGCGATGCCTTCATCTGGCGCAGCACTCGCCGCCGTCCAACGCTGGCGGCAACGGCGACGTCGACCGACGACGAGGAGGAGGAAAAGGCGCCGCAGAAAAAAACCTGTTGCGCCGAGCAGACACTCCAGGAATGCGCTGAAGGCACGCGCGCCCGCTCTCATAGCACAGACGCACTGTACAGTTATATTCCCCTCTCCATCGCTCGTTTTACTTTATTCTCGTGCCGTCGCATATACGAGAGGATGCGCATAGCGGCACCAGACAAGCGTCCATCACACGCAGCCCACGCGGTGCATACCAAACCGCTGCCAACGGCCTCGTCCGAACTGAAGAGAAGCGGCAGCTGACCCCGTACGAAGCGCGCCGGACAGGACGCTCTAGAGGACACACTCCCATCGAAGAGGAACAGGGGACGGTATGGGGGGAGAGGGGAGGGATTGACGGGGTGGTCTTTCACCCTTCAGTATCAAACATGACAGGTCTCCAGGCTCGGCGTTTAGCCTTGCGTCGTATCCTCTCTTCTTCGGCCGCGCAGAGTAAATGAAAATCGCATTCCTCGGTGTCCAACGTAACGGCCAAAGGCGGAAATCACGGACGGATAGCGATGAGTCGGTGGAACTTGAGTGAAGAAAGCTATGAGTTTGGAGTGGTCGGCGTATAGAAGAAACACGAAGGACACCCGTTCTACATAGAGGCACGGCCTAAAGGAAAGACACTGCACAAGATAAATTAAGAAATGTGCGGTATAACGCTTTCACGCAGTTATGCTATATATTATGAGTGCATGCTGCTGGAAGCTTTCAGTCACTCAAAGAACCGCCATGATGCACTCACAATAAGGTAATTAATCCACACAATAGGTGTGAAATTTAAAACATTCAAACACGCGCGAGATAGGGCACGCAGTCCTGGCAACGTGTTACATTTTTGTTTATATTTAGTTATGCGCTTAGCGGAAGGTCCGATCACGAGCAAAAAGGTCCGTGGCCTCCGCTTCGCGCCCGATTTATGAAATACATAATGGAAAGAGCGCGGTGCGAAGAGTACTCAGCAGCAGGACTTTCACTTAATTTTCCCATCATCACCCCCTCCCTGCCACCTCTTCCCTCGCCGCGCAAGAAAATCGAATTAGCGACTGGTGCAACATGCCAGCTCACGCGCGTTCAGCGCGTTTTACTACAACGTGGCCGCGCATGCCGGTGTCTCAATCTGCCAGCGCCGCATGCCGCTTGCAGACTTGCATATAGGCTGCATGCATGCATGCAAGAAGACGGGCAGGTGCTCGGATAAATGAAAGACAAGCACGTCCGTTCCTAAGGTCGACGACCTCGAGTTACGACGGCGCAGGTCAAGTGGGAGGCGACGGAAAGCGGCCCGTTGGCCCAGAGATCGGTGTGCCGTCAGCGCCCGCCGCAGGTCAAACAGTTATCGACGGCGATTGGCGCGGTGCGCCTCCTCCCGTATAGCATACACTATAAACTATCGGCCGACTGCGACGACGAGAGACAGCTATACGCAGTGGGACTGTGCCGTCTACGCGCGGCTGCTGTCAAAAGTTCAAGCGCCCCTCAAGCGCTTGGGGATGAATGGGCAAGACAGCGCTGCGTCGGGCGTCAGATCTCTCTCTCTCTCTCTCTCTCTCTCTCTCTCTCTCTCTCTCTCTCTCTCTCTCTCTCTCTTTATCGCCACTCATTCAATACATCCGACAGCTCTGAGCATCACAAGCCCGGCCGCAGCCATAATTTTGTATACAGCGAAACGCCTTCATAACGAAATCTTGGGGACTTCCAAAATA
This sequence comes from Rhipicephalus sanguineus, assembly GCF_013339695.2. NCBI lineage: Eukaryota > Metazoa > Arthropoda > Arachnida > Ixodida > Ixodidae > Rhipicephalus > Rhipicephalus sanguineus. Next base: position 134,965,555 of record NC_051178.1, read on the forward strand.
CTTCGTTATACAGGTCACTACGTTGTAAAGGTCGCGCAGCGTAACGATCACGTCATCTATATAGCAGGGACGTATAAGGCAAAGAATCTGCTTGATACACGTCATTTCGTTGTATAGGAGGGTTCGATGCTTTACAGGCGTTCGCCCGCACGCCGCTGTCAATCGAGGTGCGTGTGCTTAATTAATTCACTGTGACATTCAATGTCACAATTCTTGGTAGCAGTAATCGAGGCACACATATACAAAGCGCAGGAGAAAACCAAAAGGAACAGAAGAGGGTGTTGCTGTCGTTTCCGGCGCTTTATTATGTAATGTGTAACACTGATACGCATAATGCTTATACGGATTATCAACTCATCAGCCCGCCGGCAGACATTATTAATGCCCCAAGTTGACGTGTGGAGAGTGGGCCAGTGATTTGGATATACTCTGTTGTATACAATCATACGACTCCACTTCGGTTGAAACGCGGTAACCTTGGCAGCCGTCTGACAGCGCAGGTATAGAGCGCCACTGCCACATGGTTCGTCGCGGACGTAAAGGTCGCTTTCATACGGAGAGCGCATTTTAGCGTTCCTGAATTAATCGAGAAGCCGAACAGCCGTAAACGGTGGGTGAATCACAGTACATCGTTGTATACGATAGTGAGCGAAGCGTGAGTTACACAACACGAAAACGCGCCTAATTAAAAGGGTGACTAGTTCAAATCTTCAGTAATGATCTCTCGCGAAGAAAAAAAAAAAAGAAGTCCAGACGGTGCTAACCGTCAAACCATTCAAAGTGCAATAGGCGTTTATTAACCGGAGAATATTTCGCATACCGCTGCAGTTGGCCAAGCCGCGAATACTATAGTATAAACGAGAGCTTACGTAATAATAATAGCAGACAAAACGCCTATAGGTCAGCGCACACAGCGATGGACCTGAAGAAAGCTAAGATACCCGGGTAAAGACCTGAAAGACTTCTTCACTGACCAATCCCGCAAAGCGAAAAGAGACCGACGGCCGGCAACAACCTGTCGTCTAAACATGAAGAAGAAAAAGATAAGGGCAATGACCGAGAACCGCAAGTAGTATAGGTCATAAAGAAATGATCAAGAGTTTCAACAAGGGCAGCTAACGGGAAAACATAAAAGAGAAATAACAGCTGGAGGCGTTGCCTCCAAAGAGGTGATGTTGTCATTATACACGGTGGTGCCTGTATATGTAGGTCGGCACTCGTTGGCATAGTGAGTGCTTGAGTATATGTGTACACCGCAGCTAGCTCTGATTGCGCCGGTGGCACCACGGCGAATCGTTCAAGGGTGGTCGGGGCATTGTATCCTACAGGTCAAGAAGAAGCAGCGCCGATAGATATACCTCGTCGTTCTGCTTGTCGACGCCCATGGAGGACGCCGCGAGACAGCATCGCAATCCGCTTACCGTGGCTTATTTAGGCATGTATAGTATATTCCTCATATTGTGGACTCAGCTGAAGCAATGGTGGGAGGGGTCTTCGTCCTGCAGTTGACATAACACATATGACGGTTGTATTTGGATGGCAGAGAATGCGCGATAAAGGAACGATGGTCACACTTCTGCCTACCGTTACCTAAGTACACGGATGCAGACACGCGATTTGGACAGTTCGTATCATTTACAGGCTCATGATGAGAAGGGTACGAATGTGTGGAGCACAGAAGATGACGGTGAACCTCTTCGTTAGCGTCAACAGGCGAAAGAGCATCACTGTAAAGCTTTACTCTGTTCTTAGCAGATCAATTATCAGGAAGCGAACCGTCAGAACCCTCGCAGAATTTTCGCTTAAAAGGGAGGCTACACACATAGCTTCGAAAGGGCCCTTGCGAGCCTTGTGAACGCGAATGTACACATATATAGTGACACCCTCTCTACTACCTATCTCTATACAATCGCTCCTAAGGCTTCTCTTAGCGATAACATTGTTTATCTACCCAGTACACTTCGGACAGCCATGGACGGACGGTGCATTCCCGCAGGACAAACTGGAGAGTAGAAATATAAAGATTCAACGTGGCAACGGGTAGAAATAATGTCGAGCTAAAGAGGTGGCAAAGGTGGGCTCAAGATGGCCCCCATGCGGGGCATCGTGGCAACGTTCAGAGTGCTCTCGTCAGAATACGTGGTCGAAATATTGGGACTCACTGCCTATAGTCTGCAGCTGTGAAGAGGCGCGGCCCGCGTGCCACACCTCTCCGCTGCCATCTCCCATCGTTGACATACCGGGAAGTTCGAACGTATATACACACTACACGCACATGGGCGTGTGCCCACGGCGACAGGGAACGGTGCCAACGAGGGGAGACATGACAACAGCCCACGCCCAACGCGTTGCCTCACAATACGAGAGGGTGAAGAGAGAAGATGGGACACGACGATATCGCCACGAAAGGTGTATACATGCCTTTCGAAAACAACGGTCTCTATATATTGCCGAGCTTCGGACATTATGCATTCCCGTGTGCGGCGTAGTTCGAAGCCGCGGAATACTATATTAAGCTTGCGCCCTTCTCTATAGCGTGGCCTTCGGAACTGAAGGTTCGACCGAGCGAGTGCCTTTTGTTCAAAGCGTTTAAAGAGAAAGTTGGTTGCCAAAGCGCTTCTTCGAAGAACGCGTCGAATGTGCGCTGTTGAAGAGCCCGATAAGGCATGACAGAGGCGTCGCGCGGCAAGTACGCAAGCCTGGCCATGTGATGCGTCAACTGCACTAATTGATGGCAGAAGGGCGGATCCGAGGGAATCTGGTTATGGTAATTAACGTACCATTACGACCGCTGGTGCTTCAGAAGCGCAACGCGAAACGAATTCAGAACAAGAGGCGCGTTTTTATACAACGACGCATGTGCGTGCATGTGTGTAATTGCACCGTGCTCAACTTACGGAACATATGTGTTACATGCTGCCGACAGTATACGTATGTGAGTGCTTATAGACACGCATGTGATGTTGATTTCCCATTCAGCAACCAAACAAGAAACGAAAACAACAGCAACAACAACAACAAAAAACTGTGAAATCAGTTAAATGGGATAACCGCATATCAAACAAACGACTCTCTATATACTCGCCCATTACGGGGCTACAGTAATCTAAAATATGCGATCCAGTCTTGGAGGAACCGAGACGGAAATAAATGCATCTTAGCTGCAACACACATATATAGCTCTTTGACTTTATATCGCAAGAAAGCGAATGACGTGATGGATTAGGCAGACATCCATTCGCAACATTGTCTGCATCCATTTGTCGCGTATCTCTGCTGTAATTAGTTGAGTGCGGGATTAGAATAAGGAATAGAATATTGTACAACTTTCAGTCCTGACTAGTGCATTGAACTACTCAAAAGGTCGCCGGTATTCCCGTAAATTTTAACGTCATCGAAGGTCTCCGTCAATTATTATTAATTCACTGTACAAGTATCTGTCCGACGGAAATAAAAAGATTACACTTATTTCATGCGACAAACTCGTCGCTTGGAGTCACTTAATGAGCCGATAATCTACGGCCAACTACACTGCAGGTCCACACAAAGCCTAGAATGACAGATCACTTCCATGGACCCACGATTTTTTTTTTTCTTACACCGTGCATGGACCTCATTTACAGTCATCGTTGTCGTTAGTGATCCCCGAAGAATCGTTCGTCCCCTCACAGTGGTCTTCTGGGTCGGGACATTTTTTATTTATTTTTTTTCATTTCTGCGACGTGTTTCGCTTGCTGCCAGATAGCCGAAACATACATTAACCTTGACATCAAATCCTCACCCTGCGGCATAGTCCCTGCCTCGCGGGTCGAGAAGATCACGCGATCACCACAAGCTCTAGGACCCCCGTGACGCACTACAACGGCGCACTAACCCAAATAATGTGCGTTACAGTATTGAAGCCGTATACAGCACTCCCTGCCGGCCAGCGGCCTATGGGCACGACTTCAGTAATAGTAAAATAATTTTCAGAACAATATGCCAAATATTAGTATTTTCTGGTTTCGTTCACACAGAGAGAGAGAGAGAGAAAAGGAATGTAGGAAAGGCAGGGAGGTTAACTAGACTATGCGTCCAGTTTGCTACCCTACACATTGGGAGGGGGAAAAGAGGAATAAAAGAGAGAGAGAGGAGGATAGACACATGTCACATCACACAATTTTTCAACTGCTATATAGGGTTGGCAAGTATAGGCAATTTACATACGGCGCACATAAACACAAGTCCTATGACAACAACAACAACAACAAGGACGCATGACGTCAGCAAAAAAGAATGGTCCCTCGCCCCCACTCAGCACCAATTCGGCTCCCCGCATACACGCATGCCACAGCCATTACAAGAAGCACCTTCATGGAGGTGTGAGCACTATTCACCACGCCGACCGAAACGACCACGCGGCCTTGTGTCGTGACGCGCTCGTATGTGCGCGCTCATCTTCCACCCTCGCTAAGTGGATTCTCTATTGCGGTGAGGCACATGATAATGCAGATGGCGCTACGCAAGCATGCACTGCTCGACCTTTATGCAGCGAGGCGACCGACTATGGTGTGTAACATTACACAAAGGAACGGATGGCGGAATATAGACCGAGACGGCTCAGTGAGAGATTTATATGACTAACGACGTGTTGACATATCTCAGAAAAAAAAATAATGGGACGGTAACGAGAAGGTAAATATATTGGACCACGCTACGTATGGTTATATCGTAACGCCGGTACGAAGTTTCCGAACAACACAGTGTAAACGGTGCAAGTGTGGAAAACGCATTGCACAGCACCAACTGCACGCTGCCCATCAGAATCCTGTTACTTTTCCTGGCCGCTGCTGCCTCGCGGCCAGTGACAAACGCGACTGCCACGTTTCTTCGCGGCTCTGTAGTTAAAGACGAATGTGACGTCATTTCGAACCGCAAGAACTCCTGAGAAGTCTGAGTGCGCTGGACCGTATACGTAGTCGATCACGTATGCGGTACGCCTTTCCCCGTTAGAAATGTCCAGGTTTATTTCTCTTATTCCTTATTCCCCACCTTCTGTGCCGCTGCCAACTATTCAAAAATCTGCAGGGTACTCCGCAAGCTAAACTCCGCCGGCTTGACGACTGACTACTCTCGAAGGAAAAGATATTGGAAGCTTGGTCCACGTGCGCTTACATTCGTGCACGAATCAACGAAGGCGCTATCGTGCCCACTAACGTGAAGTGGTCTATAACGAAGCTTGTGAACTGTTAGCGCGTGTTCAGTGCGTTCACGTTAACTGCAACTCTGATGTTTTTTCTACCTTTGTTATTTATTATCGATTCTACCTACCATTCGCCCCTTTCCCCTTCCCCAAGTGTAGGGTTGCCAACCGGACGCGTCCTCGGTTAGCATGCCTGCTTTTCCACACCTCATCTCTCTCTCTCTCTCTCATTCCTTGCAGTGTTGTTTATGATTTCACTCTAACCCTCTGCGCGTTTTGTTTGAACGTCGGGACGATGCCGTTCAAGAGAAAAAGAGAGAGCAGGGGGGGGGGGGTGCTGGACAGTGACTCCAAGACGGTCCTCACTCACTCCACTGCGTATAGTGCATGGTACGATATACGTAGTGGATGCGATGCCGCTGCTGTTGCCCTTCGAAGGGGGCCCCGAATACGATGCGAAAACCGGCACACCTATAGGACAGCCAGAGGCGAGGAGCAGGTTTTCTTGCCGCGGCCACAAAGGGCTTCACCCACTTTCAGTCAGCGCGCTCCACGCGCACTCACGCACCAAGAGCATCAAGAAACAGCGAGGCCCGCTCGCTGGCTTTCCCAACCGTTTCCAATTCATTACCGCCGCAGCCGCTGTCTGCCTCAGCGTGCGTACGGAGCGCCGAACACCGCAGCAGCCTCCGGCGAAGTCGTCGTCAGTTCCCAGTCCGCCGCCGCCGATACTTATCGAGGTTTGGAGAACAGGCGCAACGGGGCCTCCCACATCATTCCTTTTCGTTTGTTTATTCGTGATCCAGAGTCTACACGTCTCGAAGGACACGTGAAGAAATAAGAAAATTCGCGCAGACACCGCGGTGGTGGGACGCCGGCAGGTAGAGACACAATGAAACGCGTATCGGCCCGCCGGCATTGTCCCAGACGATATCGTGGCCTCATGCATCCGATCGCCGCGACGACTGTTCAACGACAGTTGATATTGCATACTATATATCTGCGGCTGTGCATCTAGGTTGTGCGTGTCGCCCGCGCCATTGCGTTGTTTCGCAGACGGCGCCCTGGATGCATGCCGCTACGTGCCTCGATCGCGATGCAGTATATATAAGTAGCCGTCGAAGAAAAGTCGTGCATTCACCCTACGTATACGACACACGGCTTTGACGAACGTGTCGAAGCCTGTAGCCTGCTCGTATGTACGAGGCTTCACTGAGAAGCGCAGGTGCATTGCAGTGCATGCCCGTAGCATCGCGTCAAGGGCGGAGCAAAAGTTGAATTTGCGAGGAGTTCAAGATACAGCGTGGCCAGCAGTAACGAGGTCGCTCTCTCCGTCTCTGTTCCGAATACGGAGATAATTTGTTGCGCCTGCCTGCTAAGTGGGGCGTGACGATAACTCTATAGTATCATTCGAACACAGATGAGCACGAAATACACAGTGGCAGTGTCTTTCGTGCAGCGGCCGAAAGACATTGGCGAGGGCCTAATCATCGGGGATTCGGCACCAAAAGCAGGGGCCGAACTCAAGAAACTTTCCGTACGCAAGAGATCTTCATAAAATTGGTTGGCCTGCTTCGCTAATAAAGTGCACAGTGTAGGCTTGGATTCGCTCGCTCTAAAAAAAAGAATTCTAAATAGCGATGAGCTGGTTGAGAATAAGGGGCCCAGGTCAGCAGCAAACACACAAAAAATGAAATAAAATAAAAATAAAAACACAGGCTGGTTTCTCGCTATCGACTGAAAAGGACTGTGGTACATTAATTGCTAAGGGATATTAAAGAACGCGTATACAAAGGCCGGCCTACGTAGTAATATACATGACTGTTTACAGCGGTCTCACGGTTCAGTGCTTCAGCTAACGAGCAAGGAAACCTGGAAGCTTACGGCAATAATTAGAACGAAAAACAACAAATTAGGACGCATGGGCACATTTCAAATGTATTACATTTAGGTTGCAAGAGCGAGTCAATGGTTTGTTTAGAACACGCGAATTGTCGTAAGTTCGGGCGGTGCAACTACTACGACCACACAAAAAAGTGGTATAAACGAAGAAGAAGCCAATCCGTTCGTGTCGCACTACACAGGGGCTCGGACGATCTGCATCGCAGCGCGAGTCAGAGAACAGGCATCCCGCTTCAGTTTAATTCAGTCCCGTGCGCTTTGGTTGGTTCTCCGTAACAAAGGCTTTGAGGAAATGTCGTTTCGCCGTTCCAGTAATAACTACGCAATATACATTAATAAACCGAAAATAAGGTGTCGCGCTGCTAAGGTCCAGCAAGCGCGTTCGTTTCCCGGCAGCCGCATTTCGATGGAGGAAGAATGCAAGAACACCCATGTATTTAGATTTATAGGTTCACGTTGAAGAACCCGAGGGGGACAAAATCTTGAGTCTCTCACTATACTGCGTGCCTCTTAATCATGTCGTGGTTGCAGAACTCCAGAAATTAATCATTGAACACTCGCTAACATTAAGTTTCAGCTATGAAATATACACCGCGCAAATAATGTATACGCTTTTACGTTTACACAGAAGAGCGTCGAGTCTATTTAAAGGTGCTCTACAACACATCTGTGTGTGCAGTGATGAGAATGCCCAGCACTGCAGCCACATCGCCAGCCCTGCATGCGCGAGGCACGAGCTGGAGCTGCCTCTGCAACGCTGACTGCGCCTGTCCGGCTCTTGCTGCTACTGTTCCAACGCAACCACCGCTCTCAGCCCGGTGTTTGCATTATGTTTTGGTGGAGGTGCTGGGTATCGATCCCAGTACCTCTCGATCCCAGTACTTCTTATCAACTGGTAGCTCAACTTTTCAAAATTCAGACTCAGCTGCTGAACCAAGCTGCTGATTTTTGCTCAATAGCTGGTACAGAGCAAGAGATGCTGAAAGCTGCGACTGCTTACCGCACGTACTTCCCTTCTGCTTTCAACCTATACTCCTGCCGATTATATGTGCTTGGCATAGCTGCCAAGTTATGACACGTGTTTTACGTTTGACCACTATCTATCCACTACTTATCGCACCTCTATCTATCGTACACTATCGATCGGCGCGGCAGCAGCTCGCAACAACAGTAAACAAGGATATCACGACGAGAAGTTCTGACGACATATGGCCACTCTTGTTCTCTTTAACGAAAATTTCGCAATGCACAGCTTCGCAGCATTCATCGATAACTCAGCACGCTGAAGGATCACTTGCGTCATGGAAAAAGCGGGAAACGGTCAGCGATATATCTTTTTTGCTTACTCTTTAGGTGCCTCCTTCCCAACATCCCTTTAGAGAAGAGAAAATATGGGGTAGCCGGTTCATATATTCTTGTGCGAAAAACCAGCCAATACACGACATACATGAAAGACGCGAAAGCACAAACGAAGACAACAGACTATACTTGCTCCGTACCTCTTCGTGTCACCTACGTATAGTCCGGTTTTTTACAAGAATCCCCGTTGAATACACTTCGGAGTTCAGTAGCAGCGTGCGTGCGGAGCAAGCGAGTTTCGTTAGCTCATCGAGATGATTGTCGCACGAACAGACCGTGTGGACTGGAAGCCCAAACATGCACATTTGGGAATGTTCGGTACTGTATCATCTAGAGAGTGGCAGGCTACACGCATATTCAACGCAGATATTCGGAATCGCGGATACTGAATTCGGAAGTATATACAGAATACAAGACAGAAATAGTGTACAAAGCAAACGATCGTGCCACTGTCGCATTACAAATACCAAATGTATGCCGATGCCTTGAGTGTATAATGAATTAAATGAAATGAAGTTAAGTTAAACGAAATGAAATCGGATCGCTCAGAAAACAAAACAAAACAAAACAAGTATTTTGCTGGCAAACAATTTTATGTTGATCTGCTACCACGGGAGCACCTACATTTGGCAGGTTTGTGCTTTCGAAGACACGGACAACGTAAGGCGCAGAACAAGAAACGGGAATGTTATATTGTTTAACCGTTCTGTGTGCATTACTTTATGTGTGCTTAACTCAACCGAATTAACTTTTGGCTTATATTTTATTTATATGACAGTGTGGACAACTCGCGAATACTATCATTTTCGCAGCTGAATGGCGTCGATGCTCTATTCGCCTAACAAGCAAGTTATTACAGCCAAATCCGATAGTCATCAGTGACCACAGAATCTTGGAGCACGGTTTGATTTAACAGTGCTTTTTGTTTTTAATAAGTGAACGTTATGGCTGGCGTGCCACGGTCGAACCGTCATGTACGGCCACGCTAGCGGGCGCTCTCAGAAGACGAGGCCCTCAGAGCGTGCGTGACCGCGCGGAGAGACGCGACAGAAGAAGCGAGGCCATGGCCTTGCGAAGCGCGGCGCTTGAAAGCCCAATTTCTAAAGACATGCGCGAAAGTGAGCGCGCACGAGAGGCCGGCCCATTATATATACTAGACGACGTCATATACCCGTCGCGCATCCCACTGCTGCTGCTATTGTGAGCGCACAATCAGCGCCGATTGGATGCTCGAGTGGCTTCGCCGGCGACTTCTATATATGCATATGCGCTTGACGAGACAACAATAGACAAATTGCAGTTAAACACTATCTGAGTAAGTTCAAAAGTAGCGACACTGGGAAAACCGCGTCAATTGAAAACATTACAAAACGAGTTCTTAACGCAGGATTAGAAGCTGGTCAACGGTTATTCTAAATTTCAAGCATTTGCGAAAGAAAGGCAGACAAAGAACACATGGAGACAGGACGACAGTTACTCTTAAATTAATAAATGTGCTCTTTCTATCCTTCTCTCTCATCACCCCCCCCCCCACACACACACACACATACAGCGCGCTCGCACGCGTGTCTGTGTGTTTGTGTGTCTATGATCGCCACCTTTGAGACAGTGAGAGCAGGTTTGACGGCGAACACGAACGCGGACCGAATTGTCCATGAATAGAAAGTGAGAGCAACACAGCTATCACGTGTCACATTTCTAATTTCCCCATTATATCTGCATTAACGTGAGCTTAAGGTAACACGCTTTCCGTGGATTCACTGTGTGTTTACCGTGGTTATAAAAACACAGACACGAAAAAAAAAAATCACAGCATATCCACGGAGTGAATGATGATGAGTGGGCGAAGCTGCGGAGGTTCATCGGTAAACCGTGAATCTCCCGTGAATTCTGCCCAGTACATCATCACCGACGTGAGATCGGGCGCGTTTATACTAAAGGTTCGATGAGTTATGACGACTTGCAGCTCACTTTAATTTTACATGTACGCTGTGAATTTTCATTGTTTAGAAAACCATTGCTTTCGAAAAATCTGGCGTCTTTCGTTAAGCAGCTGGCGTCTTTTCGTTTTGCTTTAGAAACATCTGGCGTTCTTTCGTTTGCTTTTACAAAACATCTGGCGTCTTTCGTTGGTTTATTTGATCAATCAACGGCGTTTTGAACAAAATTTTTATTGTTTAATCCCGCACAGGAGAAATCTCACCAGGCACTACCTTGGAGGTAAACAATGGCTGCTAATGGGAATGAGAGACAGAAGAAGTCGGCTTTTAGCTAACACTTACACTTCTACTTCTACTAACGTTTCCTACTGGAACATGCCAATGGCTGCTAATGGGGAATGAGACAGAAGAATTCGGCTTTTAGTTAACGCGCACGCTGCGAATTTTTTATTGTTCAACAACGCACAGGACAAATCTCCCACCGGCACCACCTTGGAGGTCAAAGCGTAAGACTTGTTACGGACTACGACTACTACTACTGCTACTACTACGACGACGACGACTACGAGGGACGAACGGGTGCCGCCTTAAGGAGCTTCGCCCCTAAAAAAAAAACTCGGCCCCCGGCTACTTCTCTTTTTCTTTTCTTTTCTCTCACACAGCGCATTGTGGTCGATGGATACTAAGTGCTCGTCGCATTAGTAACCAAGGCTTCCGGTTTAACATCTTTGAAACAGTGAGCATGCGCGCATTACGGTAAACTTTCGCCCCGCGTTTTTTTTGCTGCAATGTGTTGCTGGGGGCCTGTTAGTCATAACACGGCACATCGTTTGCTGCAGTGCGCGACAGATAATTAATTACAAGCTCCTCATCACCGACACAGCCTCAGTTTCGGTTTGACAGAGCTCCAAAAACGACAAGCCGCCGGGTGCAACTGTCACCACTTAGCGAGTGAAACGCTCGGTCACGTGAGCACACAGAACAGTGACGCATTTCCGCGCGGTCTGTCGTCTTCGGGCTCATCGTCGTCTGATGGCGACGATTTTCTTGCGGCGGAGATGGAAGGAATTTTCGACGTGGCGAATGACTTCAGGTTTGACCCGCTGGCGAGGAGCGATTCGTCGGGAAGCGCGTCAAAACAGAAATGGCGGCTACGACGTCATCATAACTTGTACCGGCTGCAACGGTTACGTAGGGGAAGTAGGGGGGTCACCTCGGGTCACCTCCGAGGGTGTCAATGCAACAGGTGCGGCCTATAATGCTAGATCGCGCTCGCGAACTTCAAAATTAACAAAAAATACCTTCCAAGCTTTATTCGCTGTCGATATTTTGCAGATGGTACACGCACGTACACGGGAATCGATCCAGCAGGCTATCTCAGCCGCGAAATTTTGTGTCAGTACCCCTTTAAAAGTGCCAAAACAACGATAAGATTACGAGTCACACAGTTAGCAGGGGACTCCGTATTAATTCTGAGCACCTGGAGTTCTCTAACGGACACCTAAATCTAAATGCACTTCTTTCTTCTTTTTTTTATGATGGTGGTATGGACAGTGCAGAATCGACTTAGAAAAGGGCAGAAGAGAGCAAAAAAGAGCGCTGAGCCACAACACCATCACGTATTACAACCAAATCGCACACGCTTTCACACGGGTGCTTTTGTATTTCAATATATGCGGCCGCCGTGGCCGCGGGAATCGGACCCGCGTCCCTACGGCAGGCTTTGGGACAAAGCGTAATATGAATGAAGGACCCACGGGGTCCAGAACCCGGGGAAAAAACTCCATTGGCTCGAACAAAGCTCGGCCATCTCTACCGAGAGAGGATGTTAATTCGTTCGCGCATGCGCGTAGCTCCTACCTCCAGCGTCTTGGTACACAGGGAAGAGTGGCGAAGAAACCCCGCACGTTGCCCCTGTGCCCACACGCACAAAGACGTGCGAAGCAAGGGCGTCCACACGACGGCGAAAGTCAGCTGACGCACTAAGTGCACGGATTGCAGGAAAAGCGGCCGCAGACGTTGTCTCACTTTGTTAACCTTCTCTCTCCCTCTCCCACCTCTTTGGGAATGACTCCGCACAGTCCCAGAGACGAACGAGCACGCGTAGCTCCACCGGAGACGAAAATCTGTTGTTTTCCAAGAGCAAACGTGTCCCCGCGCGCCCATGGATGCTCATGTCGGGGTTGAGTGCGTGGTCGTATAGCGCGCCTCCTCCGCTGATGTACATGTACATCTGACGCAGTCATATACACCTACAAGACGTCGCTTCGCGAGCGACAAAACTGAAGAAAATGCACGCGCAAAAAAAGGCAAATATTTGCGGCAGAGTCGACGAAATTTCGCCTACACGTTCCGCGCAGGTACTTCGTCGCGGCCGTGCCGCCTATAACTCTGGTGGCCTTGAAAGGGCTCAGCTAAGCGCCGGCGTGTGCGTACACGCTGGCATATAGCTCGGGTGTGCAAGTATAACAGATATACACACCCGAAACTCGTCTTCTCTGGCGACACGCTTAAACACCATGGCCGGATGCGTGTGCAGACGCGGGATGCGCGCGTGGCGCAAGGTGTGTTTTCCGAACACTCATTCATGGGCAAGGAAGCACGCTCGGAAATCGAGCCATCCGAGACTTGAAAATCCTTTCGAAGTACTAACAGTGTTTCGGAGCTACAGTTCACGAAAGGACATTTGCGACAAGATGTCACAACATAGTGAATCGGTGTGTCCTCCGTCAGCACTTGTGCGACAGAATATACGACAGGAAGCACTTGCCGTTGAACGAGGAAATGCGGATCGCCCACGTGCAAGAAAGCCTGCCGGAAGAGCAAGACGTGGCAATGTTCGCTAAAAGGTGAGGTTTATTACTATGAATATTGTCAGCGCCGCAGCAACGCGCACACACGTCTTCATATCGCGTATGACGGGGATCATTCGCGTGACGTCATATTCTTGCCACAGATTCCGCTGTGCTAGTGCCTTGATAAGCGCGTCGAGATAGAGACAACATGGCGGTCTAGATAACGTCAGTGCATACAGTCGTCACCCCCATCCACCGTCACAAGTAAAGGACTCCTCCAATCAGAGGCCCGTTTCTTCAACCACCCTCTCCGCCCGCGCTTCGTTGTGCGTTTGTAGGAGAAGCGCGCTCTTTGCGTATTGCTAACAGGAAGTGGATATTTCGTGCATTGCACGTCAGCGTACAATGCTGTGCCAAACCACCACATATGCGCACGCGCTGATCAGAAAACGAAGGACAAGGAAAAGATGGGTGCGTGCACCAAATATGGCGTCATTCTCCACGTGCCTTTCGGAGGATCCGTTGCAATAATGAAGGGCAACGTGTGATACACACTGAACAAGTAACGATTATGGCGCACCTTATCGGCGAGCGTCTTTGTATGGAACGTACTGCACGTGTTTGCGAGCTATAAGTGTGTCTGAATGCAAACGTCACGTGCACGTCTATGTTTACAGGACGGAAAGAAGGATACAGGAGAGGGGGAAAGGTAGGATGTTAACCAGTCTAGAAGGACCGGTATGCTACCCTACACTGGGGAAAGGGATGGGTGGAGCTTGAAAATTATAGGTGTAAAGGAAGAGAGCGCATTGAGTGGAAGACGTTGCGTGGAGGTATAGATTATACAAGGTATACAAGGTGACTTGGTAATGTTTGCGAATTCTGCGCAGTGCATGTAGTTATGACCTCGCTACTCAGTAATACGCCAATGCCCGTGTACATGACTTATTTAAAGAGCCGGAAAAAGAAATTAAAGGGCTGTGTGTAAGGGTTAAGTTAAGCTGGGTACGTGACTGCTACGCAGATGTGAACCCCCCCCCCCCCCAACACACAAAGAAAGCTTTACCAGTGCAGGACGAAATATATTAAATCATTATAATACGATGGCAACACGCGAGGTTATAGGTTAGACTGTCCAAACAGGTGCAGCTGCACTACAGGTGCTGGTCCGTCAGGAAAGCAAGTTTATTTTTAATACTTCGCAAAATTACTGAGTGCCGAAGAACATCCGAGACAAGCGCATATACGCCGCTTGAAAATTAGATTGTATATTTCAGAAACGCTGATAAAGGGCCCAACTTCCGCTTACAACTTTGGAAGGATGCGAGAGGTCAAAAGGACTCCGTGGACAAGGAACTCACCTGCGTGAAAGAAGAGAGAAAAATAATTAGATAACATGCAGGTACAGCAACAATAATATAATTATTCTCATTTCCAGCACTAGTACATGCAGGCTATACAACAACAAAAATTATTATTATTATTATTATTATTATTATTATTATTATTATTATTATTATTATTATTATTATTATTATTATTATTATTTAAAAAGTTATTGACTTTATTTTTCGACCGCGGCTATACAGGAGCAGGAAGGATAAAAAAATTACCAAAATTACAAAACGGGTCAGGGTTTTTGTATAAAGAATAAAATAGCAGCGCTTTGTGGCCGGTTTTCTGAGTCACGCAGTTATTTTTGTTGTCGACTAATACGTGACTTTATGTGTGTGCCGCGCTGTAATAGAGTCCAACTTTTTCGCTTTGCTGCTGCTTAATCATACCTATCCCAAACTCAACAAACAAACGGCAAGTACACACGGAGCAAACACATTCCGTTGATCGCCGATAAACACCACAACAAACACTTCGCTATAGCGTATACACCTAGGCAGTGCTGGCAGACGTAATTTCTTTCGAAGGTCGTTAATACCGCGGGGAGGGCAATAAACTCGACCGTCTGAAGCACGCAAGCGCGGACCGGGCCTCGCGTGTACGGGCTTAGGAATGCAATCTGGCCAGGCGGCCAGTTCGTCACGGATGAGATCGCGCGGTTGCGTGCGTTTAAGCGCAGAGAAAGGACTCGTGCGGTCGGGCAAGAGCGCACCTGAGTGCCTGCGGCAGACGCGGTGCGTAGTGGTCTACAATGCCACTGTGTTGCGGCTGCAGCCGCTGTGTATGCTGTATGAGGGTGGCATGTACACTCTAAGAACTCTGACTCTGCTTTTATACATGTGAGAGTCACATGCGTAACACTCTCTTTTAGAGAGGCACGTTGACTCGTGGGACGCACGACTTTCTAAAAGAGAGTCAATTGAACTACTCTCCCAAAGAGAGTCAATGCACCTCTCTCAAGAGAGTGCTAGACATGTGACTCTCACCTGTATAAAAGGAGAGTCAAAGGACACCATTTTTTTACTTAGAGTGTACTTCAAAGTGCTACTTTACTGCCGTTTTATCTTGGCCGCACTGCTGACCATATAAGGCTATGACGGAGCCAAAGCAAATGACGAGGACCTCATGCTCGCCATGTTAAAGGGGTACTGACACAAAAATTTTGGCCTCGCGTTTTTTTTTGCTGCAATGTGTTGCTGGGGGCCTGTTAGTCGTAACACGGCACATCGCTTGCTGCAGCGCGCGACAGATAATTAATTACAGGCTCCTCATTACAGACCAGTGTCAGTTTCGGTTTCAAAAACGACAAGCCTCCGGGTGCAACTATCACCACCTAGCGGCTGCAGCGCTCGATCACGTCAGCACACAGAGGTGTGACGCACTTCCGCGCTGTTCGCGTCGTCTCCTCGCATTCGCACGCTTGCCGCACGTGCTGCGCGATGTCGTCGCCATCATCGTCCTCGTTGTCGTCGTCCTCCTCATCGTCGTCTGTTGGCGACGATTTCCTTGAGACACCAACAGCGCAGCGGCGAGCGCGTCAAAACAAAAATGGCGGCTACGACGTCATCACAACTTGTTGTACCGGCTACAACGGTTACGTAGGGGAAGTAGGGGGGACACTTCGGGTCACCTCCGAGGGTGTCAATGCAATAGGTGCGCCCTATAATGCTGTATCGCGCACGCGAACTTCAATATTCATATAAAATACCTTCCAAGCTTTATTAGCTGTCGATATTTCGCAGATGGTACACGCACGTACACGGAAATTGATCCAGCAGGCTATCTCGGCCGCGAAATTTTGTGTCAGTACCCCTTTAACAGAAGTCTGCGCAAGTGCTACTCCATAAACTTCACCGTGCGTCACCGCTGTATGTCCACCTACTGCATGGTTGCGATGTCAGTCGCGTGGCCTATTTGCGTGCTCACAAGCTACTGCTGGCTGCGCATGCGCCAAGAGACGGCGTGTGCTGATATGCGGGACAGAGTATCGCTGTGGGCGTTCTTCCGTTTTGTGTGGACACAGCAGTTCTGGTTCACCGACATGGATAAGCATGACGATGCGACCATTCGCTATCGATACTGCTGAAAATTTTCGCTGACTTAAGAGCGCGTTTAGTGCCCGTACAAAGCTTGACGTCATCGCGATGATAAGGACCATTCGACACACATACTCAGTGTACCGCCATTATACGCTATGATGTAACCAATGTTCACGGACCGCTGGGTTTAGTCGTGACGATGGGGATGGGTCGCGAATATTAAATGTCCTGTCATCTATAGACATCACGGTGGATGGACAAGCGTTCTTGACGAAACGTTCGCTTCTGCATGCGACCCGTCCATTGTTTCAAATTTCAATTACAGCTGACCATAATTAAATTTCCATATATTTGCGAAACTCTGGCTTGTTTCGTCAACCCCCTCGGAGTACACGCTGTTTCCTAGATTCAATCGCATGAATATATACGTACATCGTCCAATACGTGTCACGTTAGGACGCGACTTCCTAGAGAATACTTTTAGCTATGTTTCCAACTTATTCGTATCTTTATTTTCACTACACTAAGATACTCACGCAATGCCAAGAGATCTGCATCTCTCTGCCGAAAGAAACAGAGAATGCACCAATCCCCCTTCAGACAAGAAGAAACAAAAGACTCCTTCATATCCGGGGTATAAAAAAAGAAATATACAACGAACACGCGCACTCCTTGTGTCTAGGAGGAAGGGGCTTTATTCAGAAAAACAAATAGATATATATGACTTCAGGAAGTTATGGTCGGGCCCTCAGTCTAGGGCTCCGCTGGCACGAGCGGCTCGCTGGGACAGCTAGGTGTCTTGATTCAATGTTTTACTTGTCCTTACAGAAACAAGCAGTAAAATTAAAACAAAAACAAAAAATAAAACGCACTCGCACATCCTATATGTGAATGAGTTCGTGGGTTCCGATCGAAGTTCGTCGCGAAAGTAAGGAAGAGTGCGCTGTTCTCATAAACCCCCGGCGGACTGGGACAGCGGCTGCCCCGCGGCAGGTGGTCCGAGCATAATGTGCGCGCTGACCCCCCCACCCACGTGAATCTCGCGTACCGTCGTAAAGCCCAACCATCCCTACACAACCGCGAGGTTTCAAAGCCCCTGCAGAGCTAGGGGGAACGAAAATTGTGCCACGGGGTCGTTGGCTCGGGACAAATCGATCGGCTCCTGGTAGCCTTGCGTGAGAAGCCACGCTGCAGCCCGCAGCCGGATGGAAGGCGTGCGTTGCTCGCTACCGGTGAAATCCAATTAGAAGCGCGCGGTCGGGCAGCAAGACAGCTAGGCCACGCGGAGCCCGCCGATTCAACCGCTCTTTCGCATGCGCGGTATACCGTTGCGTGAAAGATTCGAAGCTACGCGAGCGCCAACTTAAAACTTGGTTGCCTCCTTACCCCCGTGCTCTGTATCTGATCAACTAAATAAGAATTAAGTAAAAGTGTACATAGCGTGCAAGGTTCATCTCGTCGACTCATCACTTCCTGTCTTTCCATTCCCACCACCTCTATGTGTCCCGTTCTGGTTGTGAGACCCCTCTGCTAAGTGTCCCGGAGTAGTTCACTGTTTATTTAATTTGATACGTACAGAGTTCCGCCCTTGCTGCTGTCATCACTTCGTTACGTGCGCTCTGCCGTGTGTTAACTCTCCTGGTGCTGTGCAGGGTAAAGAAGACTCAAGATCATTTAGCCTAATCGACGGTATGGCACAAATGGAAACTAAAGATTGTTCTCAAACCTCTGCGACTGCAACGTTTTGATACTCGGCCCTGGAGCAGGATCAAGTCCGCCCGAACTATTCCGGAGCATATAGTTCCGAATTACGTATTCCGACTTCCGAGTCCCGTTATAGTTTTCAGCGAAGCGAACGGGTGTCCGCCAGTCGCTGTCCGTCACGAAAAAAACAAACAAACAAACAAACAAACAAACAAACAAACAAACAAACAAAACAGCCAGAGCTCCCGTACGATTTGCCGTCTGTTCGTCGGATAGATCAGAGCCATGCCACAGCACCAAAATGACGCTTCCTGAACAGTTGTAGCTGCTGAGTTCTTTCTGGAGTTTGGCTTAACCGAAGTTTCCAACAGTCATTCCAGCGACGCAGGCGGCGCCATGCGGCCCTTCTCCGAAGCTGGTACACGGCGATGTGACAGGCGTTGAACGTCGCTTCGCCTTCATTCAAACATCTTTGCGTTTCTTTAGCGATAGAAAGTATCATCTGCAGCGAAACTAGATGGCCTGACGAGCTTTGCCGCTCGAGACGCGCACGCTTGCGAGATCGTCTCATCACCGTCTCGTCCGCCATTTTCACCTACCGCGGCGCCGCTTACAGTCGCTGGAATGATCAAATACTGCAGCCTGCCGCTAGATTCTAACGTTACGTCCTGCATCTCATCCAAAGCCTCATGGAAATCTCTAAGGAACTATGCTATCCTGGCAAGCAAGAAGAGATAGGGCAGTGTGTTTCCGCAGGAGAACAGTGGGCAGTGTGCTGCAGAATGACAGAGCTGTAGTCGGAGCTCGTACGCATTGTTTTCGTTCAATTCGGGTTGTGTCGCCAAAAACAGTCACGAAACGACGAACAGTGCACACTTTTTTTTTTTTTTGTCACATCCTTTAGCTACTGTACAAAGCCAGGCAACAATGGCGCCTCGACACCTCTCACAGACCCCTTTTGCACGAATGATCAAAGAAGAAAAAGAAGCACGTGGCTCCAAAGAACCGGTTGGCACGCTTCGTGGCCGATCCCCCGTAGTGGGTTGGGCTATTCCCCCAAGGAACCAACCAACCAACCAACCAACTTCAGATGGTTGCGACTCGTACAAAAGCCGAAGTCGAGGAAGTGGCAATAGGGCAGCCTGACGCCGATTGCGACGGGGTAAACACGCGGGATTCCGGAGTGTCGAAAACTGCCGGGTGACACAGATGACACGGTGAAACAATGTACACGGAACTGAAGTCAACAGAGCCAGCGTTGTCTTACCGATTCTTACGCTATTCTCTCGTTGTTGCGCTTTCCTTTTCTTTCACGCACAAAAGCAGCTGCAGCTCTACTGTCAGCGTTAGGCGGCACGGAGAAAATACAATGGTTCGGATGCTGCGACGTATCACCCATTCACCGCTGAAATTTCACTGCAACACAAAAGTGTAATCTTTCTCCAGAGGTGATCACGATCATGTAAGCCCGGAGATTGAACAAAGACGTACTCGGTTGAGGGCCACGAAGCCCAGCAAGTTCTCAGCAGGGCATTATGATGCGCAATTTCCAACTGCTTCCGACCACATTCGTGCAGCATGCACGGGCATTGGACTGGCACACCGGCGACATCAAAATGCGATCGCCCGGACATTGAATCGAAACGCAGGTCCCGTGCTCTGTTTCAGATTGGACTACCGCGGAGCGTTAACTAAGCTTGCCAAGCAGGTTATGCAGTAGGCAAACAGTTAATTGGTGCAAACAGGTTTGCGGCGCTTTTCTTATCGTGATGTTCCCGTACACGTGGGTGCAGTTAGTTTCGGAAAAGCAGACGAGAAAGATATCGAAACCGTTGAACGCGTCGAATTAATCTGAACCCACCAAATATCATCTACGGTTTTCAAGCAAGACATTTATTCCCTAGAAAGTTAATACCACGATATTGTCGCCCCAGCCATTTGTGCGCAGCCACGCAAAAATACGCCAAACAAACAACCGAGTCCACACCAAGGAGGTTAAAATAAAACCTCCTTGGTCCACAACCCCTTTCCCGACACCGCGATGGCGGCGGTCGCGAAGGGGTCGCTGCTGCCACCTATCGCCAGTCCTGCAAGCTAACGCTGCTGTGCAAGTTGCGCGTCAGCCCTCCCGATGGCGCTGTAGTCGCGGCGCGTGCTCGTAGTCGTTCGAAACCTCGCGCGCTTTGCGCGACTGCCAGGGTGGGAATACGAAACGTCACATTGTTGTTAAAAGTTTAGTGCAGCTCCCTCCTGGCTGACCAGCTCTGGGCCGTGCAGCAGGCCCGCGGAGCGGCCGGCAGGCTTGGTCTGACGGTCCCGACGTGGGAGTCGCCCGCTGCGCGCTGACGCGCGCCTTGCAGGACCCAAATAAAGTTTTTTCAACCAACCAACCAACCTGATCACCATGTGACGGTACGTGCCCGAATTAACAAGATAGAATTAAATACGTGCATTCAAGAGAGAGGGCGAGAGAGAGAGAGAGAAAAATATCGGCGTGGTATATCGATGTAAGGCCAAATTCAGATCCAACTTTATCTCCAGCAAAATAAGCGCTCTACAGTTGTAGTTATTTCAACGCCGACAAACGTTCCAGCAGAAAGCTGAAGCGATTTCTTACAGCTAATGAAAGCTCACGGTGAGCACAAACTCGGCGAAGTTGACAAGTGGGACGATTGGGGACAGTTCCTCAGGGATATACCTAAAGCGCGAAACACCAGAAGACAAAAGAATAGAAAATAATGGGTAATGCGGCGGTAAGCCCTTGTGGTGCCTTCTATATTTATTTGTCCTAGTTCTCTCGCGCTACCTTCATTAGGAGCGAGGCATATCAACATAGCATACCGTACGCAATAATCATTTGTAGTGCAATTACCAAGTGCTACAAATGAAAAAATAACTTCGAATTTTACTCGTTTCTGTAGACAGTAGTGGCGTAGGCTGAAATTTTTTTCAGAGGAGGGGGGGGGGGGGCACCTCCTCGATCCGACATTGGGTTTGGGCAGATAAGTGCGGTCGAGTGTCATTTTGTCCTCTGTATCCCATGGGAAAAAAACTTGGGGGGGGTCAGAAGTCCGTTGTGCCCCCCCCCCCCTGGATACGCCCCTGGTAGACAGTAGTTACATCATGTCAGAAAATTATGCATTTCCGGCACCGGAACCTGGCACGGACTCACGCTGGTTTATGGGCAATGCTGTCCTATCATAGTTTGCCTCCTTGGTCCCCTACAACAATGCTTCGCTTTCCGCGTTTATACTATATACAACACTCTAGTATTAATTGCTCACCCTCCTTCGTTTCGTCCTTGACTCGGTAGTTTCATGATAAAGCAAAGTACACCACCAACTCGCCCAAATTTTCACGTTGCTAAGCTCTAATAAAAGAACCACCTAGTCCAGCGGTAAACGTAGCATACACGCAACAAACTCAGCGCGAGAAAGCCCGTATAAACAAACCGGACGAGACCGAGAACGGCCTTTCGCATTGACAACAAAAGTGCGGGTGAAAAGGTGGTAAACGGAACTTCGCAGAGACTGCTGTGCAAACGAGGCAGGGGCCTTCGCCAAGCACATATACTACTCGGGAACAACGCATACTTAATAAACGGCAGCGTTAAAGCGCACTGAGCGGCAGGCATATACTGTAGCAGCAGTGAGAGCACCAGTCTACTCGATGGCAAACGCCGCAGGAGAGACCACCCCGGTCAGACAAGGCAGGCAGCGCGTTATGAATAATACAGGGCGTAATACGTGAGGCAAGGAGGGTGCGTTGCGCAATGCAACCTGGTGAGGCGCGGCTATGCGTTCGCTGCTGCTGCTGCTGCTGCTGCTGCTGCTGCTGCTGCTGCTGGTTGTAAGGCAGTGCTGCTGATTAATGCAACCAATAGGCCGGTCCCCATTCGTGCACAGACGAATGGGCGTGGACGGCAACACAAAGCTTTATCTCGGCCCGCGCGTGTCTCATTACTACTGGCCACAGTACCCAGCAGGGATGGAAGCAGGCAAGGAACGACATCGGCCGGCGCCAAAGAATCAACCCGAGATAACGAGTACATGCATTTCAGAAAACCCTGTATACAACGGTGACAGAGAACTTTCCTGCCTGGAAACCCGCGTATTATGAGCGTTTGTTATTTCGTTTTTTTTTTTTATTCGAGCATACTCTACCGCGCTTCTGGCTCGACCTCATTACGATGGTACGTGGCGAAAAGAGATGCATGAATACACTTACCAAACTAATGGAAATTTTGGTGAAACACAGCGCTGACGCTTTGTCCTGTGATATTGAACGCCAACTATACCGGCATCGCGACCCCGATCACCGCCTCGTTCAACAAGCTCATCACTAACTTTCATGAAATATGGCTGCAACTATGTCGGTAGGCTTTATAAATTGTTTCGTTCATCGTGCATGAAACGTTTTGAATTCATTCATTCATTCATTCATATACACATACATAGATTAAACAACGACGCTACAGCAAGAACAGGCCCGGTAAACAACAGAGCAACACCGACATAAGAGCGCGAGCACTGCAGTCAACGTTCGTTCTCAGGGAGGGGCGGAACTGATAAACGATGCATGAAAGGGATAGTGAGTGAAGCGAGTCAGGAGCGCGGTAACCGACTACGACGAAAAAGAAATGCACGCAAGAGGGCAACCACCGACCATAATGAAAATGAGTGCTGCAACGGAACAATGGGACTAAGCGAAATAACAGTTGCGTGCAACAGGCGGGATGAGCCGCAAGTGGTCTCCGATGGTATGCTGCAGCACATTGGGTCAGACAACCACGGTGGTCACTGCGCAACGGCCCGATACCCTGCAAAACCTGCGTCGTGCAGGCTCGTGAAACGTTCCAGTTAAGGTTTACGTAATAAGCAGATGCGAGAGGCTACCAGAACGTACACTACTTCTTCTAAACTCCTCACTCTGTGTAAGGAAGCTGCTGTACTATCGGCTCCCAACCCTCCGGATACGCGGAGAAAACATCGCTATCAGTCTCGCTATGAGTTTTGCAGTTTTGACTGCGCTACATGAGCCAGACAGCGAAAAGAAGCTGACGATATATTTTATCAAAGAAGCTGACGATATATTTTATCACTTCGGGAGCAGCAAAAAAATAAATAAATAAAATGTTCTGGGGTTTAACGTACCAAAACACGCCGTATAAGAGAGTGGGGGTGGAGAGGCGTGGGGACTACGGGTTAATTCTGACCACCAAGGATTCCTTACCATGCACCAAAGTCCGAATACACGGGAGGACCAGCTTTGGAACTGCAGTGTCAAAAGGAAGTTGCATATCAAGTGAGCTCTGCACTACAGACTTCGATAACGTTCCCTGAAAACATCCTGGCTGAAGCGCATACATCGACACGTGGAGGCCCTTTCACCTACTTTCACTAGCTCTCGATCTACAAGGTACTGCTATTCATGATGCTCCTGAGTATTCAGTTCCTTCTCCATCCAGCGGTCAATATCCAGAAACCATGCCTGTCACCTCACCGGACGCAATCAACCCATGCCTCTCTTGCACACTACGTGTATATATATATATATATATATATATATATATATATATTGTGGCGAAGCAATTGGTACTGTTTAACGGTTGCGCTCTCCAGCGGCTCCTAGTGGGTCGTCCTCTTCTAAAGGCCGCTCGCGCTCGGAGCCCGTGCCTTTGCCTTGACTGTCGCCATAGCTCATTGTCGCCGAGTGCTGTCCAATAAACAACTTAACAAATTGGTGGAGAGTGCTGTGCTCCCATTCGATGCCCCTGGAGCTTCGTTCCCGTACTCTGCCCTCTACCATGCCCCAAGACGCCGCTCAGCAAACGCCGCCTCCCACACCGACCACATGTCCCGGTGTCCCACGCATCCGCGATCCACCTATCTTCACTGGCGCCGATGGCACCGACGTGGAGGACTGGCTCGCCATTTACGAGCGCGTGAGCGTACCCAACAAATGGGACGAAGCAGGCAAGTTGAGCAACGTGGTCTTCTACCTCGCGGGAGTAGCAAGCTTGTGGTACAACAACCACGCGTCCGATTTTGCGACTTGGTCGGATTTCAAGACCGCCGTCATCAACGTTTTCGGCCGCCCTGCAGTTCGTAAGCTGCAAGCAGAACAGCGCTTACGCGAACGAGCTCAGCAGGCCGGTGAATCTTTCACCAGTTATATCGAAGACGTCCTGGACTTGTGTAAGAAAGCCAACGGCACCATGTCCGAGAGTGACAAGATCCGGAACATTATGAAGGGCATTGACGACGATGCCTTCACCATGTTGCTCGCCAAAAACCCTTCCACCGTGGCCGAGGTCATAACACTGTGCCAAAGCTACGAGGAGCTCCGCCGGCAACGTTCGATGACCCGCCGCTCTCCATCACGCGACGACGAGCTTGCTGGCTTGGCGGCCATACCTGACCAGGCCACGCTGCTGGCACAAGTGAAGGCATTCGTGCGCGAGGAAATCGCACGGCAGTTCTCTCTCCTGGCCTTCGCCCACCCGCCGCACGTTCAACAGTCGTCGACGACCCTTCTTCCTCCCCTCCGACGAGCAATTGAGCAGGAAATTGCCGAGGTGATGCCTGAGTACCACCAGCAACCTCCGACTCTTGCGCCACAGAGTTACGCTCAAGTTGTCGCCAGGACGCACCAGGCAATCCCTGCGGCTGCTCCATTGAGCTACGCCGAAGCCGCCGCTAGACCTCCGTCCTTCGAAGCGGGCGTGCCGGCTCCGTATGCTGCCGTTATCCCTAGGCCCCGACTGCAACCCACCATGCAGTCGTTTCAGCAGCCGCCCCGTCAATCGCATCCTGCGACATCGGCGGGACCTGCCCCGGCGAACCGATGGCGCACACCCGACAATCGGCCCATCTGTTTTGCATGCGGTTATGCCGGTCACGTGGCACGTTACTGCCATCGCGTGCAGCCGCCTCGAGTCGCCGTCACCCACCACCAGCCAGTCCAGCCGTGCATTCTACGACCCGCCTATGTCACCGACGTCACGCCCAGCTCCATCCACTCGCCGCTCTCCGTCTCCACGGCGTCGCTCACTCTCACCAATGCGGCCACGTTCTGTCGCACGAGAGCAGGAAAACTAGTCGTCGCAGTCCACGAGGCAAGGCTGCGACGCTATCGAACTGTAAAAGCCCTCAGCGAAGTCCATCGAATGTCATAGACGTGTTTGTGGACGGTGTGCGCGCATCTGCCCTTATCGACACTGGAGCCGCCGTATCCGTTATGGACGCAAAATTTAGCCGCTTACTCCGAAAAGTGACGACGCCACTTTCTGGGATGTCCCTCCGTACCGCCAGCTCCCAGAGTATTAGGCCTACAGCAGTATGCACTTCTCGCGTCGTCATCCAGGACGTTCTGTACGACGTCGAGTTCATCATAATTGCTGCATGCTCCCACGACGTCATCCTGGGATGGGATTTTCTCTCCCGCCACGACGCCATAATTCACTGCGCACCAGCCGCCCTCGAACTCTCACCGTTCTCACATTTGACGCGGCAGACAGTCCATCGGCATGCCCCAAGATCCTCGTCAAAGACGATACCAAAGTTTCCCCAAGCTCGTCGACGGCCGTGCCAGTTTACTGCGCCGGTCTCTGCGACACCATTGCACTCCTTTCGCCATCTGACCGCGTTCGCACTAGGAAAGGGTTGCTGGTACCTTCGCGACCGTGAAAGTCACGCAGCGGTAGCACCGCATATTTTGTTACCAAGCCATCCCCGCACATTGGTTACGTTGGTGCGAGGGAATGTCTCGGCAGAGTGGAGCCCCCTGGAAGACGCACAAGTTCTGGACGCACCCGATGACTCGCACTGCACCAGTTCCCGTTACCTCAGTGCCGTTCCACGTCTGATTCATCACCCGCGGATGTATTTGGTCCCGCCATTGCTGACCAACCTTACGTCGGTCCAGCGTTCCCAGCTTCTGTGCCTGTTGGAAGAATTCGGTCTTCTTCGATGTCGGGCAAACTTCTCTCGGCCGCACGTCCGCTGTTACGCATCGCATCGACACCGGCGCCCAACCGCCACTGCGGCAACGTCCATATCGCGTGTCTCCCACAGAACGACGGGTAATTAATGAGCAAGTCGACGATTATGCTTCGACGCGACGTTATTCGACCCTCGGCAGCCCATGGGCGTCCTCCTGTTGTTCTCGTTGCCAAGAAGGACGGTTCTGTGCGGTTCTGTGTGGACTATCGAAGGCTCAACAAGATCACTCGAAGGATGTCTATCCGCTGCCGCGCATCGACGACGCGATTGACAGCCTCCAAGGAGCAGAATACTTTTCATCTCTCGATTTGCGCTCGGGGTACTGGCAAGTACCATGGCTGATATGCTCGACCGAAGACTGCCTTTGTCACGCCCGACGGCTTGTACGAGTCAACGTCATGCCGTTTGGTCTGTGCAATGCGCCCGCGACCTTTCGAGCGCATGATGGACACCGTTTCTGCGCAACTTGAAATGGCACACAGTGCTTGTGTTACCTGGACGACGTCGTCGTTTTTGCTCCGGACTTCTCCACGCATCTTCAACGTCTGCGGCATGTTCTGGACGCGTTTGAGCAACGCCGGCCTCCAACTGAATCTGAAGAAGTGCCGATTTGCAGCACGGCAGCTGACAATCCTAGGCTACGTCGTGTCCAAGGACGGAATCCTTCCCGATCCGGCCAAGCTTCGGGCCGTGGCCGAATTTCCCAAACCCACGTCCGTCAAGGAACGGCCGCAGGTTTTCGTCGGGACTGTGCTCATATTTTCGACGTTTCATACGCAACTTTGCCCACCCATCATATCGCCGCTGACGAAGCTACTGGGGAGTAACGGGCCCCTACATTCGTGGTCGTCCGAATGCGACGACGCGTTCGCCAAGCTCCGTCGTTTGTTGAAGTCTCCTACCTACTACGTCACTAACGACCCTAACGGCCCCAACGGAGGTGCACACGGACGCGAGCGGTGTAGGCCTCGGCGCTGTTCTTGCGCAGCGCAAAACCAGGGTTCCCCGAATATGTCGTAGCATACGCAAGTCGTACGCTTACTAGAGCCGAGACCAATTACACGTCACGGAAAAAGAGTGCCTGGGCGATCATCTGGGCTCTACAAAATTCCGACCTTATTGCTATGGTCGCCCTTGATGTCGTCACCGATCATCATGCACTATGCTGGCTGTCGTCATTGAGGATCCCTCGGGCCGTCTCGCCCGCTGGGCACTTCGCCTGCAAGACTACGACATCCGCGTGCTGTACCGCAACGGACGCCAGCATTGCTGACGCCGAACGCCCTCTCGCGCTCCCCTTGCCTGACGACAATGCCTCCTGTTCAGTATCTCACAGTATTGCTGTTTCTTCTATCGATGTTCACACCATCGCTACGAGCAGCGCAAGGATAAGTGGATCGCCTCGCTGAGAGACTTGCTCACTGATCCGTCGGCAACACCAACCACTCGCACGTTGCGTCGTCAAGGCCCACATTTCGCCATTCGTTGACGACCTACTGCACCGACGCAATTACAACGCCGACGGCCGCAAGTGGCTACTTGTGATACCCCGAGTCTGCGTGCTGAAATATGCGAGTCCTTCCACTGTGATCCGCAATGCGCGCACTCTGGGAGTATCCAAAACTTACCAGCGCATTCGACAACGATACTTCTGGCGAGGGATGTACGCCTACGTGCAGAAATTCGTCCGCTCCTGCCTCGATGCCACCGCAGAAAAACCTTCAACGCACGTGTCACCAGTCGTCTACAACCATTAACCTTGCCCCTAACCGTCCGTTTTGGGCGAGTGGGCATCGATTTATATGGACCACTTCCTCTGACGTCGGCTGGTAACCGTTGGGCCATCGTCGCGTCGACCATCTAACGCGATACGCGAAACCGCAGCCCTCCCAGCGGCTACAGGCGCGCGATGTTGCCTCCTTCCTGCTACACCGATTCATGCTGCGTCACGGTCCACCCCAGGAGCTTCTCAGCGATCGAGGCCGTGTCTTCTTGTCGCAGGTCGTCGAAGCCATTCTCAAAGAGTGCCATGCTGTTCACCGCAAAACTACTGCTTACCACCCGCAGACGAATGGCCTAACCGAACGCTTTAACCGCACGCTCGGCGACATGCTCTCAATGTACGTCGCCGCCGATCACACAAATTGGGATGCCATTCTGCCCTTCGTCACCTACGCCTATAATACCGCCCCTCAAAGCACTACTGGTTTTTCACCCTTTTTCCTGTTGTACGGAAGGCACCCGTCGCACACCATTGACACGATACTACCCTACAAGCCGGATCCATCTGAGTGATTGATTGATTGATTGTGTGATTAGAGGAAGAATGAGACGCCTAATTTCTGCAGCCCTATAGGGAGCACGGCGCAGCGTCTTGGGGTAGGGGGATGGGAGATGGGAGAAAGTGGATAGGAGTGTTAAGAATTCGTTGTGGCTCGGACGTAGTGGCAGTCATCAAACCGGCAGCAAGGGCAGGGGTGGAAGGACCCACGCTCAGCGGTAGGCCGCTATACCCGTCTCCTCCAGGAACTCCGCCGGCTCCGGAGCGCTGGTAGATGAGGGCGGGACGGGTAGAGCAAATGCTCCAGTGTGGAGGCAGGTAGGCCCTGTCTCCTGTAGGCCGTGGTGACCCTCGAGCGTTCCTGTGCCAAACCAGGGCAGGCACAGAGCAGGTGCTCGAGGGTCTCAGTCAGGTCCCCGCAACGGTTGCAGGCCGGGGAGGTGCAGCGACCCTTGGCGTAGCGGCGGGATGCGGTCCAGATACAGCGGTCCGTAGTCGCAGCAGGGCGGCCCGTTCCCTCCGAGTGTGCGCCTATTTCTGACACAGCCAGGCTTGCTGAGGAGTGTCGCGAGCTTGCAAAGTCGTTTACAACGCACGAACAAGAGCGGCAGAAGAGCCTTCGCGGTGGCACCACCACTTCTGAGTCCACGTTCCTCCCCGGAGCGCTCGTATGGCTCTCGGTCCCTACCACTGCAACTGGTCTCTCGTCAAAACTACTGCCGAAATACGAAGGCCCCTACCGGGTCGTCGAGCGAACATCCCCGGTCAACTACCTGATCGAACCCATCGAACCAGCTTCGGACATGCGCCGTCGAGGGCGCGACATAGTCAACGTGGAGCGCCTCAAAGCCTACTATGACCCACTCATAATTGTGGCGAAGCAATTGGTACTGTTTAACGGTTGCGCTCTCCAGCGGCTCCTAGTGGGTCGTCCTCTTCTAAAGGCCGCTCGCGCTCGGAGCCCGTGCCTTTGCCTTGACTGTCGCCATAGTCATTGTCGCCGAGTGCTGTCCAATAAACAGCTTAACAATATATATATATATATATTATATATATATATATATATATATATTATATATATATATATATATATATATATATATATATATATATATATAATATATATATATATATATAGAGAGAGAGAGAGAGAGAGAGAGAGAGAGAGAGAGAGAGAGAGAGCTTGGGAAGTGAAGCACACGGCAGCAGCGTAGCATCTGCGCGAGAGTTCACCCAGACAGTATATGGCCACCGCTATCAACATATTGAACTGAATACAAAAACGAGTCTTTTGTGTTCCCTGTGGAATGTTACTCAAAGAAAAACAATCAATCACAAATGGAAAATTATGCACCTTTCACAGTGTGTGTCAGTCGCTTCTGAGGTATACTGCGGACGGTTTGTCGCACATGTATCGTCCCAGCCTCGCCATGCAATTATTTTTAGCGGTTATCGCTGCACTGTACTTTAGGAGCAACACGAGCTGGTTGACTCGATTGCATGATTAAACTGTCGTCCATTGATAACTATCGTTTGATAACCAATGCTGCAGCCTTGAAGAAGAAAAGTCCGCTTGCCGAAAACGTTGGCTGCAGCGACACCCTGTGATCCGAGGTATTTTCATGGAACACACTATGGACTCGAAGTTATATTGATGGAACCTGAAGTTACAGTGCACGGAACTGCTTTCACTGTCGTTTGGTCAGAGACGAAGCGCATCGGCGGTACCCAAGGTCCCAGCGGAAAACCGAACAAAAAGTGGGGGGGGGGGGGACAACGACAGTGGGCTCCTGGTAGGCTTTCACTACGGTCCCTAGGATATACTGTACTTTCACTGCCGGCCAGCAGTCCCACCCTCACCGACGCCCTCGCTTCCGCCTCCTCTCTCAGCGTTGTGTGTTGGCTGTTGACATTTGTGGCTCGAAGAGGGGAGGGCGTCATCGGGGAGAGGGCACCGAGGGGACAACAAACAAGGCACGCCACGCTGCAGCGCGCACCGCCGGTGGCCCTCAGTACGGAGTCGAGGACCGTACACGAACGACGACGCAGCGTCGTTGCCTACGCGTCACGTGCCAGTGGAGCGGTTCGCGGGGCTAAGCAGCGGCACACAATAGGCAGGGCAGCCGCGAGACTGCGCCGCAGATAGACGAGGATTCGAGCGACCACCGGTCGTCCCCTGGTTAGGACAGGAACATTAAAGAGTAACGCCACCAGTCTGTCACTCTATTAGAGCTCTTCGACCGACGCTGCACGACTACGGCAGCACCACGTGTTTTACGATCGTTGTATTGCATATTAAAAACAACAGACGCTAAAAAGTTATCGTGTCTCCATCTGTCACCTTGCCGAAGAGTGGCCCACACATCGAAAGTGTGCCACGGAACCGGACAAAGATTATATATTTCCTCCAAGCATCTGCTCCGTTGTCTGACAACTCCCCCACACTCCCCCCCCCCCCCCCCCCCCCCACTCCGTCGAAAATTTTATTTTTCATAAGCATATGCACTCATACATACAAACACACGCACGAGCATACATAAAGGGTGATTGAAGCCCCTCCCACCAAAAAAAAAAAAAAAAAGGCTACGCCCCTGCATTAGAGGAAACCAGTACATTAGTATTTGAACTTCACGTCCAAACTACGGCGACTCAATTGTGACATCAAAGGGTACAACGCTTATTCGCACATACAGTGCACACCGATATACAATATGTAAATAAATGCCGAAGAATGACGATGTCGCAGTATGAATGAGTTCACAGCCGAAGGAATCACCGAGGTCCGCTGCTATTTTTTGTTTGTTTGCTTGTTTGCTTGTTCAAGGGAGGGCGACAGATGAGGAGCGTGAAGGCACGCAAGACGAATGCGAAACGTCTCGTCAGTAAGACACCGGCCGGTACATCGCGCGCAGGCTCCGCGTTATTATGCGCTAAACGTTCTGACAAACAATGGCGGAAGACGAACGACGGAGAAGCAAGCAGTTTCTCGAGCACGAAGCACACGCAGTTCGATATATACGCGCAAAACGCTGTTGCGCGAAGCGTAATGCACTCGTCCGCAGTTCACGAGCACGCAGCCGCGCAAGTTGCCGGTTAAGCGGTTGCTCGAGCGAGCCAATCGAGTTGCGTGTGCCGTATGGCTCGTGCAGGAAGTTCGCAAGGTCGTCGCGGCAGACTCGACGCTGTCAAAAAAAAACCTTTTGTTCTTCCCTGACGGCGGCAGCCAGCCGCCGCGGTCTTTTTGTTCTCGCCCGGTCGCAAACAACCGTAAGGAGATGCCATTCCCCTCCAACACGTTCATACCTCAGTCGCGCGTGTGGTACACTGTGCACGACGCGCGCGAATGCCTTCCGAAATGTGCCTGTCTCACTCGAAAATTACCACTGCGCAGCGGTGCGAGCACGAACTGCCGCGAGTTCCTTGTTAGACCTCCCGCGTAGTTAGTCGCCACACCTGATGCTTACGTGTTAACCGAGAGTGAAACAGTAACGAAAACCGACTGTTAGAGGGGGGAAAAAAAGTTAACCGAGCCTGTTAAACATGGCGGTCGCACAGACTGTTGGCCGCGCGATGCACTGTAACAGGACGCATACTTTCACTGTACGTGACAAAAAAAAAAAAAAGCCTATAAAAGAGAGGGGCACGTAGTTTGCGTCTTGTGCTGCTTCCTCTATATTCGGTAAAATCTAGACAACGTAGAAATAAAATAGCCTCTTAAAAGATGGAGAAGACTTCCAACCCTTCCATTCGACCTGTATAGTGGCACCATACAGGTTGATTCCGTTCAAGCGAAACTTTTGCTTCCCAATGCGTGATTATGGGCGTGTGAAAAGACGACCCCGCCAAGTACACCGAACACGACACCGCGCACACGAGAGCTGGCACAATACTTGGCTGTCACACATGTCTACTTCCGTGAAGACACTGCAGCGTTTTCCGCCGACTGTGGATAAACAGACGCCAGAGATATAACCGATTTCCCATATATTCCCTCCCTCCGCATGCTTGGGCAAGTTTCCGGCTTTCTCGCTATCGCTGGCCAAACTACAGAAACGACAGAAGATTCCCACAAGTCCGGTACACACCAGTATAACTGATGAGGGTGAGGTGTGTGTGTGTGCGTGTGTGCGCGCGCGTGCGTGTGTGTGTGTGTGTGTGTGCGTGTGCGTGTGCGTGTGTGTGTGTGTGTGTGTGTGTGTGTGTGTGTGTGTGTGTGTGTGTGTGTGTGTGTGTGTGTGTGTGATTGGGGAGTAACGTGACCGGGCAGACGCGCGCGCGTGCATGGAGCAGCACTCGAGAGTTCGATGACCGTTCGATAGACAGTTAACCTTTGACTGAGAGTTGCATTGTCAACTCCGCAGCCTGTGAACGCATAGGTGACCTTAGCGATATAGGATTCCGCAGACGAAGCCGTGATCTTGCGCACATCCAAAAACAGGGCCGTTGAAGCGGGCGAAAGCTTGCAGAAGACAACAAAAACAGGTTTTCGTTGCTCAGTTGAGTGCCTTTGTAAGGTGCTCAGTGCAGTTACCGAGATCGCTGTGAAAATTGCAAGACACCGTTGATGGCGAATATATAGAGACCGAATTCACCAATATTTTATTTGTTAAGTGTCGTTTCCCACTGTCCAGCTGTATGCACTATAATTATAGTATATCCGTCATAATGAATGGCAGGCAAACGCTGCTATGTAAGTACTTTCTTGCGAATTTAACGCAAAGTATATTTCTTGGAGGCACTGGTGTTCACGGAAACCTGAAATCTGCAGTGCTACTACATGGTAACCGAATACAAGGAATTAACAAACAGTTATTCGTCAGGCGAGGTATAACACTTGATGATTGTGGTGTTCATATCGAGATATCGTTCGACGGCCCGATCTCATGGACCTTCAACATCCCGTCACCACAGAATTAATAAAAGATAATTGGTAAAGCACGAATAACTAGCAGTTCTCCTCACTTCCGGATGATCCGGGCAAAGGCGAGTCTCGCTGCAGCCCCCCCCCTCTCGTACACACACACACACACACACACACACACACACACACACACACACACACACACACACACACACACACACACACACACACACACACACACACACACACACACACACACACACACACACACACACACACACACACACACACACACGCGCGCGCGCGCGCGCGCGCGCGCGTTTTGACAAGACCGCTACAAAAGAGGGAGAACGCACTTTTTAAAGAAAATCAATAAAAAGGAACAGTACAATGTCGAAAAACGATTCAGAAAACATGCGAGGTATGCGAAGGCGCGGTAAAAGGAACAGAGGGAGGTACCGACAGGATACCGACCCGGCATGCGACGCTGACCCCCGGTTCTCTGGTTCCCCCTCATGGAGCTGCAGGGGAAGGAGGGCGAGCGCGTCGACGGCCCATCTGGCGGGGATACGAGAAGGAATGGTTGTTTTCACCCGGCAGCTGCCGGCCGTCCCCGCTTCCGACACATCTCGTCGTCGGCGAAAGGGAGGGCCGCTGTTCACACACACGGCGGGGGCACCCCACCGCATGTACGGCTGCACGCGGTCGCACACCCCTTGTGCACAGTACGTCAAACGTGCGCTATCGTGACTGCTGCCTTCCTTCTCGTAAATCCGCGTAATGATCACGCTTGAGCCATTCCCACATTCGTTATACCCGCTCTTCCTCTCGTGATCTGTATTATACCGGAAGCCTAGACGATCTTTTTCGGCCTGGATTTTTTTTAATCGTAGCGGAATCCAGGCGCCTCTGATACGCCTGATTCGGTTAAGTGAAAGCGTGGAGATTTTGATCTCACATTAAAATGATCAAAATAGCGCGAAATATAAAAGCCGAGTACAAAGACACTGACAAAACAAGCGCTTTATGTAGCAACGTGGCCCGAAATCGCGCTTTTTTGTTATTTCGATCGCGTGTAACGGCCAGTCAAGTATTGCAGCTCCGATGTTCGAGTGCACCGCTGGTTCTGTATCAGAGGGTGATTATATCGGAGCAGAACACAAGCACACACACAGAAAGAAGAGAAAACGAAACTATGCGTATGAAAAAAAAAATACAATGTCGCACAACGATGTTTAGGGCTAAATTCTGAGGCAGTAAGTAGCTATGTAAAGAGACACTCTTCCTTACTGTGCTCAGCAAGTTCGACAACCGACCCCTGTCGGAAGATGTAATCCTTCAACATAAACGTGGCTAGATAGCTTATCAGAAGACAGTGAAAGAATTATTATGCTTCTTGATACCCGATGAACTCAGTATAGATACTGGATGCTTGTGTCTTGTTCACTTCCCTGTTTTTCTCTCTATTCTACTTTTCTTCAGCGAAGAACAATTTTACTTAAGAGGCGGCAGAAACCGCGGATCAATGTTCCAACTAATGAATTATCATAAGCTTACGAAACCCAACGAAGTTTCGAGCCCTAGGTTTCACCTCGAGTGGCGCGTCGAGGCGACTTCGCAAAGGAACAGACGACAAAGTTTCCCAGCGTTCCTCGCACACAAAAGCGCCTTGCGAACGATAACGTGTCCGCCAGAAACTTGGACCGCAGGCCCGAACTGAAAGCAGACACGTTTCCCAGAACACCTCAGCGAACGGGGAAGGCAACCAAGTAGCGGTGGCCTACACGAAGGCGATGGGGGGCGGCGGTTGCAGAGGGCCGACAAGCAGGCGCTGTTCGTCGTCGTAAATCTGCCGGCAGGCGTGCGTGCGTGTGTGCAAGAACAGTGCGGGGCCTCACCAGAAAAAGGCCACGGCCGCGGTCCTACTCGCAAAAGAGTGCGCCGCCGCTGGCCCCCGTCTCGTCATCCGCGGGCAACGGTCGAGGGGCTTTGCAAGAGGGGGCATCGCACACTAACGGCGCCCATATAACACTTCCTCGCTGCCCTGTTTGAGCCGGTTGAGTGCTCTGGTTTGTGTCCCGCGAGACGTCTACCCCCGTCGCCGCCCTCCTCCTTCCTACCTCACCAGCAGCGTTTTCGAGCCCCCCTTTGAGCCAACTGCCGCGTGAGGCGCGCAAGACTGCGGAAGAAACCAGGAGGTTTGGGGCCAGGAATTGACTCCTGGGAAGTGGGAACCACTGCTTGTCGCGAGCGAGAGTGGAACGTAGACAGCGTCAGGGCGGCTCTGTATAGTTACTACGAGGATGGAGAGAGATATGGACTACGAAGAAGACAGAAAGAGAGGAAACAAGCCCGAACAAACAAATACCCGTACGCGCAAGTAAAAACACAAGCGAATTCGTTTGCTAGCGGCTAACGCACTAACAACTTGGAAACCGGCTGTCGAAGCGTTGTGGAGGTGTCGTTAAAGAGACAAAAAAAAAATAAATAAATAATAAACGAACGACGACGTGGTGAGAGCTGCGTTTCGTGAGCCGTCTCATATCGGCTTCAGCAAACGGCAGCTGGTTCGCTTCTGCCGCATCGCTTTCACCAGTGGAGAGACCCATCACTGTCACCCGCGAACAAGTGGGTTCGCGCGGGAATGGCGAGCAAAGCAAGCTGCACTGCCGCGTGAAAGGGAAAAAAATAACGAGTTTGACCGGGGGTGTCGGCGGCTGGGCGCGATAAATAACTAGCGCCACGCGAAAGCAACAATTCTAAAACTGCAGTTGCTCTAGCAGAGCGGTAGTGTATTACATTAGACTTACTAACTTAACTGTAGGGAAGACGCATATACCGGAACTCCGCCAGGCGTGAAAGCCTGGCGGAGTTTTTTTTTTTTTCTCTGTAGGTCCATATTCACAGAAACATTCTTACTGTTACGTGTCATCCAATTACGATGCCGGAAATATGTGAACCGAAGGTAACGGGCCAATAGCGAACGCCACCTAAAAACGAAAAACAATTCGGCTCGTCGCCCTTTGTCCGTACTACCAAAACTACCAATACTACCAAAAAAACGCCCGACCTTGCCACTTCGGCAATCGGTTGAACTTCACCGCAAAGCACTAGAAACTTTACCGCAGAGCACCAGACACTTCACCGCAAAGCACCAGAAACTTCACCGCAAAGCACATGGTCGGCTAAGTACTGAGAGCGGGCATGCTAAAAGAAGTACACCGCTCGACGCTGCCAAGTGAGAGTTGCTGAAGTTCAGCCGATCTTTTGAAATACCTTTTTCCTGTTAAAAGCTATCCGTCGACTTATGCTAGTGCATTGCAGTGAAGTTCGCCAGATCGCCGAAGCGGCAATATCCAGAATGCGGGACATAAGTAGGCGCTGTTTTAAGACACCTAATTACGCCGAGCTAACACCCCTGCCAGTATATTTTTATGCGGCAACGTTATCACGCGAACATTTTCCACGAAGAACGACGCATGGATGAGGGGACTTTCTCAGAAGGCTAATGGTTTGGTTACGCACATTCATTTTATTGCGTGCAACAACAGACAAATGCACGACGGCGCCAACTCGGCGGTCTCAGAATGGCGACAAATAAATTTGACTCTAATATTTTCCACTAAAGACCAACACGCTCAGGGTAAATAACTCAGAATACAACACCCTGGCAAGGATAAACAATTTGGTATCCTCTCCCAGGTTTATAATTAATTACACGTTCACTCTGAGGCGCTCATATGGATTTCCGGCCCCCTACTATGTGCATCACAGCTAACGTATACAACTCGAAGGGAAACCTTATACTCGCTCTTACTGCCGAGGCTTTCTCGGGCGCCGCAGGAAATCACCACTGTGTTCTTGCAAAGATAAAGAAAGATGCGCAACGCTTATCGCCGGCGCTGTAGCTTCATACGCACGCACACTGCACTAGCGTAAGCCCAGAGTCGACGGCGCCATCACAGCCGTTCCTGCAGCAGCCGTCGTGGAAACACACGTGTTGGTCGGAAAGGCTTAACTTGGGCGCCTGCATGCGCGTCGCCGACACGTGAAAAACGGCGCTCGAAACACGACTCCGCCACCGGACCAAAGTGCACGCGCTCGCTTCGTAGACTCTGAGGCAAAGAAAAAAGACAGTTTGAAACCGAGCCCTCAGAGGAGAGAGGGAGAGAGAGAAAGAGAGAGAGAGAGAGAGAGAGATCACAACACGGAAAACACGAGTGGCGGGGGCGTACGCACGCACGCCTATCATCGCGAGGTCGCGTCTGGGGTTGCGCGGATTGAATATCCGCGGCACACTATATGCGACGCTGGCGGCGGGGCACTGTGGGAGAGCCTCTCTCGGAAACCGTAGCTGCTTGTGTACAGAGTGCGTTCAGTGCGTGCCTATTCGCGTCCCAGACCATGCGATCTACGTTACGTAGAGAATAGAGATATCAGTGGGGGTGTCGACGAGGTGCGCACGTCAGGGCAGACGGCGCCAGGCACGAAGAAAAGGGGCGGTGAACGGCGCCGTCGTGTCGTTCTTTCTTTTGTTTGCTTTGTTACCGCAACGCGCAGTCTATGTGAACGAGCACGTGGTCAAATAAGTCCAACAGCAAGGTGTGTGTGGTGGAAGTGACGCGCGTAAAATTGACGAAAGAGAGCTAGAGCACTGCAGCTGCAGCTTGGCTGCAAGAGAGCATCTCGGTGTTTGAAGCTTTCGCCGCTTGGTCAGGACTGCTCTGCACTGGTCCTTGGGTAATTCGGCTTAGCGCAAACGCCACACACGCTATCTTGACATCAAACCATGAAGGAATTATCTACAGCAGTGTAGCGCTCTTTTGTCGGGACAACAGAGACTTCGTGCTTGTCTACGCGTCACCGGATAAGAGATCTATACCACTCTCTTTCGCTTCACTTGTTCTTGTATACCGGCGGCTGTATGCCAAAAGAAGTTTGTATAATAAAGAAGATTAAGTTGACAACTGGAACAACCACAAACTGCGTTGTGGAGAAAGGACGCCGCACGTAGCGGAGTGTTCCAGTTCAATTCTGAACACTCGGGCATTTATTTAACACGCACCTAAAATAACGGGAACGTTACGCTCATTCCGTCATAATCGACATGCTGACACCGCGGCCTGGAATCGAGCCAGCGACCT
The DNA here is from genome assembly GCF_013339695.2 of Rhipicephalus sanguineus. Classification (NCBI taxonomy): domain Eukaryota; kingdom Metazoa; phylum Arthropoda; class Arachnida; order Ixodida; family Ixodidae; genus Rhipicephalus; species Rhipicephalus sanguineus. The sequence continues at coordinate 135,004,160 of NC_051178.1, forward strand.
TATCAGCAGTTGAAGCTGTAGAACCAGCACGGTGGGTTAAAAATGTTATGCCTCGTAGAATGGCGTCAAACTTCTGCCGAATTCTGTATTCTTTCAGCCGCGCAGGCAGGGGACGTAACGCGTACCTACGCTCCAATATGCGACCTGTAGGGCCGGGCTTGAGTTATGTCGCAGAGCGTCATCGCCTTGGTGCCGGGAATGGCTGGCGCGGACGAGAAGTGGCGTTCTCCTGGAAGCCATCTCGACCGCCCGAAACTCGTCTCCGTTAACTGAGGCCTTCCTTTGCCCCAATACTAACAAATCGCACAGTCGGCTGCACCCCCCCCCCCTACCTACTAAATAACAGCGTGCGTGAGAACCTGCCGCTGTTTACAGGAATGCGAGAGCCACGATCTGGCAGACTCGCGTGGGAACACGAACCACGGGCGGAGTGCGGGGGTGGGGGCAGTTGGAGAGCTGCGTAAGCAGCGAGGAGGGGCTCAGCGCCATCCATGCCGGGCTATACTGTTCTCTCCTTCCCCCACTTTTGTTTTTCGACTCTAAACACCGCACCACGGAGCGCGGAGAGGCAGTCTGGGTCGTAACCACGCTGTGGTAGGACGGCGAGGCTCTTTACTGGCGCATTTCCGCACAGCGCCCTGGGCTCTAACACCAAACGAGGTGTAGAAGAGTGAGGGCCTGTTCATTACACCATCTGTCAAGTGGAAATTAGTTTTCCCGTTTGTAACTGCAATAGCCCTGTACAATTATAATACAGTTTGTTAGTAATTGTGCTACGCCTCTTGTCAAATATTTCACCCCCGCCGAGCTACATCACCAGGATCCTCGTCCGTCAACTTCACGGAAGAAGGGAACCTTTACTGGCGCAGTCGAGACAGGATTCGGCATCTACCACTTGTGAGCGAAGATCACCAAGCCACCAGGTGACGGGTCACGAGATTCCCGCAAGAACTGGGAGCAGTTCATCGAGGCCGCCTGCGGCAAACGACTCGCGTGAACACTACAACAACAGTTCGACGGGTCGCAGCAGGCATCGACGACGGCACTGGTGAGCGGGATTTCTTGCGTTTCGTTGAGGTGGCGGTGGCTCAAGTGTTAGAGTGGTGTATGTATGACATAGGAGCGTAATGGCGAGCGGTGGGGCAGAGGAAGGTCACGTAGGCGACAATGTTGAGCAAAATGCCGGAGCGCCAGAACCGGCAGAACTGGCAGTACGACGCCTAGAGCTGCAGTTTGAGTTGCAGAAGATGCAACTCCAGCTGCAAGTTATGCAGCTTGAGTCGCAGGAACGCATTGCGCTTAGGCGAGCCGAGTTGGAGATGGCGGGTGGCGGGCGGACCCCTTCGAGCTTAGACTCGAGAGAACGAGGGCGCTCAGGCCTAGACCCTGTCGCTCAATGCAGCAAGGTTCTCAAAAGCCTCAAGCTTCCGTGCGATGCGGACGTACCTCTATGGTTTGATGAGGTGGAAAGAGTGTTCAGTGCGTACAATGTACCATTGGAAAGCCGCGTTCACTTAGTGATGCCAGCGCTTACGGAGCGGGTGAGGTACTTGCTTCGAGGACTCAGCGAGGCCGAGTGCAGTGATTACGACGCGGTTAAGGCGGCCGTCCTCAATGAACTCAAGCTTACTCCTTCTGAGTATCTCGATCGGTTTGAGACGGCCGCAAAAAGAAAAGATGAAACATGGGCGCAGTTTGCTTCACGTGTCGGGACGTATTTTGACTATTATTTGCACTCGAGAGAGGCGAAAACGAAAGATGAGGTCATACAGCTAGTTGTCGCCGACCGTATCAAAGCTAGCTTAAGTTCGGAAGGTTTAGAATACGTACGCCTACGCGAAGGCGAGAGCTGGATGAGGCCGGCTGAAATATCACGCGTTCTACAAACTTTCGAGCAGGCGAAAGGCAAGGGCAGGGCGGCAAGGCAACAAATAGCTGCTACGCAGCAGGACAGGGACCCGTCACGACAAGGAAGCGGTGGCGGCAAAAAGCAGAACTGTTACGTGTGCCGAGGAGAAGGGCACCAAGCGAGAGATTGCCCCCGAACAGTCCAAAGCGCGGCGAACAAGCCAGAGAGACGGGCACGCGCACAGAAAGTGCAAGCGGCAGAGCCGGAAAGTGACGATAGCCTCTTAGAGGACAAAGAAAGCAAAGCTTTGGTAGCTCGCGTAAACTCGTCGTTGTCGTCTGGAGAGGTACGAAAGTCTAAGTTGCAGGAAATCGAGCTAGAGTGTGCCGGCAAGCCCATTGTCGCTATCCTTGATACCGGCAGCGAGGTCACTATTGTTAAAGAGAGGCTCGTACCGGACGCAGTCCAGGAACCATCGGGCAAAATCAAGCTCGTTTCAGCTTTCGGCGATACCGTCGAGGCAAAGCTAGTGACCCTGTCCTTCAGCCTTGGGCAGACGGCGTTCGAAAATGCAGCTGAAGTTGTACAAATCGTTTGCGCAATAACAGACAAGCTCACTGACGCTGACTGCCTACTTTCTAAAGAAGACTGGGAGCTGCTTACAGACATGAGAAAATACGCGGAACCGGCATGGGGCGCGGTTAGCGTAGAGCAAGACCAAAAAGGTGTGTCGGTAACCACACCGAAACAGGGCGAACCGGGCGTTAGAGGTGAAGCGCCGGGTGAGAGTTACGCGCGCGTCAACGAGACTCGCTCGGACGAACAAACCGCAGTCGAACTGCCCACACCAGGTGAGGAGGCAACAGAAGCCGGCAGCGTCGTTGACACCGACAGAATCCCAAGCGAGCGAACCAAACTTCGAACCGCCCAGCTGGCGGACGCAGGTTTGAATAAAGCGTGGGCCAGTGATGCTACCGAGGATTTCTGATTTGGAGCAATTTTTGGAGCAGCAAAATTTCCGTTTTGGAGCACTTTGGAGCAGCAAAATTTTCATCTTGGAGCACTTTGGAGCAGATAATTTTGCATCTGGGAGCACTTTGGAGCAGCGAATTTTATATCCTGGAGTGCAATACAGAAGCATATTGCATTAACATTCAAGCACCTGAGTATTATTATGGGGCTCTTATGAAGGCTAGAAATATTTTGATTCATTGCAAATCTCATGGAAAAAATCATCTCAGGAGCATAGGCGTGCGCACAGGGGGGGGGGGGGGGGCAAGGGGGGCGCCCCCCCCTAATCACCTAAGAGGGGGGGGGGGGGCGCAAAATCTGCCCCGTACATTGACCCTTGCGATAGCAATTATATGGACACTCTCGGCGGATTTTTGCCGTCGCCATTGCCGTAATTTTCCGTATAAAGTCCAAATTAATGACATCACCACGCGCATTCTAGCCGCGGGTAAAAGCTCGCGAGCGCTGGCGACGAACGCGGCTGAAGCGGAGATTAAACTAGCCGGCCGTCTGTCTCCACCGCACGGACAGCGCTTGAAATAACATCTTCCCGCGTGCGGGCCTGCCGTCGATTGCTCATCAAACAGAGAGGAAACGCCCCACCCGTCTTTCGTAAGGAGCATGAAGAGACGCCAGGGGAGCGGAAGGGGGGGGGGGCATCGTTCGAAGGGCGCAGTCGCTTGCGCGCGCGCTATCTCGAGGCATCAGGAGACGGCTCGTAAGCTTGCTGTGCTCTCAACGCTTACTTCGCGTTTAGAAAACTCAGAGCAAGAAAACGCTTCGGTTCCTGAAGGGGCCATATTCCCTTAAACCAGCGTTTTGTTGAGTTACGCGAGATCGGATCCAAAAGAGTTAGCTGCTAGTCTTACTTTGTTTCACCATACAATTTTGTGGTATCGCATTCATTTCTTCGCTCTTAAGCGAAACTTAGTTTTTTTAACCGTTAGCTATTGACCCCCGAAAGCGAGGGGCGGACGTGTAACATGGCGTAGCCGCTTCACTGTGGGCCATCAGCGACGGGCCCGCTACTGACAGCTGCGCTTTGCGGCTGCTCCGACCAGGAGATATGATTTTACTAATGAGATGACATTTTTAAAAAAGCAAGCAAAAAATTCGAATTGGAACCCAAGCACGTGAGCTCGAAAGGGCAGGGCCTTTTAGGGGGTATTTACCGCAGAGTGATTACAAACTCGGACGTGCTGGCGGAAGGAATTACGAAAAAGCTGTTCTGGATGAAGATCCATAGATAAAGTATACCTGAGGAAAAGTGTCAACGCGTTTCCACCGTTCGCGTGCTCTTCCATAAACGCGAAGCAAGGAAAATTCGATATTGTCCCATATACCTACTGCGAGCGATCCCAGATTTCATTCCGCGATGTCCGGAAACAGAAGTGACAAACATTTTAGCGGCACTCATGTAGTTATTACTGAACATTGCTTTCCTTACGTGCCGTGCAACGCTTGAAACGAGCTATCAGCAGCGTTTCTGGAACAGACGACGTCCGCCGATGAATCACCGTCGCACTTTCTCGCTACCGAAAGGCCTATAGACGTCACGAGCCTCTGCGGAGAGCGCGTTTTGCTGTCGAGCCGACTTGCAGAACAGAAGCTGCGTCGGCACCGTGCATGGCATCGTGGCTTACTCGGAACGCACGCGCGAGCGCTATTTATTCAGCGGAATAATTCTTGGTCCATGACTACGACTTTATTGGCAGCCCCAAGATCGAGCTGCACATGTTCTGACGCGCCGGCGGTGCGATTGCCGGTGATAGACGCCCCCAAACCCGAGACTTTGGCGCAGTTTGGCGCAAATTTCGCCGATATTATCAGGATGGCGCAGTAAATACAATTTGGCGCACTTTGGCGCAGTTGGCGCAGGAGTGGAATCACTGGTGGGCAGATGCGAAGGCAGGGAAGTCGGGCATGTTTGTCTCAGACGGCCTTCTATACCACTGGGGCTCAATTGCCGGCGACAAAGTAAAACAACTTGTGTTGCCCACTGACAGGCGCGAGAAGGTACTGTTGCTGGCGCATGAGTCCCTTTGGGGCGGCCATCTGGGTCCAAAGAAAACAAAACTGAGGATAAAATACAGCTTCTTCTGGCCTGGCATAGAGGAGGATGTTAAGAAGCACTGCCGGACGTGTCATGGTTGTCAGGTTCGATCGGATAAGCACCTTAAAGACAGGGTACCCATAACACCGCTTACGAGGCCAGATCACCCTTTCCAGGTAGTGAATGTCGATGTAATCGGACCCCTTGACACACCCTCGGCCAGAGGCCACAGGTACGCGTTGTGCCTAGTAGACCTTTGCACGCGCTGGCCTGAGGTAGTGTGCCTGCGTTCCCTGACGGCCAAGGCCACTTGTGAGGCCTTGTTGTCCGTATTCAGCCGCACTGGAATCCCGGAGGTAATCTGTTCCGACCAAGGAACGAACTTCACGGCACAGCTCACTCAAGCGATGCTAACCAGATTGGGGTGCTCACCTCGGTTCTCCACGCCGGAGCACCCAGAAAGCAACGGTGCTGTGGAACGATGGAACCGAGTCCTAAAGAATATGCTATTCCACGTAATGGAAAAAGACCCCAAGAATTGGGACAGGCTCGTTCCGTTCGTCTTATGGGCATACAGAGAGGTTCCTCATGACACCACAGGTGTTGCACCCTTCCGGCTGTTATATGGCAGAAATCCCTCCGGGCCGCTGGCTATACTTCAGCGCAGCTGGACAGGCGAGGTCCCCCTTCCCAACACATTGAGGGAGGAGCCCGCCAAATACCTGCAGCAGCTGCTGGGAACAACTAGAGATAGCGGCAGAGGTGGCAGGGCTTACAGCAAGCGCTCGACAGGGGAGCTACGCGCTGGCATATAATAAGTCGGACGCGTCGCAAGACGTTCAGTGTAGGAGATCAGGTCCTAGTATTTGACACGGATCGCGGTAGCAAACTGGCACCAAAGTGGCTGGGTCCCTTCAGTATAATCGCTCGCGAAAGGCAAAACTCATACCGAGTCGATAGCGGACAGCGAGCGAGCTCAGTGGTGCACGCAAACAGGCTACGCCCATACTATGCGAGGGTGAACCGTATAGGGGTCGTGTTTGATGATGACATAGAATTTGGGGACATTGAATATGTCCCCCGATGTGCGCCTTCGGGCACACCTTCCGTACCCGTTGACACGCAGCGACTGGTGCATTTAGATAGCAAACAGCGGGAGGACATTTCACGTGTGTTTGCGAAGTACTCCGATTTGTTTGACAAAACGCCAGGAGCCGCAGAAGTCGGACTACACAGAATCGAGGTTAGAGGAAGGGTACCGACCAAAGCGTGCATTTCCGTACCGCGTACCTGAGCTCCTGAAGCAAGAGGTTAGCCGCCAGACAGAGGAACTGTTAGATCTTGACCTGATCTACCCAACAGAAAGCGAACACGCTCAACCCGTAGTTTGTGTCGGAAAGAAAGACGGGTCGGTCGCATGTGT